>NW_019174531.1:835614-989688 GCF_002260705.1 Seriola dumerili | reverse complement strand
CCAATGATCACAATTAGCAGGACTAGCTTCGCTGGTGTTTTACATTCCCGGTGAAGGTCCTCACAGGTAGGTAAAAACAAGCAGCTGCTAACTCCAGGAGAACCAGAGAAAATAAAGAAGACACGCCAGAGTAGTTTTAGCAGAAACAGACCTATTAATGAACCAAGTAAATCTAAATAAGGAAACCTGAAATTAACTTTCATTATAAAGAATAGCTGTCTTTCGTCTGATTTGAGAAACCACTTAATCCCAACACCACACACGCCTCTGCCTTCAGTGAAAGCAGGAAATCTATTTCTCACAGATCCAGTTTTTTTGAATGTAACTATGACTTGAATCATGAAATCCTCTCCATTTTCCTTGTTTGATCAAGAATGCTACAATTTCCAGTCTGCTTGGATGATTCAGCTGTTCTGTCGCTCCAAACCTGTGGGACAAGAATATTATTGTTTTGAACTGACTGAAACCCCTTGGTTTTTTTGACATTGAAATAAATTTGAATCTCACTTTAAACATTTCTATTATTTTCAGTCATTAGTTTTTAGAGAATTTTCAGACACATCAAGACATGAGAGAGTGAGAGGAAGGAGGGCGGAGGAGATGACCTATAGTGACCTTTGTATATGTCCAGCTTCACATCGTCATCGCAATATTGAACAGTGTTATTGCACATGGCAAATTTTCCTCATATGGTGCAGAACTACTGGAAACCAGACTAAGAGATGACATGGATTTGTTCTTTTCCCTGAGAGTTGTTTGCTTTGCTCACACTGCAAAGACGTTTTCTTGCTTCCTGGTCTGATAACAGTTTTACAGACAGCAGTTTTAAATGGTCGTCTCTGAGGCTGAATGCTTTGTGGGTTGCAGGGATTCTTGTTGCAGTGTGTCAGTTGACCAGGAGGAAACATTAGTTGTAAAGCTGCTCTCTTAATACATCTGTGGGACTGATGCTCATATTCAGCTTTTTCCTTCATATGTTCTTATCATTTAAAAACACCAGAGAAGAAGCAGGTCGTCCTTCATGCTGAGCTACATTTAAACGTTTTTCTCCCACCACTTTTGTTTTGTCAGAATGATAAAGACAAATTGATCACACAAATTCAATAAGCTGAACTGTCCAGAAAAATGAAGTCATTGTTACTGGAACTCATCACAAACTGTAAATGAAGAGAGTTCAAGTCCAGCTGTTCATTCAAACAGTGATTTTACCTTTTTACTTTCTTTCATTGATTCAGTATCTGGTGTCTGTTAATAAAACCAGCACTGACAATATGATTTTAACATGTGATACTGTCTTAACACATGGTTGTATTAGTTTCCAACAATGACTTTGATGCCAATAGAAAGAAAATTAGTAGTTTACAGGAACAAAAAGTAACAGAGAACAAAAAACTGTCTCACGTTTGTGTCAGTGGTGATCCGTCCACCCATTCCCATGTGTATCCTCGGTTTTTCGTCGTTGATCTTAGACCAATCCAGGACTCTCCATTGTTGTTCAGCTTTGTGACAAACTCCTGACAGTTGACAAGAGACAAAAATCATTTCTCTGTTTATAATTCTGTTGTAGTAATGTCACCTTGTAGACCAACATTTAACAGTTAACTTTTCATTTCATTAAAATGTGTCTTAAAAGGAAAATAAAGATGTTTTCAGGCCTTCCAGCCATTTAGAGTTGTTTTCATTGATATTTAGAGTCATTGCATTTCTTTTTTTTCTCCAATTTCTCTGCCCCTTTGGATTCTATTTATCTGGAAATCTATGAATCAATAGAGTTCAGTAATTTCTCTGATATCTTCGAACAACAACTTCACTAGATGAAAGAACAGAGGACCTTCTGGTTGTACAGGTTCTTCAATGTTCATCCATGTTTGTTCAAGTCTTCAATTTCCATCAAAACAATAAAACCAGTCTGTGCTTTTCTCTCAGACAAGACATTTTGAAAATGTCTTTCTGCTAGTAGTTTTAGCAGAAACAGACTCATTAATGAACCAAGTGAACCTAAATAAGGATAAGCTGAAATTTATTTTTATTATATATACAGTTTAATGAATACAACTACTCCTTAACATAGATGTTTATCCAGGCAAATACATCCATCCAAGTCAAGACAGGAAGCAGGTCACTAGCTGTTACATGTACAATCACACACACGTTAACAAACACACTGACCTGTTCCTCTCTGCTGTTTATGATCACCAGATCAGCTCCTCTGTGCTGACAGTCTTTCCTGCTGTCATCCCAACTTTTCATCTCAGTGGATTTAAAGTAACAACTGCATCCAAATCTCTTCCATCCTTCAGGACAGCATTTCACTTATTGTCAAACAAGTGTTTAAAGACAGAATTCAGGTCAGTCAGAGTAACATTGATAAGACTTGTAATGTCATTGTTAAGTTTCTGACTGCCACCTTTCACTTTCAGCTCGTTTACTTTATAAGTACTATTGATTTTCACTCAGGTTTTGTAGCTTGTGTAAGTGATAGTCTCTAACAGAGAAATCCTCATAGAAAAACAGTCCAACACCATGAAAAAATCAGAAGGAAAAGTAGAGACATGGTTAAGTGGAATCATGTGAATTGGTATAATACTGGTATTTGCTGTTTTGAAACTTTTCTCACCTTTAAGTTCTTCCTTCATCATCTTTACTTCATCATGTAACTGGCTGTGATTATTACTCAGTGTTTCATAGCTGCTCTGTAACTGAGTGAAGTTGACTGGGAGAGATAAAACAGGCAAACAATATAAAGAGTGTGAAGTTGGATCATGTGTAATATGGTATTTGCTTGTTCATTTAAAAAACTTTCATAGCTTATTTTTGCCAACAATATGAAAATATATTTTGGTCTTTGCTTGTTTGTTCAAAAACATTTCTTACCTGCCATTTGGTCCCCGAGCTGCTTTACCATAGTCTGTATCTGAGTGTTGACTAACATATCTGCTGACAACACAAGAAAACAAGAAACAGACCTGTAACTTGCTCTTACACTGAGGGCAGAATGAAGTTACTTCTTTTGCGTGGTTAAATATCATTACACTTGGAATACAAACTTGAATTTAGTTATATGTGTTACCCACTGTCCTTCACCTGTGTGTTGAGCTCACTCACATGGATTAACAGATTTTTAAAATGACATGAATATGTACGAGAACCAAAAGGGAAATCAACAGTATCATGTCATTCTGTTTTTCGACAGGTTGAAGTACAGACCAATCTGCCTCCCATTCATTTCATCCTGACAGCAGTCAGACTTTTAGCAGTGGCACACTGTTACACTGTTGTACTTTACTTATCATCATATTTATTTTCTGTTTTGCCCTTGCACAATAACAGTCTATACTTCTTTCTTTCTTTTCTTTTTTTTTTTGCATGTGTCCAATCTCCAGTTCAATATCTTAGTGCAATGCTACACACCGTGTGTGGATACCACAGCAGGTCGTATCTGTATCAAGTGTATTAAGTTTTTGTTACAAACACCGTGTTGCATTAAATAGGGTTACGAAACACTGGGAACTACTTTTTTGTAAATTAGCAACATTTTGATGGAAAGGTTTCATCAGTTTGCTTCATAGACATACAGTAGCTGTACCAAGTTGTCACAAAAATGCATTGTGTGAACTGGTTTAGAATTTGCTGCTGAGTAGTTTCTCAGAGGTATTTGTATTTTATCTTACAACATATGGACAGGATGATGATCCCAGCTGTCACCAGAAGGCTCAGCACTCCAAGACACAATGCAGCAGCTGTGAAAGGCCTCTCTTGGACCGGTGCGTGGTTCTGAGTGTGTGGTCCTACAGAGGCAAAGCACACAGAGCAGGTGTATTAACAGAGAGTGACATGGGTGTTGTTCTCATAGTTCTTATTACCCATAATTCTCCACTGTTATAATTACATTTTACCCACTAGCATCATATTTGAGATCTGTGGTTGTGGTGGCATCTGTACACAACTTAATAACAGAGTCTTGCAGGGACATTAGGAATCAGTGATCTGACGGATTTTAAACATAGTACTTGAACACACATGTTGCCTTATGTCACCCCCCTGTATCTCTTTGTCTTGACTCTGTATTGCTAATGAAACCCAACAGACCCTGTCATGCTAGACTTCTCTTCTTCCTGTCATGTGTCTGCTCTTTGTGGTTTGCTGCTGTTCTCTGTCTTAAAGCTGTTTAAACAACTTTTTAAGAAAAAAGCAGCAACAGAACTCAGTCCTCTACCCGGAGTGCTCTGGTACTGTACATTCTGTCAGCAAACAAAATGTCAAAAAGGAGTTAACAGGACACCCACACACAAACTAGTAAGCATTATTATTTATATTATTGATTTGTCGTTATTTTTCACTTACCTCCATCCTGTGACTGGAAATCAGTGGGATCATCCCTGATACATTCTGCACTCTTGTAGATATCCACCTCCCTTTCCTCCCACTCTGCTCCGTCTTCCTTCACCTTTCTGTTGTACCTCACCTTCGTTGATAAATCTGGTACGGCATAAATGTCTGAGGACATCTTGAGGAGACTGAGACAATTGAAGAGTAGCTGCACTGTGTTGATTCGTTACGATGCTGCTGTGAAACTGTAATGTGTTCTAATATACTATCCTCTTGGTAGATATAAATTCAATAACGTACAGGAATATACGTATGCTGCTGTCAGGGTTTCTTTCCAGCTGCCTTAGAGAACATTGAGGAAGTAGCAACAAGAAACTAACACACACACACACACACACCCACACCCCTTTTCTTCATTTGACTGTTAGCTAAAAAAAAAAAACCTTGTACCTCCAGTTTGGTGGTTTTCTATACTTCAGCAAGGTCACTGCAATTCGTGGAACCATTTAGACAAACTATGAATATGTGGAAGTAAAACTGACAATAAATGACTTTAGAGATACAAGATTGTCTCTCAGCAACAACACCAGCATGTGTTGTTAACAGACGCCCAACGTACACACAGATACTGACACTCACATGGGCCCACACACCCATACACACTTAAATGCTCCCACACACACACAACGAATGAATGAGTTTGTCCAGAACAGGAAATGCTTCTTCCTCATTATTTTTAAGTTGCTTTACCGAGAAACTGTTTGATGAAGTTAAGATTTGACACTTGATGAGTTAAAGCAGATATCGATATCTTGCTTTGGATCAAGGTATTAGACCATCCATCTGTCAATCCATGGTTTAACAACAACATACCCTCACTAACGTAGGGCAGATTGCCATGAACATGTTCATGGACAAGCTCCTTCACGCACAGTGGATGAACCTTGTTCTCTTTAGACACTTTATGACCTTTCCTCTAGCGTTAGTCTTGGGACAAACTGTTTGAATTTAGTTTCATTACTGTTAAAGCTCTGAGAAGAGCAGAGAGTCTAGATCTGTTTCTTCTAACATGTTATTTTGTAATGTCATGATCATTTTGCACTTGTGAATAATGCAGTACACCTGGTTATCTCATGTTAGCTTTTATTGTGTACAGTAGCTTTTAAGGGAGGGGGGAGATCAGGGAAATGACATGCAGAGAGGATCTTTGACCAGATTCATTACATCACAGTTACATGGCACAAGACTGCAAGATCACCAGGAAACTCTCAGATCTCAGATCTGTTTCTCACAGATCCATTGTTTGGATCCGTTCTTGGCGTGCATCAATCCTTGGACGTCCATATAGGCTGTGGACCTGTCAACAGGGATTACGTTCACTCCTACCTGCCAGGCTCTGAACAACAAGAACCACATTGTTATGGTTACAAGCCACAAACACAATGGATTGTTGCTATGAGATCATTCATGCAGGTCTTGTGCTGGGAAACTCATAACAAAGTGAATTCTGGACTCTCAATCTAATTGAGCTTCATATTTAGTTTCTTGTTGTCTTTCAGCTGGTGTGCACGCTACAGAAGAGCTTCTGAAATTAAAATGAGATTGTTTTAATTCCAAAGTATTTTTTTTTAGTCTGAACAGTTTGTTTATTTATCTTCCGTTTGTTTGTTTGCTTTCACCATGTTGTGCTTGCAGTGAAGACGGCAGCCTAGAGGAGGATTAATATGAACATGTTGATGCCCTCATGTGGTGGGACAGTAGACTGCGACCTCATTCCTGAGCTGTCGTGAGCCTAGCGCAGCACCTTCAACCTTTGACCTCTTGAATATAGAATTCATGTTCAGAATGTGGCGACATAAATCCTTTGAAATTCAATTCCTCAGATTTTCATTACATAGAGTGATTCAGGAAAAATAAAAAGCGTACGCATTAAAAGCAAAGTAATGTTCATCTGAGCCCAACAGCTGCACACCACACACATCAATGCTGTTTTGGTCTAATTTAAAACTGTGGGTTGAATTGGTCACTTATCTGAAGTCTGAGTCCTGATTTAATTCAGTCAAGATATTCCCATGTATTTGAAAACATAATACTTGATAAAAATATGAATTACTCACAGATATTCTGGTAGCGATCCATCAACCCACTTCCACTGCCATTCCTCCAGCCACACCTTTCTTTTCTCTGACTGCAGACCGATCCATGAAGCTCCGTGTTTGTTCATCTTCATGACAAATTCCTGACAATTTGTCAAAACAGCAGATAATTATTCCTCTGTTCACACACCGGTGTTTCTCTGGTTGTAAATGTATGTTTCATGTTTTGACCATCTCTGAAGAAAAGAAATCCTCCATGATGACATACAAATGAGAAATGCCACAATGAGAAGTAATGTACTTTTATTAGTCAAGGACAACAAACACTGGCATTGCAGTGATAAATATGTTCCTCTGAAGCCCCATGTTAACAATTAAAAAACAAAAGTCACATACAGAAACCCTGAGAGGCATTTTTTTCAATCTGGATTTTAAGTGTTTTTGTAATACCTGTTTTGGCTGCAGGAGGCTGAAGTATCACTACCCAAGTCAAAATAGGACTAAAAGATTTTGATTTCAGTGATTTTTAGTTTCTCTACAAACACAAACAGTGTGTACATGTACAAAAACATATCACATTCAACTAAAATACAAGCTCCTGCACAAAAACACTGACATACTGCACATGCACAGACTTACACATCAAAGCACAAACAAACATATGAACCCCTTGCAGTGGCTGTTTAGGCCCTATTTCCTCTGGATTTTACAAGCCTCTGTCTAATGCTTAATAACTTCTCATGTAAACGTCACAGAGCCGTGGTTAATGGCTGGAATTAACTGAGAGACACTCACCTGCTCTTCTTTGCTGTTTATTATCACCAGATCAGCTCCTATGCTCTGACAGTCCTTCCTGCTGTCGTTCCAGTTTTTCATGTCAGTGGATTTGTAGTAACAACTGGATCGAAACCGCTTCCATCCTGCAACTTATTGCCAGTCAGGTGTTTTAGTGACAGATTTCAAATCATTTAATGGTGAAAATGAATAAGACTTAAAGTCTGGCGTTTCTTTTAAAACCTTCCTCACCTGTCATATTCCCCTGTGCCTGGCAGTTTTCTTTGAGCATGGTGTCCAACCTGACCTGCAGCTCGTTATTAGTGACCTGCAGCTCGTTATTAGTGGCTTCGACCACGTCTTTTTCCTCAATGATTTGCATATCTGGTGAAAAAAAAAAAAATAAAATAGAGACACAGCAGTAATGTAAAATACACCCAACTGATCAAGCTGACTCAAGATACGACATGAAAATAAAGGCGAGGTCCTCACAGAGCTTGGACAGGACAATACACCCCACTAATAGCAGGATACACAGTAGACCCAGGATCAGTGCAGCAGCTCTGAAAGGGTTTCGTTGGACAGCTGGAGGAGGCTTTTGAGTGTGTGCTCCTACACAGTCAGGGTACATAGAGAACACATTTTGATTAAACATGTTTAAGAAAGCTGGTGAGGTTTTTCTTCCTTTAGCTCGGATCCTCTGAACAGACAAGAGCAAAGACGTCTGATGTTAGAGGTGAGAGCGTTACTATGTGAGCTGAGAGCAAGCTAACTTTATGTGCTAACAGTGCTCTGTGTTAGCAGTTAGTGCACAAGGAATCATTTTACATTTAAGAGTTTGAAATTAGCCACAGCGATAAACGCTCTGTGCATCAAATGAGTTCCATGTTGAACTGCAATGTGACTATGAAATAATATAAAATTCACTTCAACAAAAGATGACACATAAATGTAATAAAAAAAATAAATCACAACCGTAAAACACTACTGAAATGACTTTTTGTCACCGTGAATATTCAACAGACTCGAGGACAAGATTACAGTACGATACATAAAGGACACAGTATCAAATCATGTTTCCACTATTTTATCTCCAAATATAATTTATAGCTAAGCCCCGAATTTGAACACCCACACACACTTATTTCTACAGTATTTTAATACCGTACCTCTATCCTGCGTGGAAAGATAAACGTGATGCTCCGTGGAATTGTTCTGACCATCATAGATGTCGACCAGTCTCTCCACTCTCTCTCCTCTGTCCTCTCGGATTCCTTTGCTGTATCTCACATCCATGGTCAAACTTGGTTCTTCATAAATGTTCAAAGACATTTTAAAGTAAAAACTCTCTGTGTCTTTTATAACCGTCTCGGTTTAATGATTATTTGCCCCCGACTGCTGGGGTATTGCTGTATTTCTCTGGCACCTGGAGCTGTCTTGATTGTTGATATTGTCATTTGTAGTTCTAAATCATAAATATAAACCTTCACTCTATTCTGTTGCTGCTGTTGGTGTTTTCTCTCAAGGCTTCTCTGCATCTGTTTTTCTGTATGTCCTGGCCAACTACCAACAGGAAGTGGTAAGGAAGTGTTAGCAGGAAAACACACAAGCATACTGCCATAATTTCATCAGTGTACACTAAAAACCTCATAGATTATTTTAAAAAAAAATGTTTTCAATCTTCATTGGATTTTTGCAACCTTTTTATCAAATATACAAACACATGGATGTTTGATTTCTGTTTTGTTTTTTAGTATTGATACAGCAATATACATGTACGAGAGCTGTGTTTTTAAGCCGAGTTGTGATAAGTTATCTATGCTACGCCATAGCACTTAAAGGTGTCAGCAGAATTCCGATAATAAAGTTAAAATGTCAGCACCAACGTGAGCAGCTAAATACTATCAAGATGTCCTGGTTGGTTGTTTTTAAATCCCACCGTTTCATCGTACAACTGAAGCAACATATTCTGCCACTAAAACCTTTGTGACATATTCTGTCATCATCAATCCATCTTGTAAAGCTATCAGTGTTACGTCCTACATGCAGATGAAATGGAGTCTCAGGAAGTCAGATATGATCATAAGCTTTTCATAGCTGACAACGAGGAAGCTTCAGGCAAGCTTCGCGACGGTGGATGTTTTCCTGTGTTTACAATCACCATTGACACCTAATGAGAGAGTGGGTTTTACAAAGCAGAAAAATAACGGAAAAGTTTAGTTTCTCTCTATAAGAAAGTAAGGTAAGGTCTCAACCTTACCCTGTTAAGTACCGTGACATAATGTATATTATGATTTGGCGCTATACAAATAAAATTGAATTGAATTAAGTTATGACCCTGTGGGTTGGCAGCATTTATTTGATGGTTTTGGTGCTTTGCCATTTATTGTGTTTGATTGCTTTTTCTTCTCTTGAGTTCACATGGGCGAAGAACTGTAGAAATACTTGAATATGAGCAGCAGTTGTCTCACAATATCACTAGAAGAGATGTGGTGGAACGTCTAAACCTCTACATACATGGGAGCTAAGTTGATGATGATTAACTTTTTTAAAAGTTAGTATTGCAGAATGTGTTTTTCTTTATCCGTGTGTTCAGGATTGTCAAGCCTTGTAAAATATAGAGAGGGTCATTGACAAGTTAATCAAACAAGCTGCTGAGTGAAGGAAGGTCATACTGGATGCAGCACCCTGAGGCGATGATATACTGCTTCTCTTTAGTTTCCTTCCTCGAATGGATTGTCGGTATTTTGTTTAACTTGATGTATTTTTACATTACTTCTCCTTTTTCTTTGCACCTCTTACTAAATTTGATCTGAAGCATTACGTTATTGCAGCATTATGGGATAAATGGTCGCATGAATAAGAAGTCAAAGCAAATTGTATTGTTTCAGTTGTAGTCTCTGAGAGCTCAGTGGTAGTTGGTTTGTGGCTGGAACGCAACATGCAGCAGCCACAGGATTGTCTATATATGGAATGCGTGATACTTTAAAAGTATTGTGTGAATTTGAAAGCAGAGATGTTCACCAGATTTGTCTGCCAATTATAGAAACCACTTCCAGCTTCCTGTCAAAGTAATTGTGAGGAAATTTTTCTCTTGTCCACCTAATGAATGACTGAATCAGGGTGAGAGGTCAGTGTGAGGCCTGAGGTCTCTGAGCCACAGCTACTGCACTAAATCTTACAGGCCTCGAGATGCTGAGGCGGCTCCTGCAGACGCAGCTGGGGTTTGATGCTGATACTGCTGGTGCCACAGTTGATAACGGAAGAACTTTGATGGTCGGTAACAAGTGGCTGGGTGTTCTAAGAATCAGCACTTGGGTGTGTATAGTCTTGTTTCCTTGTTTATGGTTAATGAACCAATAGTGTATTCACACATTCCTCTTCTCCCTCTTATTCTAGATATATAACCAATTATGGAGTGTAAGCTATCTATAGTAATCTCTCTAAGTGTATAAAATACTTTTCCCAGGGGTTTCTGCTTCAGAATTGAGGTGACATCATGCACAGAAGCCTGTAATGATTATTCCTCCTTTCTCCTTGATCAAGCATCAATAAACGTCATCAGCATAAGACATCCTGGACTCCAGCGCTCTTTCTTCACCACCGATGATGAGAATTTCCTTAACAGTAATGAACACTCCATTTCCTTTCTTTGCAAAGTTTATTATTTTATTCATCATCTGAAAAAGACGCAGCTGAGACTCAACTTGCCTCGGGGCAAAGTTAGAGATGTTATTTAAACTCTGTTAAACCATAAAACGAACTCTCACCACCGCTTCCTGTTTTTGATGTGATGAAATTGCAACGTTCAAACCCATCTTAAAACACCCATCCTAGTATGATCTCTGATCTCACAACTGTGATAATAGTGAACCTTGGTATTTAGCTCTATGAGCCTGGATCAGGTTTGCACAGATAGTGCTAGACAATCTTTAGATATGCCATGTCGAGGCGTGCATCCTGTTACAGTGGAATTGAATATGAAGCTTAAATTGTTTTATAAACGCGTTAAGAAAATAATGAATCACTATTAAGTTATAGTCATGTAGCACATTTTAACCTAATATCCTGTCCTACTGGTTAATTAATGACGTTAAACCTGCATTTCAGGTTTAGTCTAATATCCCATTTATACTTTGCTAAGTTATGCATCTTGAATCGCTATACAACTGGGGAGAGAAATATTCAGAACAGAATTAAATCTGATTTCCGACACCTCCCTAGGGGGAGGTACCACCTTGGGAAGTAGATTTGAGATGCATTCTAGCCAGATGTTGAAAAGTCATAAGGACGTATAAGATGTATACATTATTTTTACTCGTCCCAACTGTGACTATGTCAGTAAGAGATGTGTCCGTCCCCCTTCACACTAACATTTACTAAACTAATCAACTATTAACTAATTGTACTGATTCTAGCAATTACTGTTACACTGAAATCAGCCATCATTAGATCTTGTTACAAACAAAGTGACAGGAAGAAAGCAGCTCTACACACACATACAGACACCATGACATGCTGCTGCGTTACTCTGATCCCTGATCAGTACAGCCACTGAATGATGTACGTGGTCGAGAGAGCATTTAGCTTTATGGGTGAGAAGATGATAAAATGTTCCTTTTAATCGTAGCCTATCCGTGTTTGTGGTAGTTTATGCATACGCGTGCATTATTACTATAGCTGAATAGTGAAATTGCTGTTGTTGTAACTGAACTCCCCAAAGAGCAAAAAGTTATTCTTCTTCAGGGGTTTTTTTGTGAGTGAGTGTGGCTGACCAAACTAAGATGGACTGCAATCAATCAAATGTTTTCTGGCTAACAGAGATGCATACGTGTGATTATTTGTAAAGATTTACAATTATTATTTGCGTTAAATCTTATCTGGATTTTAACTGGATTCAAGACACTTGGAATGACCAGCTAAAGTGAGACCCAAATTAGACCATGGTTTGCCAGCAGGCCAGGACGGCTATTTTAGGGCCCAGGAGTAAAAGCCACCGATTTGATGTGATAAATCGGTGAAATCAGGATGTTAAACCTGCAGTAGCACAGACAGATGGTCATTTTTCAGTTACCTTGGCAAGTTCAGACCTTTTATAGAACTTAGTCTTCAGGCTCTCATTCATCCCGAGCCCCTCCTCACCAGAGCGTTATCAGACTTGGACTGCCCCGGTCCTCAGTGGGTGAGTGCTGGAGGCAGCACTGTGGTCTGGCTCCATGCTTTTAGGATGTTTATGAATCTGTCTGTGATCCGAGGGGGCCTTTCTGCAGCTTCATGAATTCAACATTTCTGTGTCGCGTTGCTGCATGTCTGTGAAAGCCAGTGACTCCTGGAATGTCCCACAGCTGGCTACCAATCACACCCCGACATTTCTACTGAACACACACATACACACAGAGGAGGTGGAGGCTTCCTTCCTTCAAAGTCTGTTATTATTATCTCACATCGAGACTCTGCAAGTGCTTATACCATGGCCAATTACCGAAGACATCCTGATGGAGTGTGAGAGCGTACTGGAGAGGGGCTGACCTTTTAATCCATTATATTTTTATGGGCTTTTACAGCTCGCTATGTGTGTCTTCTCATAACTGGTAATTATCAAAAAAGAAAAATATATATTATCCATTTTGAAACGCATATGGGTTCATAATCATGGACATTAGTAATACTCGCGTCTCATTTGTGGTCAGCTGTTAGTTTGTTTGAGGCAGCTACAGCATTTTGACCTAAATTCTAAATCGGTCCTGGAGTATGTAATAACCTGAATGACTGTAGAAACAATACTAATACTTCACATCACCTCTTATATCGTTTATGCGTCACTGCTGAAGCCCGCCTGTGGTTTATCCGACTTATATCTGATCTTAGCCAATAGCGATTTAACCATCCTTTCATTTTCTTTCTGTAATAGCCATCACTTCCAAACCACAATGTGTACACAAGTGTACAGATACGAAAAACATATGGATTTCACCATGTGTATGATTACGTACTGAGCTGTCACTTCACCCTGTCATTAACGTACTTTGAGGCAAATGTATTGAAGGCCAGGTTGATTTGAGTCCTATTTAAAACAGTGTGTTTACTGAAACTGTTTGAGGTGTCCTGATATGCAATTATGCCAATCAAATGAAATGTCTTTCTATGGATATGGTGTGTTGAAATAAACTGAAATACTACAAGATGTACGTACAGACATTTAGACACCTACACTTGAATATACTGCCATAACTGGCCAAGTCAAGTTATTTCATCCCTAATCTGAATTTTTTTATCCGCCATCACAGACTATAATAAACGCTTTTTCAACCAGTTGCCGACTACCTGCCTTTCCTTATTGGATGTCAATAGACACTGAACCACAGAAGGACGCCTGACCACATGACCAGTCCCTGTGTGGAGCAGTGTGTTTTATAGGCCAGAATCCTCATGTCAACCTGCAGTCTGTCTTTAAAACTCTGCATCTCTCTCTCTCTCTCCAGGGGCCAACTGGTCCAGTAGGCGATACAGGTGTACCAGGACCTCAGGGACCCCCAGGGCCACAAGGACCCAGTGGACGCTCCATCATTGGACCCCCAGTAAGAAACAAACACAGTCATAATCAACAATATATTACACAGTAAAGTATATCTACTGTTAGATAGGTTTCTCATACTCAGATGTGCTGAATATCAGAAGTTAGAAACATACACAGAAATATTGAAAAACTGAATTTAATTTGTATTATTTCTACCTGCAGGGTGCACCAGGAGAGAGAGGGCAGAAAGGTGACGCCGGACAACAAGGAGCACAGGTAAAAACTGCAAACACAACTGGAATCTAGTGCCGGACTTTTCCCTGACGTGCACAGTCACTTTTTGGACCAGAGGTGGTGAGACAAAATTTAATTTGGGATTAGATTAATGTTTCTCTAAATTACAATTAATTTGATAACCCGCAATTAATCTGAAAACATTTGTGTCGTGTGTGAATATTTCTTCTTCTACATATAATCATGACTTGCCATCTGGTCAAGCTTATGTTATTAAGAACTGCATCATTTTACACAATCAGGACCGAATGACTACCACACTTTTTATTATGATTGAATTTCATTCTGTTTATTATATAACGCAGCTTTTCACCTTGTCTGGGTTCATGTCATGCTGTGGAATTGTATTTTCCACTGTTTTTAAGAGTTTTGGACAGAAGTGCAAATTAATTAACTTTGTTATTGATAAAGCACCGGGCAGTGGGCTGTTTACAGACAGGTCTGTAGCTTGGAGAGAGCCTCCCACAAGTAATTACTTCACTGCTGTAAATGACTGGGACTATTGTGACCTTTTGGAAGCAAACAGTTGTCAAATTTTGAATAATGGTGCCATTTGCAAAAGGTTGAATTCTGTGGTTCAAATCTATTTCTCTTCCCTGAGTTTGTGATACTATGCTGCTCCAGACTAAGAGTGTTTATGCAACAGCACAGTTTATGACGGCAGAGTAAAATATAAAGTCAGGGGCCACATATTATATCGGAGGTGTATTGAGGAAGTGGAAAGTACTGTTAAGTGTTACCTGCACAATAATAAGTAGAAAACTTTAGCTGTTGTTAAATGCGTCTATGAAGATTTAGAACCAGTGTGAATGTGACCTGCAGTGACCCCTGATCTCCTCTCGGTGTTTCAGGGAGTTCCAGGTAGAGCCGGAGCTCAAGGCAGAGAGGGACCCTCAGGACAAAGGGTGAGTCAAACTGTATTAGCACTGTATTATATACTGTTAATACTAGTAGAAATACTACTGCTGATACTAATACTACACCAACTGTTAACACTGCAAGTACTGATACTGTTAATATAATAAAAAACTACACAGAGTAGTACTAAACTGGTTACTATAGATACTTCTACTACTACAGCTTCTGTTTAAGGTTCCCTGTGGAGTTTTTGACCTCTTGTAGTACTATGCTGCTGTTCACAGAGTCAGTGGTGTTACACTGCTCCACTGATCAACAGGCTGCTGTAATGAGCTGCAAAGCCCCAGCGAAGGCAGGGAACAACAAGACTGCAAGCTAGTTACCATGGGTATAAACAATGCTGGATATAATAAACCTAAAACACTTTAAAATCAGCTTTGCAAATGTTTTATGAGGAAGGAAATGTACTCGACATGTTAGACCTCAAGGATACACACAGGGTGTTTCTGTATGTAATACTGAAGGTTAAAGTAACTTTTGTTTATTTAAGAAAACTCCACTGGGCACTTTAAATCCTGCTATGACTGACATTGCTTGTACTAAAATTACTTATACCAATATAATGTCATACATCAGATGTAACACATGTAATACATTAAATACTAACGTGTCCTCCTCTGTAAATACTGCTCATGTTACTACTGCTGCTGCTACTAGTGTATCCAATACTACACTGATACTGATACATACTTTTACTGGAAATACCACCATTACTGCTAATACTACTTTTACCCTTACTTCTGTTTCTGTACCAACTACTACAACAGCTATGGCTACTATTTAACCTACTCTATCACCTCACTACTGTAAGTTGATGTAACTGAGCTCAGCCAGACCCGACTCGATGAGACTGGCCAGTTAATCAAGCCCTTGACTTTGAGGTGGGTGGAAGAGTGATGTGTGGGGAAGCCTCCGTCTTTTTCTCTGCTGCCATTTACTTTCTGTCTGGAAACAGAATGTATGTACTCATCGGTCACCAAGGCGGCTCACCACAGTCTGCTGTCACCCAGCGCCCCATAGAGGATCATTTAAGCACAATGGCTAGCTTATAGCAACCTACTTCAGACATGTGTTTCACGAACTGGCAAGGTTACACGGCTACCAGCAATATTTATACTACACAGCTGTTATACATTATTTTATATTATTTATTTATGCACTTATATACCGTATATATTTGTACTTAGATGACACCCATGAGCCTACCTTAACCTACACTACTGGATATGCAGTATAACCACTGCTTCTACTGGCTCCACTACTACTGCTGGCACTAATGTTATTTCTACAACTGCTACTACTACTACTACTTCTCCTATAATTATAGTTTTTATTCAACACATTTCAAAACGTGACAGTTAAATCAAAGAAAAGCCACTGAAATAATAAGAATTTAAAAACTGAAATAAATATGTCCCTGTACATACCATAAGAGTCCCATGTCACATGTAGAAAACTGCATCATGATGAGCAACATTTTATGTTCCAACATACGTATGTATTGCTACTTCACAGGGACTGCCGGGCAAGGACGGCCCACCGGGCAGAGAGGGCCCCACAGGAACTATCGTAAGTGATTATGAGATCTTGACAGCGTTAATCTGTGCTGTACATGAGTTTGTTGAAGGAGACATCAGAGAGATGAGGATTTCTGGCAGCTGAACTGAACACGGTTGCAGTTTGATGTCCTGCTTCTGGCTCTCCTGCCGGACACTCGAAGGTCGATTTTAATTGGCGCTGTGACTTTAGGAGATAATTATGGATTTTTAGGAAGCTTTGGGAATGTGAATGCAATGTCAGCCAAAGGTGTTTTCAGTTGATTACAGATAATACAAACAAACAATTACTGTGTGGCCGCTGTCCACTTTGTCTTTTTAACACACATTCCAGTGAAGAATCAAGCACCTGAAGCTGTAAAGCTGTTTGTTTGTTTGTTTGTTTGTTTGTTTGTTTACATGCTGATTGTAAAGAGACATGTTGATTATGAAAATGTAGTTACAGTATAAACAGTTTTGACTTGTAGAGTTTACTTGACTTACTTTCACCACTAATTGAGCAGCTGTCTGGTTCCATCCACTGCTGTGTGTAAGTAGTGCAAACCACTGCGGGTCTGCATGTCCTGAATACATGCATCAAATTAAATGCTTTGGTTGTTGGAGTGATTCTGAACTGATTGGAAGGCTGCCATGGAAAAAGAGTGAAATCACACCACCAGTCAAAAAAATTGAAACACACCATGTGTTTATCAAGTGTATTTCACCACTTTTGGTTAATGAGGTCGACTCTGATTCTGATTCTTCCTTCGTATCTGCCTGTGTCTCTTCAGGGAACTCCAGGAGCCCCCGGGGCTCCGGGAAGTACAGGCCCTCCAGGAAAACAGGGAGAACTGGGACCTCCGGTGAGTCTGTCAGTCAGTGAATCAGACACAGGAGATGATACAATAGAGCTGCCACTCCTCATCAGTCGTTCTCCTGCTCAGTCTGGGTTTACACCTGTGACAGAGAAGACCTTGTATTTATGTGTTTCCCTTCACCTTTCTGCTGCACAAACACGGACACTGTGTAAATATCCAGGAGGAGTCAGGAAGTCGTGTCAGTCAGGCCTAACAGAGTCTGTCAGACGGACACAGAGAGTCCAGGGAGAGCGTCTGTCAGCAGGATTAACAGCTTCCTGTCCAGTCTGAAGGTCCGTGGGCTTCTTTGACACACACCCCTGATATCTGGGGAGGAGGTGTTGTGTGTTCATGTTGACACATGAAGAAAAACAAACCCCTGTCAGAGCCTGAGTCTGCCTTCCTAAGAACCTTACTCTGGCAATTTTACTAATACCACACTGCTAAACAAAGATGGACCCCCCCCCCCTATCAAAAGCAGTTAGTTCCATTTTCCTTCTGGGAAAACTGTTTTTTACAATGTGAATGGTGACATCTTCAACTTTATTCATCTGTTAAGGTTTGGAAAAATGCTGGATTCCTGTATTAAGCAATGATGCCCTAAAGTCCTGATGGTTCCCCCAGTCTCTCTCTCACTGTAGAAACTATGATTTAAAAAAAACTATTAAATCATCTGCTGGAAAACGTAAAGGGCCTCACAGCATTAAGTATTGTTGTAATGTACGAAGATAAAAAATACAATGAAAAGTCTACATCTCATAACGTAAGTACAAAATTAGCTCTAGAGCAGGGCGGCTGCGGAAGACTGGATCCAAATGGGAAACATCGAGGTGTTCAGGCATCGCTAAAACTAAAAACAAGGTGGGAGCAACACTCCTCTAACTTAGTCCTCCTGTCAAGCCTAATATATGGAGAACTGCTTTTACTTTCTTACATCAGAAAAGTAAATAAACAGATGATGAATTAAAACATTATGACCACTAACAGAGAAGATGAAGCCAAGAACGATTATCTCATAACAACGCCACATGTCACGGTGTGGCGTTTATTGGACGGCCGGTTCTTGTAGTCAGTGTGGTGGATGTGGGAGAAATGGCGTGCTGACAGTAGTCTGAGGAGGGACAAACCATGCAACGGCAACAGAGTGATGGGGGATGTGCTGGAACCTCACAGCTTACAGGACCTAAAGGATCTGCTGCCGACGCCACAGGACGCCCTCAGAGGTCGTGTCCACCCCTCAGCGGGTCGGAGCTGCTTTGGCGGCATGTGCATATTGGGCAGGGGTGGTCATAATGTTTCGGCTCATCCGTGTGGAAGACAATGAAGACTTTTCTTCATCACACTGAATGCAAATTTTATTTTCATCATATTAATATTTACTTGAGTTTATGGCGCCTCGGTGGTTCACCTGGTAGAGCGCGTACCACGTGGGCCGCAGCGGCTGTGGGTTGGAGTCCGACCCGTGGCACTTTGCTGCATGTCATCCCCTCTCTCTCTCTCCCTGGCTTTCCTGTCTCTCTCTCACTTAGGGGTCAGAATAAAGGCAAATATGCCCAAAAAATAATTTAATAAATATATATATTTACTTGAATTTACATGATGGATGTTAAAAATGATTGATAATGTGGTGATACAGTTAGAAAAATCACATCAAAACCTGAAATGCATTGAGAATCATTTTGGACAGAATCACAGCATTCTGAATGGAGATCCAGTTTAGACTAAATTCATCGGCCTATGCTGGGACAACAACAAACCCCCGGCTGACTCCCGGCGGCACGGACCATTTGCTCCATGTCATTCCCCTACTCTCTAACAAAGGCGTAAAAAACACCCAAAGGAATAACTTTAAAATAAGCTGCACCTGATGAGCAGATAAATACTGTGCCACCATCAGTGTGTTTGAGTATGTAAAGCTTTGTTTTCCACTTCTTTTTATTTATTCGCAGTGCGTAACATTTTATCCCAATATGTGGCCACTCTCTGCTTTGGCATTTATTCCAGATTAAATGAAATGTTCACAGACAGTAAATCACATTTTGACTGCAAATGAGATTCTGTGGGAGGTGATACAAACTGCTGACAAATTGCTTTGCACGGCCGTGATAAAATGTTGTCAAGCATGTAATTACAGATGCGTGGGTGGACTACAAAGAACCTGCCTTAACTAATTATCACACTTTTGTCAGTTGCAGATCTTAATGTGAACTTACTGGAGGAAAATGTACAGTAGTTAAGCTTTTGGGTAGCGACACTGTTTGCGTAAGGTTTGTGTTTTAATGGCTCAGCTGCAGTGTTAAAGGAAAGTTTGTCAAGGTACAAAAATCCCATTTAACTCCACTGAAGCCTGAGTTTAGCTTTGCTCTACATCAGTTTACATCAGGTTAAAGTGCTCTCAGCTGAAGGATGGTTTTACTTGCTCAGATACACTGTGGCAATGATTCAAATTGAGCCCTGGAACTTATTTTGATGTGTTGTCAGTGTTTTGTCTTTGTTTGGTTTATTTTACTTCTAAAAAAAAAAATAAAAAAAAAATCATCAAATGTCAAACAGCATGTCCAAATCATGGGTTGCAGCTTGATTCAGTATGTTTATGAGACGATAAACTAACAACAATAAACCAACTGGAAAATTAAAGAAAGTCTGAAAGTTGGAAATTGTTGAGCTTTCAAGCTAACGAGATTCAGGAGTTCAACATTCACAGCCACAGTTCTGTCATTACACAGACAATAAAATACAAAGTGGAACAAGAAAAAGCAGAAAGTTTTAGTCAGTCAGGATGTTTGAAAGGATTTTGAAGCTGTGGGGTCAGAGGTGAGGAGAGCAGCTTTCCGGCTGTGACAGTCGATCAGGTTTGTGTCTCAACTGGAGAATTCTCTGTTTTGTTTTGTTTTGTTTTGTTTTTACCTGAGGAATGTACCATGGTCCATAAAATGTGAACTGCTTGTGTCTGCAGAGTTAAATCCTTCAAACTTTTGTTGTTTTTTTCCTCTTTTCATGCCTTCTTCTCTTTTGCAGGGTCCTTCTGGAGGCAAGGGGGAGAAAGGTGAACGGGTAAGTGGCTCTGTTCATCAGGAAACTTTCTTCATATGCAAAGAGTGTCAAAATAATTTTGTTTTTGTTTTTTGTTTTTTTTTTTGCTCTTCATGCAAAGTAGCCAATTTCCTGAGCAGCATGTTTTGAGAACAGAACATGAATAAAACAAAACTAAAATAATAAGAAATCATTTTTTGGTGAGTGACCCTTGGCTTCTCACAAAGACGCCATTTGTTCTTTTTTAACTTAAGAAAAAAGAAATTAAGCAAATGAAGGAAAGAACATGCAGAATGGCTTGTGGTGGCACAAACTGAGGAAAAGGCGTCTGCTCAAGTTGAACATTTCTCAGTTCAACCAAAAAAATATGCATTTATCTTGAGCTATTTGATTTCACATTAGACAAAGAGTTAGAGTTTGTGGTAGGTTTGGAAAGTATTTCATGAAAATTGTCACTCACATGAAAGCACACGTCCGTTACAACGCAATCTGCTTCTTGTCTGTTTGTGGCCGCTAAACACAAACTGCAAAAAATCCATTCAGTCAGTTTAAAAAGCTATTTTATCTAGTATTTTGTGTTTTGTCTGAACGCAGTCACATCGTTGTTGTATTCTTTGCCATTTTTCAGATAAAACTACAAACTGTGGACACTACACACCGCACATGTTTCAGCAGCCCTCATTCGTGAAGCTCATAGTTTTTGTTGAAGCTGTTGATTCCCACCTTTTAGTCATTTGTGAGACTTGTAGTTCACACTGAGGCAGCAGGTAGTGCTGTTGTATTGGACTGCATACAACTGCGAGTTTTTATCAGCAGTATCCAGGGACCAAAAGAGCAAAATCAGATAAAAGACCAAAAAAAAAAAAAAGAATTAATTCTTCCTTTGTTGACCACAAAATCATCCTGTATCAAACTGAGCATCTCTTCTTCCTGTTGTTAGCAGCTAAATTTGGGTATTTCCTCCACTCGAAGAGCTGCTTCTCTGTCACTCAGGACAGTTAAGGCCCCTGTTGGTGCAAAATGTAGCAAAATTACACAACACCAGAATCACGTTGGATTTAATCAAAAACACTGTAAACGAGCAGGTTGGTTGTTTTCAGGTCAGCGCCGCTGTGTCCGTTTCTCATGTTCTCATACATGCTCTGGTTTATTGATCACTTGCACTCATTATATTTATCAGCCCTCTGTCCTCATAAATTAAAATTCATGAATTAAATTTTAGGAATATTTTTGGTCCTTTCACAGTCAGAGTTTAAGACATGACCCATCTGTATATTAGACTCTGTAGAGTGAAAACACTGTCGTGTTCATCAACAGTTAAAGGGCAGAACATCAGAACATAAGAGTGAAGGACTGTGGCACAGTTATATTGGACTCTTACAAGCCACGAGCACCTGCGCTCACCTGTGTGTGTCAGCTGTAAAGTATCATGTCAAGTGCAGCTCTGAGAACGTTATAACTTGGCACCCATAAACAAGACATGTGCCAATGCTAATGTTAGCATAGTAAGTCTTGGCCAGAGTAGTAAGAGCTACTGGGTCTCTGGTCCTGCTGTGACTGCTCTGCCTCTCTTCAGCCAGTAGAAAGGCGCCCCCCTGTGGTCTGTCAAAATAAAACTGCTAATGAAGACGGGAGCACTGTGCTGTGTTCACAGTGCCCTCTGAAAACAGTGATAATCATGGTAATGGCGGTTCTAGAAATTGTTGGCGGTGTTGTCGACATCAGGATGTTTCTCTCTGTCTCAGTAAAGAATCAAAACTAAAACGTGCCACACGGAAATCAGCTTCTACTCAGTTGTTTGGTGTCAAACACTGACACAAACAGCTCAGCCTGAAGACGAACTTCACTGGCTTCTCGGCAAAAGCTTTGTCCGGCAAACTTTTAAGCTGTTCAGACGATGCTGCTGTTTGGACAGAAGGTTACATCGGTCCGTCAAGACGGTCAAAGTCTGACACCACCCTGAAAGTTTTATCACAGGCTCCCATCTTTCTCAGCTTCACAACCACAGCAGATATTGAGAGAAAAAAATAAAGATTTCTAACTACAGAACGAATAAAGTGAGATGAAAGTTGAAGGTTTCCCTGGTTCTGTTGAAATTAAATCACTGGATGTTTTCAGTAAATGCTCATTTGACAACTGCAACTGTTTTTAAGGGAGAAATTGAACAGCAGTGGTTAGCCCAATGTTGCCTGTGAGAGCTGTCAACAGATTTGTGTGTTTGTGTTTAAATACATCACACGCAGTTTAGTTTTAATGGAATGTGGTCACAACATCTTGCTGTATGGAGAAAGAATCACAGCTGGGAAAATGATGGATATTTGATGCAGCAGCTCACCTCGATCACAGCTGAACCACGACCAGGTCGACGTCTGAAAGTCTGTAGATGCTCATAATATAAACGGTACTTTTGCTTGTGTGTCTTCAGGGTGACCTCCAGTCGACGGCTTCAGTTCAGGCCATCGCCAGGCAGGTCTGTGAGCAGCTGATCCAAAGTGAGTGACAACACGGACTCAGTGTTTTTCACTTTCATCCTCTTGGTCTTAGGGTTAGAATTGAGGTCATGTTCTGGTGCTAACATACATATAGTAAGCCACTAGCGCCCCCCCCCCCCGATATATGGAACCTCCATATATGACACCCATGCGCTGTTGGTTTGTGACACACCTCGTGTATAATTCATCCTGTTTGGCTCAAATGTCACAGTTCATCTTTGTTTCTGTTTTCAGGCCACATGGCGCGCTACAACTCCATCCTGAACCATGTACCAAGTCCACCAGTGTCCATCCGCACTGTGCCGGGACCCCCCGGAGAGCCGGGTCGACAGGGAACTCCAGGGCCCCAGGGAGAACAGGGACCCCCAGGAAGACCTGGCTTCCCGGGACAGAACGGACAGAACGGGCAACCTGGAGAAAGAGGTGAGGCCGTCAACAAGACCAAAAGAGGAGGTCAGAGGTCAGAGAACAGAGTTAAGAGAATAAGTTCGGGAAAACAAACATGGACCTTCCTGCTGTTGGTGTTCAGGTGCTGTCACCCAGTCGCCACTACTAGCTGTCATTGCAAGTGGGATTATTAGACTGGGTGTTGTTACTCTTGGGGTCCCAGCTGAGCAACAAGCACAAAGACGTACCAACAGATTGAGAGAACAGTCATTCAGACACAGACAGTATGTAGTTATTCATATGCCGGGGGAAAAGGTGTGTGGTGGTGTTCTGTATCTACTGACTGAAGTTTAAAGATTTGTTCTAGTTTGTACTGAACCTGTCAGAAATGACAACATGTTACTTTTTTAACCTCATGTGTGTTTCCAGGTCAAACAGGAGAGAAGGGTGAGAAGGGATCTCAAGGGGCCGGAGTCCAAGGCCCCAGAGGACCTCCAGGACCCCCTGGTAAACTAAACCATAGCAAGCTGTACAACACCATTCCACAGAAGCTTCCCAGTCTGGGCTTCCAGATCATATTTTACAGATTTATATAATATTAATAATAATAATAATAATAATGTGGTGAGGAAAGTGCTGGACATTAACTAGATACTAAACATTTCACTTATTCTTAGATTTGTAATTTTGTCGAATGGAATCTTCCTCCTCCTCCCAGGTGCTCAAGGACAGGGCAGACCCGGCAGCCATGGTCCATCAGGGCGACCCGGGAATCCTGGGTCCACTGGTCGGCCGGGGGTCCCTGGACCCGTTGGCCCCGCAGGGCCTCCGGGATACTGTGACCCGAACTCCTGTGTGGGCTATAACGTTGGAGGTATGTAGGCTGCCTTGAATAGCTCTAGGCTGATGAATCTGACCAGAACTTTTAAGACTAAACTTTCATCAACTTGTTGGACGTAAACTTATTTTGTATTAATAGCTTCTGACTGTGCAGTTACTAGTAATGGACCACTGAAATATACTGACCTTTACCTCACAGTATAACTTGAATTAATCTCATACCAACCATATTATTAGACTACTTCAACCTTCACTGTGACCACTACAGCCACAGACTGTTCTAATAATAAGTAAGAAAGAAACACTCAACCTTGTTCTTATAAAAGATCATTTAGTCTCAAACCGCTGTGTGTGTCATGTTAATAACAGAAATATCTTCAAACTCAGCAGCTTGTTTGGATAGCCTGTGGACTCTGTAAACTGTATCACTGAGCATGAAAACATCTCAGTTGTTTTTTTGGACTGGAGGTCATCAATGTTTAATTCATTCTGAGTTAAACAGGCTGCATGTCACTGAAGTCATCCGCCCCACACTCAGTGTATTTGAAGGTGACACGTCAAACACCTTGAAATACACAGTTAAGATACAGAACTCTGTCTCGGTAACACTGTTCACTGTGGTTGAAATTTTTTTACAATTTCAAATATCATGTGATACACTGGGCTTGTTTTGGATGGGACACGAATGGTAAACATCCAAACAACAAGGCGTTATCAGTAAACCTTCCACTCTAAGGTGAAGTAGCTTGTTCAGTCATTTCGCCCTCAGTTTAAATTTCCTGACTTTCGCCACCTTAAAGGTTCACTGCACCCAAATCATTAAAAAGATGTAAACAGATATTTTACTCTGACTTATCCAGTGTGAGTGGTGGGTGGGGTGGGTGGGGTGGGGGTAATTTGCCAAAGTGAGAGCATCTTCAGCTTCTTTAATGCCCTAAAGCAGAGGTTTTCAAACGTATTTTAGTGATTAAGTAAACATCCCAAGTACCAATATCTCTGATGTCCATCACAAATAAATGTCCAGAAATCATAAAAAAGATGAGTCCAGAACTTCCCTTGATGATCATATTAAGGCTAAAAAAAAACAGGGCTCATGCCCAGAGCTAACTTATGTCCCACAAATTATGGGAAATGTAGTTCCAGCAGTTCAAGCATGATTATCCCCCAAATGAAAAAAAGGCAAAGAATACTAATAGGTTTTACAAAACACACATTAACTTTTATCATGTCGCACTATTAACTGTATCTTGGAGGGGTGTTATCACAGGGGGGCTCCACGTTGGAAATTTGGAAACCCCTGCTCTAGCTTGACATTTGGGGAAATGCATTTAAATGCTAAGACTATTGGTCACAGTAATGACAAGACTCCAGGAAGTTATTTCACACAGCCAAGAAAGAGTCCGGCTCATTAAACCCCTATAAAATAAAATAAAAAAAACTCTAACCAATGATATCGCTCTGCTAGGTACTACAACCCATGAGATGGGAGTGGTTAGCTTTGTTAGCTATATATATATAAATACTGTATGAAGACATGATTAACACAGTAACAGAGGATTAAAACATAATTTTATGTCACTGGGTCTTTAAATATTGTTTTCAGATCATTTGAGTTAAATTACACATACATCCATTGTGTTAGGGTAGACAGTCATCTCAAATAAGCCTGAAACTACACTCCATACTGTCAGTGAGAAAATATGTCTGCTGTGAAATGGGTGAACTGACCCTTTCAGCTTTGTCTTGCAGTAGCTGGTTGAAGCTGCATGGTCTGCTGCACGGATCAGTAAAACAGTAACCCCAGACTGAATTCTGCATCTGAACACGTTTCAACTGAGACTTTTCTGTTAAATCTCTCAGTGTGGCTGCAGTCGTCCCCCTGGAAAGATGCCGCAATGAAGGGTTTTCTCATACAGACACCACTAATTAAATACACCAGGAGTGCAACAAATTGCCTGCAAAATGCTACACAAAATTCACATAAAAGTTGCAGATGATGAATCAGTGCTGTTGGCAGCTTCTCTGTCTGTTACGTGTTAATTTGCTCTCCAGCGTCCATACGACTCAGATTGTGTTTTCCCAGCCTTTCACAGGAAGAGACACAAGGGAAATTATATTTTAACAGCTTCACACTCAGCACAGCAGGATTTATCACATGTATCCAGGAAGCTTGGAGTCAACACAAACAACCATTAATTCTCACCACATATGGACATCGGCAAACACTGGAAATATAATTATTCAGTTAATTATAAAAGTGGTGTTTGTAAAGAAAGCCCTACATGAGTCATCTTCAACTTAAGTGCATGATTGTGTTAATATGTGATGTGTGTTGAGGTTAAAGGTCATGCAGCAGCCTAAACGGCGCTGTACAGCGCGCAGCCTGCAGGGGCGCCATGTGAGTAACTTCTGCATGTTGTAATCATTCCTCCGTCTTTGTGTGGTGTGTGTCTCTCCATCTCTGTCTGTCCGTCACAACTTCTCCTCTCAATGACCCTCAGCGCCGTATTTCAGTGACTACTGAGCCACGTGCACAAACACTCACAATAACGACAGGGACTATTAACTGTTTAAAACCGCTGCGAAGGCTGCAAACGCTGTAGGTGGTGTGACTGCATCAGCTGAGTAGCTTCAGCCGTGGCTCTCTCCTCACGACACATGAATATTATATTCTTGATTTTAATAATTAATAATATAATTAATATTATTATGCATACATAGAGCTGCACTGATTAGTCCATTACTTTATGAATTTATCTGCAGCTGTTTGAATCGTTTTCAGCCTCTTAACTGCTTCTCTTTGTCATACATGTCAGTAAACTGAAGATCTTCAAGACGTCACTCTGAGCTGTGGGAAATTGTGACACAAAATTTCACTATTTTCCTTCTCTGGACAAAACAATCAATTGATGATTTGAGAGAATAATCTGCAGATGAATCAGGGATGAAAACAATTGTTCGATGCAGCTCTAAATAAACAGTTTTACCCCAAAAAGTATAAAGTTGGAGAGGAAACAGGATTGACAGAAATTTTGAAATAAGGTTATATGGAGGTGAAATTATATAATACGTATAAAGAGGTAAAAACAGATGACATTAAAAAAGCGCTGTCCTGCACTCAGCTACAGGAGTGATGCTCAGTTATTTCATATGAGAGAGAACATATACATATATGCACCACTTTAAAGGATAAGTCTGGTGTTGTTCAATATTTTTCTATCCATCAAGAAATCCTACACAAATACTAAAGGTAGTTAGTGACTGACTTTTCTGTCCTGTCTGCGGCTCCGAGCCCATTGGTTCCTAATGAGCATGTAAATCACTGACACATCATTAAGATATAGTTTCATGTTTTAAAAAGGCTCAGTAGTTTCCTACGAGCAGCAGATTAATCCACATTTTCAGTGCTGTAGTGAGAATCTGAGACAGCAGGACGGTGTGTGTGTGTGTGTGTGTGCGTGTGCGTGCGTACGTGTGTGTGTGTGGGATTGAGTCAGTATAAACTAGGCTTTGATACACACACAGTAACCTCTTAGTGGGAGACATTCAGTGTTGGTTTTGGTCTTTTCATGAGGTTTGTTGAGAGTAAGAAAAGTATGAAACATCACCAGATTCATCCTCCAATTGGTTGAACAGGACCGAGCCCTCACTCAGACGATCGTCCTCTCCTGGCTTCTTCCTCTAGATTACGATCCTGGTGCCTCTTCTTTAAACAACAGGCTTTACTGACTTCATATAAACTCCTGTCAACAAAAAAATATCACCTTTGACTTCATAAAAGCTAGTTTGCACAACAATTTCTGATATAAATTTTGCACCTTAGGTAGAGAGATAATTTTACTTTGAAAGACAGCACTTGAAAACATTAAATGAAATGTTGCCAGTTTGAATGTGAGTTAATGGATAATAAATCTAACACTTTCCTGGCAGAACATAAAGAAATTTGGATAAAATTTCTCACATTAAGCTCAAATAATTTTGCTTATTCTAACTTTTAATTTACAACTGTTTGTCTTAAGCGTTCTTCTAACCTTTGGTAACCCGTGGTAACCAGCAGTAACCCGTGGTAACTGTTGGTAACCTTTGGTAACCCTTGTCCTCTGTATCTCTTGCTCCTTCCTTCTTATCCCGCCCCTTCTTCCTGTCTCGCTAACCTAATCAAAATCCATCAAACCAATTCAAAAAATTGCTTCCTGTGGTGGCGGGTCGGCCATCTCTGTTTCGGGATCTCACTGACCGTCTGCCTATCTGACTGGCGCACATGCGGGCTCGCTGTCTGGTTGGTTGGCATCGCAGAGGGTGAGGATGTCACTCACGGCGGTGCTGTCCCCGCAGTCCAACTGCCGTCGAACGTCTTCCAGAACTACGGCGAGGTTGAGGAGGACGACCCGTACCGCTACTACCAGCCCAACTACCCGGCCCCTCAGCCCGTGTCGCCCGACGACCCCGCACTCGCCTTGGACGACATCGAGCTGAGGTCCCCCGGCATCCACCGCGCCTCACGGAGCGTGGAGGGGGAGGAGGAGAGAGTCGGGCCGAAGAGGAGACTAAAGAGAGGAGCGAAGACGCTGCCGGGACTAACTAACTGAAAGGAGGTGATCGGAGGAAAGAGGGCCGCTCGCTGTTTCTGATTGGACGGTTTGGAGCCGTTATGGACTAATCAACAAGTGCCTGATGTAGAGGATTTCTTATGGACATTGTAGAGGGGAGGGGGTGGGGGTATCAGGTTGGGACTACTTTAACTCATCTATGCTATTGAAAACAGTTTCATATTGTTTTGCTTTGTTTTTGTCTCAGTAGAGACAGTTGTTGAAAAATGGGTTGAGCTACAACTGGTTTATATTTCAGTTTGCTTTTTGTCCAAGCTCGTCTCTGTGCGTTACAGGTGAAGTGTTTCTGTCACACTCCAGTTTCTAAAACATATCGTCATCAAACTGAGTGGAGAACAGCAGCCAGTCCCGTCCTACTGTCTGCTATTGACTTGGTTGGTTTAAGTGCCTCAGAGTCGTCTGGAGGAAATTTTAAAAGTGATAATGAGCAGTTGTAATAATTCAGTGCAACACTAGAAACCTACGAGCATTTATCCTCAGAGACACGCTCACATTACAGCAAACTAACATGCAGCACTTCATGTTTTATTTCAACCACTTAGCCAGCAGCTTCACATACGCAACGAGCAGGTAAACACAACCTGTACAAAACACAATAAATACTAATGTGATATACAACAACTACCATATTCAAGCCCTCGCAGTCCGAGGAAGCGACTGACAGATCTTCTGCCAGACCCAGCTGTTGCTTCACAACGGCCTCTGACACACAGCTGCCTACAGTACAGCACAAACATCATCATGACACATGATCTTTTATCTCAGTAAACAAACGGATGATCCGACCGAAAACACCCACTGATTTTTGACAGAGCAAAACAACAGAAAGCAAAGTGATTTCACCTGAACTCTGATTGAACAAGTTTCTGTTTATTTGTTTGAAAGGCTCCAGGTTCTAATAAAAAAAAAAAAAAACAAAACAAAAAAACAGATATTTATGTAAAGTTTTGCATGTTTTTTTTGTTTTTTTTTTTCATTTACCGCGTGATGTATCATTTCTTTTAATCTCATAGATCCATGACACATTTTACTGTCACATATAAAGATATTTTTTAGTTTTTCCCTCAGACATACACAGTTATTGTTACAGTGTTAAGCTCATACTAATGTTGCTCTGGATTTGAGAATGTTGATGAAAAGAAACAAGTTGTAAAGACAAACAAAAACAGCTTCATGTGAGAGAGTTGTTGTTTCTTTGTAAATGTGTTGTTGTTTTTGTCGTCAGGTGTCTGGATGTTGTCGTCACTGCAGAAGTTGTCAGACGGGCAGAAAGAAAATTGAGTTTGATAGTTTAGACTGACAGCTGTTTCCCGCTTTGTGTTTTTTTTTTTTTTTTTTTGTTCCATCTTTGGATTGATCTGCCTCCATTTGTAACATTTATCATTAAGATCATTTAATTTAAGCTGCCATCTGTTCCAGGACACGACTCTCTGGGTCTCAGTTACTCATTTTTCATCTTTCATGCATAAACTAGAAACTGATTTGAAAAACAGAATCACTGCGGCGCACAGCTTCTGTTTGAAGTTGTCTTGTGTTTGATTGCATTCATGCGTTCGATTTCTTACAGCTGGAGATCAGTTATATGAACGGAAGGCCAGGTATTTGGAAGAGGGTGTACGTCATTTATTCACCCTCAAATGTATTTTCTTTTTCTAATTTGGCCAAAATTCAAGCTCATTTCAACTTCTCTAAATATCTCGGACCTTCTCAGTCCAGTTTCTGAGGCCTTCAGGTCTGTGAGGAGCTCAGAACAAAAACAGGCCTCAGTGTTTGAGATTTCCTTCTACACCTCTGACCAGGATGTTTAAAGAATAAAATCAAGGAAGTAATTTATTTTTTACTTGGTATTGATTTTCTCAGAACAATAAAACTGAAGTACAACTGTAGCTGTTGTCTCTCTCTGTGTGTGTTTGTGTGTGTGTGTGTGTGTGTGTGTGTGTGTGTGTGTGTGGGGACTGTGGTGAGTGTGTTGCCGTCCCTCAGCAGGTCATGTGACTGAACTGTGAGGTCTAATTAAAGTGAACAGTGAGGTGCACGCTGCAGGAAACTGAATAAAAACCAGCAGGTGAGCTCAACTTCACACCTCTGCCTTCAGCTCTCATTAAAAACCAAGAAATAAATGCAGCTGAATTTACACCAGACTGGACTGAAATATCAGCACTGAGCCAAGAAGCTGGATAAGAGGAATAATTTACCTAAAGTGATATTAGAATGTAAAAACCTTTTCACTATCTGCCTCACCGACATATTTAAGCACCCTATTATCTACCTGATTACATTACCTGCCCAATCCAATTCTGTACCTTCCCTCCCATTGCTTTCTATTATCCTACAAAAAGAAGCCATGTTAAGCAAATATGAGCCATATAGATAAACTATATGTTTAGATGCACACACACATATATAAGTCTGTTTTCCTAAAAAAGATTCATATAACTATTGAGGTGTATGGAAACGTTTTGTTTAAAGGTCCCATATTTTACACTTTTTCTATGTTTTATTTGAAGTGTTGATCCATAAGAAGATATATTTGTGGTTTTAAGGACCAAATACAAGCTCAGTGTTGTTTTATATCTCCTCTCTCAGGCTTCTCTCTGGAGCTCTTGCAACAACAGGTCGGTGATCAGATCAGAGAGGAGACACTGAGCCTCTTCTCTGATTGGCTGACTGTTTTCTGGGTGATCAAATAAAAATATAGCAGATTTCAGGTAAACACTCAGAGAAACCAAATCCTGCAAGGTTGGATGGTGGGTCCAGGTGGGCGGGGCTGAGAGAGATGACTGCTTTGTTGTGACATCACAAAGTTACAGGAAATCCTGGCGGCTCGTTTTAAGGCCCAGTCTCTGAATACAGGCTGTGTGCATTTCTCTGTGGACTGAGCGCTTTAATACTTTCACAATATTAATATAGAAACTAGACCTGCTATACAATCAAAGAAGACATGGACAGCTACGTTTATACAATGTGGGACCTTTAAAAAATTTGTTTAAGGTTGTGGCAAACTTTGTCAAGTGATAAAACTAAACCATTTGAACTGTACAAACCCTTCTCAGGTCAACAATGCTGCAGTCAGAGGGATAGTTTTTCAATAAAGGCCTGTTTCATTAAACTTGAAAACTAAATAAAATCATGGTGACACTGAAAAATCTTTCTTCAAAATCTTCCTCAAAGACCTGCAGTTTGTCCCAAACATAAGAAATATGGTTGAACTCTTAGGTGTAGTGACCGATGGTGACAGACACTATTTTGACAGAATCAAGTGTGTGATGCAGAAGCAGTGAAGCTGCTTCCTCTGGTGAGAAGCCTGTTCAGAGTCCGATTATCATTTGTGAAATGAGATGAAACTGGAGGAGAAAAAAAAACAAACTTTAATGATTTATATATCTGTAACTTAAGTGTTTCGTGTGAATCAAGGAAATGGTCTGCTCTTATGTTGAGCTTCTCTAGTCTTATTGACCCCTCAAAGTGATTTATAATACATGCCACACTTTCAGAGACTCTAAAAGACGTCAGTCAGTTTTTTAGAAAGAGAAAAAAAGGGAAGGTCTCAGTGAGGAAGAGAGAAGTCGACAGCTGGTGGTTTCTCTGTGAAAATACCACCATCCTGTGTGTGTGTGTGTGTGTGTGTGTGTGTGTGTGTGTGTGTGTGTGTGTGTGTGTGTGTGTGTGGTCAGCAGGGTTAACTGTGCAAGACAAGACACACACACACAGCAACGCATGTTTCATGAAATGACTGAACCTACAGCAGCTTCACATAAAAACTGTGCCACAGTTTGTAGCGTTTTGTGTAATAATTTCACTGCAGGGTCTCACAGGTCATGTTACTGTCCTCACATCCATCACATGACAACATATTGATTATTCATGTGTCAGCAGGTTCTGACAGAGGTTTAGCGTTTTCATGTGTTTTGACCATAGAAATCAGATGATACTGATTTTATCTGGATTTTCTTAAAAAGTTGTTGCTTCCTGCTTTAAAATTTAGAAAGTTTTTTGTCTGATGTTCATGAAATGTGAAGAAAACTTGGTGAAAAACACAATGAGTTGTTGATTATGTACCAGAGTCTGAAAGTGAGAAGAGCTTGCAGGGGTATAAATGGCATTTTTGAGGTTTTCTCATTTACCCTTTTGACCTTTAAGTACTTTCACTTTGTTCGACCCACAAACAGTTGATGTCAATCGGCTTCCTCACAGGAAGTTGTGGTCTGAATAACCTCAGACAGATTAAGTGGAAGTCTCATTTAAACATCATTAATCATAATATTATTAATATAATGACAGTTATAAAGTGAGAGCAGGAGGAGGTGGAGCCTCTAAACTGAGACCAGATTTCTCATCAGTCTTTTTATAGAACAGAGTCTGTGACTGAAACGTTGCATAAGACTGTTAAAGCTAAAGCAGCCACTGAAAGTAGTTGTGCTGACGCATACACACACATGCACACACATACGCTGATTCGAGCAGGTCTGTGTGTGTGTGTGTGTGTGTGTGTGTGTGTGTGTGTGTGTCTTTACAGGAAGTGGAGAAAGTGTCTCCTCTGCAGGTTAAGGGGCCTGTTGGGTGTAAAACTGAGCTGAAGTGTTTCATTCATTCATATTTACAGAAGTGGGACGTGGGCGGGGAAATCACCACAGAAACGAGCTGCGTCCAAGCTGCTGCTGGAGACACCACACCGTTTGAACCATGGCTGACCAGCGTCTCATTTCACTCATTAATCAGATGGGGGTTTTTTTTATCCAGATTTTCTCTTTACAGCTGTGAGAGGAAGGAAGCTCTTCTATCTGCACAGAGCAATTCACAACCAATACATGATCATGAATGTTTAAACTGTTAAAGGAGGATTCCACAAAAGTTCCTGCAGATAGATAGATAGATAGATAGATAGATAGATTTTTACTTTAGTATTTACATTTTATATTACTTTATACTTCCACTCCACTACATCTCATTTAAACTTTTAAATGAGATCTCGATCTCAATGTGACTTCCTGATTAAATAAAGAATACATAAAATAAGAAATAAATAACAGCAGCTACAAGTAACATGCTGCTGATACACTGATGCTTCTGTATTAATCATCTAATGATGTCATAGATAATAATAAATCAGACGGTGCACCCAAAGCAGGACTTTTACTTTACTTCAACTACTTTTAATTGCTAATACTTCCACTTCAGTAGGATTTTTCCAAAAGGACTTTTACTTGTAATGGAGTAGTTTTACTTTTACTCACGCAAAGGATCTGAATACTTCTCCCACCACTGGTCATAGAAGTAGTGCAAAATACAAATGTAATGTGATGTGCAGAGGAATGGAGCTGTCTCTCTATGAAGGCATGCGTGTAATAGACGGATAGTGAACAGTGTAAATGCCTGTGGTGCCCAGGGCTCAGCAGCGTCAGTCAGTTTGAGCCGTACAACCTGGAGGACCAAAGACTTCCTAAGACACAAACATACACACTGTTACCTACTTTTCATCTTTTCAACCACTCCCACAGACAAAATAAAGATGCTGTCTCGGGTCTTTTTCCCCTGGTCTTTTGTTCTTCCTCTTCTTCAAGGTCAAGGTAAAGATTTCATTTTATTTTCTCTCCCTAAGAGAAATTTGTCTTCAAGATCAAACAAGCTGCTGTGTAAGAGACAGTTTAGTGAGTTTCAGAAAAACACACCAAACATAAACTCAGGACAAACCGATGACTGTGTGTGTGTCTCATCTGGTTTGTGTTTAATTAATCTACATTTTGTTTGGCTAAATATCCACCAGCTGACATGATAAAGGCCTTAAAATGGCTCCTGTTTGTTCCTGTTCCTGTCTTAAATAGGGTGTGTGTCAAAATGTGGTTCAAAGACCTTAATTATGGCCCCAGATCACCACACAGCTGACCTGGGACCAGGTGCAGAAACAAGGCAGGACTGCAGGTTAACAGAGGACTAGTCAGCTAGACTGTCCTGTGTCAGTGTTGATCATATGTTACTTACCCCTTCTGCATCAGCGATTAATCATGTTATAGAGTCTGCAGCTTTCTAACTTTAAAGGAGCACAGAGAGAACAGTGAGTAGTGCAGCCCCTGGGAGCGCGCAGTGTTTCCAGACCTGATCCTGGAGCAGCGTGTGTCACCAGAACCTACAAACCACTAACTAACACGAGACATCAAGATGTGAACAGACACAGACGGCAGCTGCTCGTCTCCTCGTCTCTGTTCTGCTGCTGAATAGCTGCTGTTGTGGTGGTGTGTGCGGGGAGGGCAGTGGTGATAGCCTGTCATCATCATGAGAGCTCAGAGTGGTTAAACACAGTAATTACAGCTCTTTAGTTCTGATGAGGTTGATTGTAATTAGCTCCAGAGTTTAAAGTAGGAACTCAAATGACAATATGGGGTGAAGATGTTTGTTGTCTTTGTTCGGTTCTGATGAGTTTTATTGGAATCACAGTTTCTACTGAGAACAAATTTCATGTCCATGTTCGTCTTTTTCCTCTCTCTCTTTTCCTCACGTCTCCTCTCTCTCACATTAAAGCGTTTGTGAATAATCACGGGCTTTAACCTTTAATCGACATCTCCCCCCTCCTCACACTGACCTTTGACCTTTCGCTTTATTTGATTGACAGCTGAGAGAGATGGAAAATGGCTCATCAATCTCAACCTGCTCCTCTCTTCCTCTTTTAACATGTAGCTTCTACACTGACCTAATGCTGCCCTCATGTGGTGAACGGGATGTATGACCGAATGTGAAACTGAGCACCAGAACTTTATTTCAGACACAAACACAAACAAACATTTCACAGCATTTCTTCATTTTTTGTTATATTGACATATTGTCTTTCTCGTGTCTCTATATGAAGCTATATCTTTTACATCACCTTAATATGATTCAATCAAATACATTAGTATATGATGGATACAGTTGGGAGCTTCTATGTCAGTGTGATTATTAAATTTATTTAGAGTCGAGAACTTAAAGTTTCTCTGAACGGGTCCGACATGAACACAAATTTTTTTTGCCAGAGTTTGAACAGTTTTTATATTGTTCTTCTTTTTCTCTCTGGTTTGAAGTTTGTCAATTAAAATATATCTAATATAAATAATAAATATGGATGTTTTCTCCCAACAAACTTCATTGTCATATGTGTCTGTGTTTCTCTGTGGACTGAGCGCTTTGGTACTTTTGCAGTATTAATATAGAACCTAGACCTGCTTTATAATCAAACAACACATAGACATCTACCTTTATACAATATGGACCTTTAAGTAACTTTGTATATTTAAATATTTTTAAATGGCAACAGCTAAAGGTCAAGGTAGAACAGATATGAACTTCTCAGTAAACGGGAAATTAAATGGTTTCTTCAGTTCAAGTGTGAAAAACAAAACAGATGCAAAAGACTGTGACTGTAAAATAAACACTCAGTATCTGAGTTCATATAATACCTGAAATATTTATTATTTGCTTCAATAACCTTTCAGTAAGAAATAAAAACAGTCAGATTTAACATCCTGTCTGAACGTCTACATCCACGACAAATGAGCAAACTCCATCTGCTGAGGAAGACTGCTTGATACGACTGAAAGGTCCAGAACATCTACTAAATGGACTTTGTGGTGAGATGGTTTCTTCCAACTTATGTTTCAAAGATGAAGAATGAACTTTTGATTTCAAACTCAACAACTGAGTCTCCAAATGAAGACCATGTTTCCCATCAGCCCCGTTTGCTTCTTGTCGCTGTTTTGTTTCCTTTGACTTTTTGTTCCTTTTAAAAAAAAGGCTGAGCAGTTAAAACTGTGATTGCTGTAGGTTTAAGTATCATGAAACAGAGATACCCAAGTTGTTAATTGAGAATAAAAAATAATGACAAAAAAAAGTTTATGGTGTATGTTAATGTCTGAGTGAAAAAGAAAGCTGTCACTTGTGGCAGACCACAGGTGAAAATCATCAGGAAACCGCCATCGTACATTGTGAAAGTTGCTGTTCCCTCAGCAAAACACCACACAGAGCGTTTCCTGTACATTTATAGAGCAAGAATCAACACAATGACTGTGGCTCCTGAATCAGATGCCATGTGTGGTATTTATAACTGCAGAGAAACAATCTCTAATCTGACACATGCGGTTCACATTTGGATACAAATCTGCCAAAGCAAATTACAATAGATCAGGTTTCACCGTGAAATTAAATCCATGTGACTGAAGCTCCAGTACATCACAGAGAGTCTGTGAACCCAGAGAAAGAGCCGAGTGGTATCTGTCTGACAGACCGAATATCATAAGAGTCTTAAATATCTTAAATATCATAAATATGTCATGTGAGCTGCAGGTTTGAAACGTTTGAAGGAGCACAAGTTTCTTTAGCATCCACATGTTCTTTATATCTATTAAATGATGGAAACATCACAGAGATGGAAGAAAAAATGTGCGTCTTTGTCTCAGATCAATGAAGGAAAAAGAAGAGTCAGCTGTGTGTGTGTGTGTGCGCGTGCGTGTGTACGTGCGTGCATTCGTTCGTGCGTGCGTGTGTGTGTGTGTGCATGCTGTGTATGTGTGTGTGTGTGTGTGTGAGCTAAAAAATGCCAGAAAACTGGGCCTGCAGATGAAGATCATGTGATGTGACTGAAAGGCTCCAGAGCAGTGAACCTGTGTATGTAAATATCTGTGAAGCATCAGAAGTGACAAATATCACCGATACCCTCTCCATCAATAGAATCCACGTTGGAAGCTCCACTGAAACACATCGACTCCGACCTTCAGCCGCCTCCGTCATCAGATCACATGTCACCTGTCACCTGCACAGAGAGACTGAATGGATAAACTGTGACTGACGCAGACATTTAAAGTGTTCAAAAAGGGCTGCATGAGGATTACACCGTGGAGGAATCATAAACAAGAGTCCAAAGAGAGTCTTTCAGGACCAGATTGTGACACAGAAAAAAATGACATATATGGATTAAAAATGTGTTGGTGGGTGTCTCCCTCCCTCCTAAAACACTGGTGACAAAAAAAGGGATCAAAATTGATGCAGCAGAACCAGAAACATCATCTTTGGTGAAGTGATCCTAACCCAGGAGTTTCCCTTTAAACACACAGTGCGTAACTTCTGCCTCTTTGGGTCTCTCAGTCAAAACAATAACAAAAGACAGTGCTGGATGACATCGTGAAGTAGCGTGGCATCTTGCTGTAAGTTTCTCCCAGTTTGGATACATTCGATGTCAGTCGTTCAGCAGCAGAATTATCCACAGAGTTCTCCTCCTCTACATAACAAACGGCCCAGGGGATTAAAACCAGTAAAAACATATAAAGACAAACAAATAAAGCAGGTTCACTTCAAAAATCAGTGATTGACCGATGCTCTTTGGTGGACACAGGACCATCTGATGATTAAAATCCTTCATCTGGTTAAAATACATAGCTGAAAACAACCAAGGTGTAAAAAGTGTATCTTAAAAATGTGACTTTTTTCAGCCACAACTCTGACACATAAAGGATATGACAGCTGACCCAATGAAACGGATTGTTACCATGATTAAGATGGATTTCTCTGGTTTGAGAATCGCTGGAATCATTTGGGATAATGTAAGAACACAACTCAACAACACATGTAGGTCTAGTTGTTTTTAGACATTTTAATGTGGAAAAGTTTCATATTATAAGTTTAAGGCAGGAGCATGATTTGATTTGATTCTACATATTCCTTCGGTCTCTGTAAACTGACCTCTCCCTCCCCTCACCTCTGTGAACTGAAGCTGTACTGTAGCTTTATAAACACTCATCTGTGCGTAAATGAGCCCAAAGGTTTGAGTTGGGTGTTATTATGCAGAGCAGGTGAAGCAGCTCAGCGTCTCCTCTGAATCTGAATAAACACAAAACCACAGAAACAGACGAGGCAGCCGAGCAGAAAACCCCCGCCTCTCTCTCTCTCTCTCTCTCTCTCTTTCTCTCTGCATCGACGGCTCACAAGAAGGGTCGTGTGTAAGCAAGTCAGGACAATCAACCTCACAAAATCTGATAAACTCCTGCACGCTCACACACACACACACACACACAAACACACACAGACGCACTGAATTAATACTGATACCGTGCTGAGTCGCTGATGTTCGTAATTATCGACACTCACTGCAGCAGAGGATGGTCCCGTGTGCGTGTGTGTGTGTGTGTGTGTGCGTGTGTGTGTGTGTGTGTGTATTAATAATTAATCATCAGTTCATTTGTATGTAAATGTGTCCAGACAGCGCGCAGCTCTTGTCCTCCTCCTCGTGATGAATAAAGCATCAAGGAAGGCCGCGCAGCACCAGAGTGAGGCAGGTGACTTACTAATGAGCACCACAGAAGAAAAAGAGGCAAGTGGGTGACTCAACTAAAACCTGCAGGAGAAGAAGAAGAAGGCTTATTAAGTGCTGTAGAGGAAGGAGAGCCAAAAGCTGGGTTTAACTTCTGTGTCAGATTTTACCTGTTGATTGTTGGTGCACCACTGTGCCACAAAATGGAAATGTTGTATGTTTTCAGGCTGTAATTATGGCTTTAATTACGGTGCAAACCTCAGGTAACGTTCTTTCATTCTCTTTGTGATATAGAGCGACGATTGGACGGTGTATATTCCTCCATTCCACACTGGCAGTAAACTGATCCGGTCCCAGGGCAAATTTAATCATTGTCACATGGTTGAAGCCTCATGTTGGCTTCAGCTGCTTTGCAACGCGTCTTTGAAATGAACAATGGACCATCTCTTCCTTTTGAAAAAAACAGAACCTTTACTTTAAGTAACTACATTTGCACTGGAAGCTGGTTAACAGAGGTGGTAAACTCTGCTGCTGTTTTACTATTATCCATCCATCCATCCATCCATCCATCCATCTGTACCGCTTATCCTTTGAGTGTCGCAGGGGAACTGGAGCCAATCCAGACTGTCCTCCTGTAAACTATGGCTCATGACTAATGGGCTGAGTCTGTTTCCTTTGAAAATCTGCATAAAAAGCAGGTGGATTGAAACTCACCTGTCAATCAATTAATGTCATCACATGAGCTGAAGCAGATCCTAATGCATCTCGCCTTCTACTAAGGTTTGTGACTGGAAGATAAAGCAGTTTTCTCACATCTATGATCTTTGTTGTGTGATATAACACCTTTAATCTTTCTCCCTGAAAGTTACTGTTATATTTAATTAAGAGTAGAGAGTCTGTGTGGAGGCTTGAATCCAATAGGAACTTGCCACAGCACACATGAATTCACTGTGTGTTCTTCTCAACTTTCTGTATGCAGAGCAACAGTTCTCCTAAACTACTGCCATGTATAAGCCGGTGATGACACATCCTTCTTACAGAGTGCAGGTGACTTTGAACACCTCCGTCTGGAGAGGTTGTGAAGGTTGTTCGCTGTTTTGTAAAACAGAGACTCTCTGCTGTTTTGGCTGTGATCCCTCTGAAAAGGTTTTGACTTTCTGGCCGAGACACAAAGTCAGCAAAGCTGATGTGAGCAGTGCAGTGCTGCCACAGGGGCCCAGAGGCAGCGCTCACAACCTCCATGTATATGTATAACACCTGGAGCATGCTGCAGCAGATAGACACTAAAAAGTCAGAACTGCAGCTGATTTCAGACGTCTCTGTTATGGTGGAAATCATGACAAAAAGACAGTAATATGACATAGACTACCCTGATCTCCAAACATGTTACTGAAAAATATGTGTTGACAGTGGCCTCTGGTGTCTGCTGAATACAGATGAATATTAGATAAGAAACTATCACATGAAATACCATGAAATTTTGTAAAAAACCTTCATGGTCCCCAGAGGATGAATCCTACTGATTTTGGTGATCCACCAGCAGGTGGAGTCTTTTGTCACATTCTGGAGTCACATTTTAAAGGTCCATATTGTAAACTTCTTACTTCTCCTGTGTTTCATTTAAAGTGTTGATCCATAAGAAGATATATTTGTGGTTTTAAGAACCAAAACCATCTTAATATAGTTTTACATCTCCTCTCTCAGGCTTCTCTCTGGAGCTCTAGTAACAACAGGTTGGTGAGCCAATCAGAAGAGAGGAGGCCCTGAACCTCTCTTCTGATTGGCTGACTGTTTCCAATACAAATATAGCAGATTTCAGGTAAACACTCAGAGAAACCAAATCCTGCAAGGTTTGGGTGGTGTGTCTAGGTGGGAGGGGCCTTGGGTATAGCTGAGGGAGATGACTGCTTTGTTGTGACATCACAAAGTTAAAGTCCTGACTGCTCATTTTAAGGCTCTGAATACAGGATGTGTGCATTTCTCCGTGGACTGAGCGCTTTGATACTTTCACAGTATTAATATAGAACCTAGACCTGCTTTGTAATCAAAGAAGACAATCTACCGTTTTTACAATATGGGACCTTTAAACCAGGGAGTCTGCAGTTTAGGCTGAATGTAAAGCCTGAGTGCAGCTGAGGCTGACAAAGTCCAGCTTAGAGAAACCTCAGCAGTCTGACTATGTAGAGCTGAGCCTGAATCTAAGATGTCTCATCCACCTTACAGACGACAAATCCTCTAGATTTGATTAACATGACCTTTCCTACGGTTCCACCCTCAGGACAAACTTCATTTTTTTACCCCTCCACATTTAGGGTAGGTGTTGAGATGATGAAAAAATTGTAAGCAAGAATGTAAAAGAAAACTTTTACAAACCAGTATCCTGTCAACCCGTCTTAAGGCAGACGTGTTGATATCTTCTTCGAGCTGTTCTGAATTTGGACAATCCATCAGCACTGAGATTCTTTTTTCTTAAAAAGGTGCATGAAAGAAAAATTCAAACCCTGCATGTTTTTCTCACCTCCGCTCACAGCCACTGTGTAAAGTGAACGTAATGGTCTGATCATTGATTTTGAAAAGTTGCAAGAATTGTCTAGTTCTGAAAATGGAGATGGGTGAGGGGAAGGGGGTTCAAATGATGTTCGTCAACAAGCACTTTATTTGAAGCATTCAGAGACATTTAGTGTCAGACTATCATACTCCATGTAGAAACAGGCCAGAGTTCACTCAGTGTTTTCAGCGACTGAGGAGTGTTTGGTCCAAAACTGAGATCAGACCACAGAGAAAATGCTGCTGAGTCACTGCCGTTGATCAACAACTGCATCAACTGCCCATCAATGTATCTGGATCTGTAAGTATCTGTTTGTGCTATAAACCTAGAAATTGTCCTGTTGGTCTTTATGAAAGGACAGAGTTGCAACATCCAGACACTCACTGACTGTTTAATTCATAATGGTGACAAAGTGCTTTATGTCTTTTTAAAGGCATTTACCCTGTTTGGTCACACCACAAACATTTCCCCATGCATTTTAATTTGTGTTGATTTGTTACAATTTTATTGTGTGTTTTTATTATAAGCTCTCTATTTAATCCATATTGTTTTTATGGTTCAATAAACAGTTGATCAATCTGAATTGTAACCGAACTATTTGTATGTAATCCACAGCCACTTTGTCAAAATCTCCCTGCACGATTACAGCTGCAACCTCTCAAATATTTCTGATTCTCAAACCTAAAACCAGTAGTAAAAGCCACCCGCAGCCCCTTGGCACGGTGTACTGAACTGTGACACCAAATAATGACTTTTATTTTTCCTTTTCAGGCGGCTTCGTTTGATTAATTGCGGGAAAGAGGCCAGCAGCTGCAAACGCTCCTGTCATTAGACACAAAAAGGAAAACTCACAGCCTCAGAAAAACCACACAACTGCAGACTGCTGTGTGGTTTTTACTTTTCCATGTGCAATTTGAAAGTTGACATCTGTTGTATTTTGACTTTTATGACCGCTGTGTGATTGAAAACCTGCTAAAAGCCTCCTTTGTATTTCTGATATCCCTTTTTATTATGTCTCTTTTTACAGATACATGATTTTTTTTTTGTCTAACCACAATAGTATGCAAATTCCCTCCCAGGGCGTGTCACACATTTTCCTGTTTTGTCACTGACTGCAAAATGGCCACCTGGTTAATGAGTGAATGTGAATAAAAACAAAAAGAGGTGATTCCTGTGGTTGGATTCGGCTGAGTTTTTGTTTTCCCTTCTGGTTTTTGAAGTTCAAGGCCAATGTCTTTTCTCAGTTCATTGTGTGAGCGGTGACCATTTCAAATAGGTATGAGATGTGGAAGGATTAGTGGACATAAGCCCAAACCCAGCAGGCACCAGACGTCAATATAACGTCCGACAGATGTTGCTTGGGAATGAAAATCAGATTGATGTCAAATTCCTACGTTGCCTAATTGACATTGTGACGTTTAGCAGACATTGGATTTTGCCCAACGTAAAGATGGATTTGACATGAGACGTTTGGAAGAAGAGGAAGGATTTTGGTTACTCAGCAACACAACTTAAAACCAACAAAATATCACTATCAGCCGTCGTCAGTTATTCTACGTCAAGTTAATGTTGGCATTTGACGTTGTCCTGAATTCAAATATTAAAGTCTAACGATGTTGCTGGCCAGCTGTCTGTCAGCAGGGAGGGGCCCTGGGGCCCCTCGGTCAGAGCCTCTGCTTGGAGTGACTGGTAACATTTCTTGGTGGAAAAAAGCATGCAACTGCAAGGAGACACAAAACAACCACAAAGAGACACAAAATGACCACAGAGAAACAAAAACAACCACAAAGAGATGCAAGAAAATAACAAAGAGATGCAGAATAACCACAAGGAGATGCAAAACAGACACAGTGAGATGCAAAATTACCACAAATGGTGCAACTGTGTCTCTTTGCAGTCTTTGAGTCTGGGTGTCTTGTTTCCATGAAGGAGGTTTGGAGGGGCATTTAAATATTTGTGCCCATAAAAACGTTTTTTTTTTTTTAAAAAAGACCTTGGATTATCATTAACTAATGAGGAGTCCGCTTCAGTAGCAAGAACCTTTTGTCAGGGCAGGAGACAAACTTTTCTTTTCACTTTCTTGGTTTTTTGGCAGGGCTGTTGTTGCCTCAAAAGCTTTTTATCTGCAGAAATTTGTGACACTGACGGCTCTTGATTACTATTTTAAAGACTATTTTAAGCCTTGAGTGGTTCAGTTTTTAACTTTTGTTGCTAAGCAATGTTGGCCAAAACTCTGCTTATTGGCTAGAGCTGGCACTTTTGCCTGGCAACATTACCTGATTGTGTATTCTGGAGACACTGGCAAGAGCTTCCAGTTGCAGAAAACTCTTCTGCAAAGATGGCTCGGGCTGTGGCGTCAATCTTATTTCAAAGGCCCTGTATTATTTTCACCGGCTTGTCCCTAAATGCATCACGTCTGAGCATAAAGACAGTGTGCTTTGTGATAGTTATAAAATAAGCAGTTTACTTAATAAGCAGTTTCTTCAGTGAATTTGACTTTGAATAAACTCCTAACTGGCAGCTAGTTGCAGACATCTAGTTCAGGGGATGAAAACCTGCTGCTGCAGAGGGAGGGTCAATTAAGAAATTGGCCAGTATACAGGATTTTAACAGTTGTGTGGAGGGAAAGAGGCCAGCTCATGACATGTCATGATGTGATGCATTTGCTGGAGATGTCCATAATCGGAAAACACCTGGAAAGTTGCCTGGTTAAATGCTCAAAGTTAAATTTGTTCATCTATAAAAAAAACATGGAAATTAATGTGTTCGCAAATGAACCGATCCTGAATATCAAAACATAGGAAACAAATAAAATGAAACCACAGATACTCTTTTTCATTACTGAGCAGAGAAGCTGCCTTTCATCTTGGAAATATATGGTTTAAGTCTTAACATGAGCCTGGTGCGTTGCACTAAGTCAAATCAATCAAACTTTATTTTGTATAGCAGCTTTCATACAGATTAGTGAAATCCAAAATGCTTTACAGATGACTGACAACCAGATATTAAGACAGGACAAATATAAAAAATAAAATAATTTGAGACTAATGAACATGAGAAATAAAAATAAAAATGTAATCTTTTAAATATAATAACTAAAACATTCACATTTAAACTAAATGTTGTTTAAGCTGCCTTAAAACTAATGTTTTAACAGTGATGTGTTTAAGTGACAGAGAAAATAGGTGATCAATAATAGAATTACACTCAGGGTGATTAGGAGCTTGTTTCCAGTCATCTTGTTGTGAACACACACATTTCACCACAAAGGTCAATGGTCAAAGAACCAGTTAAAAAAAAAATCCACTCGATGATAAAATAAACGTGATAAACATAAAGAATCCCACAGTAAAGACCAGGCGGAGTGTAGCGCTGACTTCCTCCTGTAGGTGTCGCTCTCTGTCATCTTTTCTCAGAAGTGTGAAGGGGATGTTTCTACACTCATTGCATCTGATCAGCTACAACAAGCCCATTTATCAAAAATACATGAGCCTGATGAAATGCACACAGCAATCTCAGGGACGGGGAAACTTTACTTCCACTCCCACACTTCTTTTCCAATCAGAACCAATTCAGGATCCTTTAGGTTTGACCTAAGCTGCTCACCGGGTGTGATGATGATGATGATGATGATGATGATGATGATGCACCAGAGCAGGCTGCTGTTTGTCAGGTCAGCTCCAGGATCAAACAGGTGTTAAAAGAAAATTAACACACTGGCATTTTTACAGCGATCATCACCACACCATGGAATTTTATTTACATTTTCAGGCAGTATGGCTTTTGCAAATATTTGATTTTGACTACAACATGCTTTAGAAAAATGAATCAGTTAGATATTGCAAAAAATAATAATAATAAATAAAAAATAGGATTATATACATCAGAGCAAACCTATGTGCCTTCAGGAATGTTGCATGGAGATACCACTGCAAATAAAAGTGGCACTCCATTCTATAAAGTCATTTTAAACTCAATATGGAGCTCATAAGTTCCTACATGAATCTATAGGGGGGTTATAGTGATATTTGGTAACAGCCACCCATGCTGTAAGTCGTCAAACAGCAGACCGGTGCAGATCAGGGCTGCAGCAGGGAGACAGGGGTGCATGGCTGCAACATGCCTGCGCCTTTCGACCGCAACCCAACCAGTCGTGCCAGCGTCCAGCTCCGCCATAATCAAACTTTTCTGTACATTTTCACGTCACCTGGACGCGAAACATAAATTTGGCATCCTATGCAAATATATGCTGACGTAAAAGATCATGTGGTTTTTGTCGTCGATCCCCCCTATGAGCAACGAGGAGGCTTTTTTTTCTCCTCTCTACTGTTGTCTTTAGGTTAGCTATGCTACAATCTTTACTGTACCCTGCGCTAGCTATATGCGCCCCGCACCGCACCACTCTGGATATCTGGGAATAATCAACTTCCAGCTTGTCGCACCCTGCAACCGGAGACTACACACAGGTAGGACACAAGGGAAACTTCTAATTTTTTTAACTCCTGGAGAGAAATTTTGTCCAAAGTGACCGCAAAAGTGAAGTTATTAAAGCGGGTTGGTTGCAGCCAGACTAGCCGCCTGGCTGGCTGGCTGTCTCTGCCCAGGCTGCTGCTGCTGCTAGCGACCGTCCCCTCCATCACAGGCTCTCAGAGTGGGAATCACCTTGCTACCACCCAGCGAACCTCCACGGCAGCCAAACTAAAATTAAAACTGTTAGATACCTGGTTGTCAGGCAACTTTAGTTGCTGTGCGACTGGTCTCGGGTTATATTTGAGGATAGTTGTCAGACAAGTGAATGTCATCCGGTTCGCGTTGTTTTTTTTGGTGGCCAACTTTTGCCGTCCCCCCTCCACCCCCGGTGAAAGTGCACATAATAAATATATTAGCCAGCGGAGCTAGCCGTTAGCCAGTTAGCCCCCGCTAATGACGGACAACCCGGTGAAGCTAAGTGCTTTAGCTTTAGCCTTTACCCGCACACAGCAGCACGAAACGTGGCTGCCGTCTCTGGATGTTATGCTTTCATGTCGGGAAATGCATTTGTTTTGGCTGGCTCCCTCTCCCCTTCTTCCCCCCGCGAGTTAGCGTTACTCCGCCGGCCCAAGTAGAAAATAATCCCGGTGTCTTTTTTTCGTGACACGGTTACGGTGGAGCGAGTGACAGTTGGGTTTGTAGTGTCGGTGCAAGTGTTGTTGTTGCCCGCTGTATGTTAGGTTCAAACGGGGCTAGCTAGCAGACAGCCAGTCTGGCTGGTTGGGTCATCTGAGGTGAATCCGCCGTCAGCGGGCTGTATGGAAACACAGTCGCTGCTAACGGCGGACTGGTTTTTAACTGTTTTTTACAGAAGCGGACCATCAGTTTACAGGCGTGTTCGGTTTTTAACTGGTTTGAGTCTTTGAACGAGCTGTCTTTAACATTAGAGCCGCTTTTCTGTCTGTTTTATATGGAGACGGACTGTTGGTGTACATGTTACTGTACTACTGTACGGTGCTAGAAACGAACTGAATTAGTTTGATATTAAACTGTTTTACATCGAAACGAACCATTGGTTTATGATTTTTACCTATTTATCTGCTTTATACGGACACATATAAGTCAAATAAGTTTGTTGAATTTTGTTATTTAATTGGTTTAACGTTAAATACGAACGGTTTGTCGCTGCTTTGGCTCAGAGAGAGACTGGTTGCCTGTTTAGTGAACAGACGCTGACTTCATGCCAATTAATGGTAGACTGGTTTTCTACTGGTTTATATAGAAACAGGCTGCCTGTATGTACAGTTTGAACAGAAACAGGCTGTTGATGTATGTTACAGTCTGATTTTAAACTGGTTTTTGAAGAAACTGGCTGTTAGGTTGCACAACATTAGACTGGTTTGTAATTGTTTTATATGATATACACTTGTGTGCATTCGGTTTTAATCAGTTGTATAATTTTGGTAATTTCGTCTTGATAAGTTTATATTTTAAAACCGGTGGTGTGATGTCTAGTTAACTGGTTGATACAGAAACTAGACTGTTGGACAAACTGGTTTATAGCTGGTGTGTTGACCCAGATTGTGCACGAGGAAATATGTGAGTTTACTGGTATATTGCCTGTTTATAGACCAAGATGGTCGGTATATGATATGGCAGTTCCTTTCTCACAATTCTGCTCATAATCAAACTTTTCCCTCTTCCAAGTTCAACCAGTTCAGGCTCAGTTATGTTCACCGACCCAATTTTCTACCCAAATCTTTGTTACATAAAAACATGAATAATTAGGTGTGCCTCGCAAGCCGTTTTGGGCCATATGCAGGGACGTGGCTGCAAATGAACAAAAGCCTCGACAACCTGTGACCCTAGTCAGAAAATATTTTCAACAAAGAATCCCAGTTTTTCTGCTCTGCCTGTTGTCCTCGTATGACTCCCTGAAGTTTGTGATTGGAGTCTGAAGGACGTACAGGAGGAAGATTTCTGTCAGGCTTAGATGAACAGGTGTGTAAACTGGATTTGGGCAGGTTTTACCCTACACCACATCCCTGACAGTGTGACTGAAGTGTGTCTTGGCTCTTGGAAATCATTGGAGAGGCTCAGATTTGGCGGCAGCTCCTCCTCCTCCTCTTCCTCCTTCCTCCATACTGCCCGGTGACAGTTAACATCCACCTCCTCCCAGCCGCTGCACTGTATGGCTCTTGTTCAAAGTGTGTCAGATTTTTTAATATTATCTCCCTCTCGCCTGTTCTGGTTCATAATCACATTTCCTTTTCCATTGACCGATTTTTTTTTTGTCTCATATTTTGCTGCTATTGTATTGCCGCCGTGTCAGGCTTTTTAATCCTATGATATGGATGCAGGGATCAGTCAGTCATGCTGCCAGTCTCCAAATCAGAGCGCGCTCGCTTGCTCTCTGCCTGCTATTTATTTGTCACAAACGCCAACACACACACACACATCACACAGCTCTCGTGCGCTTTCCCTTCCTCGCTTGGAGACTTCTACACACACTCACACATTCTCTCGCTTTTCCTCTTCCTGTTCTGACACGCTGCTATTTCTTTGACACACACTCACACACATTTTGCCGGTTCCTAGGGAAATGCAGCTGTGATTTGCTGTTGCCACCTGACCTGTCACCCCGATCCACAGTCCGCCCCCACCCCCCCACAACCCCACCCCCCACCCACCCCACACACACACACACACACACACACACACACACACACACACACACACACACACACACACTCTGCAGCGATAGTAAGCTTTTATTTCACCATTTAGACTGTTCACATAATTGGTTTTTATCACCAAAAATTGCAGCTTGACGCATGTTTTTTTAATTATTTGTGGCGATTGAAATGGACCCCATTCTGGGTTTGTGTTGCCCTCAGTGGCATTCAGTCATGAGGGTTTATGACAGCTATATGAGCCTGAATGAACACACACTCGCACACATACATGCAGACACACTTTGTGACAGCTAACATCACACACACTCTTTGTTGCTCTATCAAACTGCTATTTATTTCACACACATGCAGAAAGCATGCATGACAGCTGCGTCTTGCACACATGCACACGCACACACATGCACACACATATTCAGGCTTATTTTTCCACTCTCTCTTTTTTGCTTTTATTTCACACACACACACACACACACACACACATACACACACACACACGTATTATCATTGCTATTGCTGCAATATGAAATAGTGAGAGGCTGTGTGTGTGGGTGTGTGTTTGGGAAAGAGAGTATGAGCGTGCCAGGTTGTGTGCGAGTGAGTGAAGTGGCAGTGATTTCGTGTGTGTGTGTGGTGAGTCACTGGAGAGCATGAGCATGGTCAGAAACACTCAGTGTGTGTGTGTCATAGTGTCCACCCTCCCTCGCTGCTGGAGCTCTTCATGGGGAAACTCAACACACACACACACGCACTTGCTGTATTGGATCTGCACGGCTGCTGTTGGACCAAACCCACCTTCCACGTCGACTGGGAGGGTTTAAGGGTTTGGGGTGCGAAGTCTGCATTAACGTGAGCACCAGAGATCCTCGTTTGACCACATTTAACTCCCGAGTCCTCCACACATTAAACAAGCTTTTATTTTGGCGGTCAGTCAGCTTTAATAACCTGTGTTCTTGATTCCTCGTTGCTGAATTTGACGTCTAACTGAGAGATTTCATTTGTTGATCTTTGCTTTCCTCATATGCAAATCTGCTGAAATGAATATGGTTCTGCTTTTTTTTTTTCTTCATATTTTCTGCCATGTTAACATCCTGCACCAGTGGAGATTCTCTCATTACACACTGTGAAATCAATTTTTAAAAAGTTATGTGCAAATAATCCACACCAATATTTGTTCCTGCTGTAAAAAAGGCTTTTCCCCATGTACGGTAATTTTCCCTCTTGGACCCAATACTCCTAAACATTAATCCTCCTCTAAACTCTCGGTTACTTATTTCACATTTAATTGGCTGTTTTCCTGTTGCACATTTTTTTTCTAAACTGGCAATAACAAACATACAAACTATCGCACAGCAGCTCAGTTTTTACATCTTCACATCTGGTAAATCTGCCGACCAGGGGATCAGAGTTAATGTTGGACAAATTAGCTTTAAGGTAATTTTAAAAAACTGTATAATGTCCTGTCCATTCGGTTTCCTGGTCACAATGAAATTTTATAAATAAATATATAAACGTAAGGGATCTGTATCAAGATTGTTTTGCCAGATAGAGCTTGTCGATTAATCAATTAATCGTTCAGTCATTTCAGTTGAGCAGAAATAATCCAGTCGTTATTTCTGCAAATTGACAGACAGGAACCTGTCCAGCCGTATCCATCTCATCCACACTTTTTGGCATTTTTGTGGCCATTTTTTATTTATTTATTTATTTCTTACTGTTTTTGTGGCCCTTGCACAGGAAGATGATCTTGTTCTTAATCTCAAAGCTCTGATTGCTTGGTGTTTTTCCAACTGGGTAAAAAGTCGCATGCAAGCACAATAAAATGACTAAAAACATATCAGAGATGACATGTGGTTTGTGACTCAAAGGACTGGAAGGTAACATGACTCAGCTCAAAGTCAGTGACAATAGTATTGATTAGTCAACCACTGCTACTAAAGATCCATGGTTGATATGTGCATTTGAATTTGATTTAATTAGAGCATCTGTATTGGTTATTAAGAATCAGATATAATTTAACAGCATCCATATCTGATGTGGCTCCTTCTCTGTGATGGTATTTGATTTGATTGCTTTTGTTGTATCAGTCATTAATCATTCTGACCCTGTTTGTGTGTACGGGAAATGTCACCTGAATCGATCCAGTTGAAAAATATTGATCGCATTATAGAAAAATGTTAAAGGTCCCATATTGTACACTTTTCTAGGGTTGTATTTGAAGTGTTGATCCATAAGAAGATATATTTGTGGTTTTAAGGACCAAATACAAGCTCAGTGTTGTTTTACATCTCCTCTCTCAGGCTTTGCTCTAGAGCTCTAGTAACAAGAAGTCGGTGAGCCAATCAGAAGAGAGGAGGCCCTGAACCTCTCTTCTGATTGGCTGACTGTTTTCTGAGTGATCCAATACAAATAAAGTAGATTTCAGGTAAACAGTCAGAGAAACAAAATCCTGCAAGGTTGGACGGTGGGTCTAGGTGGGCTGGGCTGGGGGCGGGGCGAAGAGCAGTGACTGCTTTGTTGTGACTTCACAAAGTTACAGAAGTCCTGATGGCTCGTTTTAAGACACAGTCTTTGAATACGGGCTGTGTGCATTTTGTCTGTGGATCACACACTGTTATATCTTTGCTGTGTTAATATAGAACCTAGACCTGTTTTATAATCAAAAAAGACATGGACATCGCACTTTCTACAATATGGATCCTTTAAAACAACAGAAATATTAACAGTAATACTGATGGAGTTTGAGTGTGCTGTGGTCTGAGTGCTGCTTCAGCGGCTTTTCCACACTGCCAAGAATAACTGGGGGAAACACTGAATACTTGTAATTGTTTGAAATTTTTGGCAGGATGAGGCCAAATTTTAGGATATTGAATACTGGCACAAAAAAGCAGAGTTAGTCCAAAAATATCAGCGTCAACTTATTTGAAAACCTACGTGGGTCAAACAAGAAAACAGAGGAGATCATTTCACACTTAAGTTTACTGTACATGTGAATGACATGTTCCTAAAAATACAATGTGTGCAGGGATGAAATCAAACTTAAATGCAGTGACAGAAAGAATAAAATACAGGAGAAATGCAAATGAGTTATTTTTGCAGATGAGATAAAACAAGCAGAGTTGTAGTGTGCTTGTCAGCAGAGAGCTGCGTAAAGTAATTAATATTAATGTAACATGCAAATAAAACAGTAAGACTTCACTTGTGTTGTCTTCAGGAAGAGTGGTATAGAAAGCTGGTCTTTATCCAGCGCTGCAGGGAGCTGCGTGACTGGTAAACAAACTAACAGTAAACATGTCGTCTTCCACATGATGAAGTGTCTGTCTGAACCAATCACTGACAAACGTGTCGCCTTGTTTTTTTTGGGAGCTGTAACTGTAGTTACCCTGCCGGGGCAATCAGTTTAACATCGATCTGCAGTTCAGTCCCCGCCCACAGCTTCATCAGTCTGAAACACCACAGAGGGAGGTCACATGGTGTTACAGAGTCAGATGTAGTGACAAGAAAATAATTGAGGTTATAGAATAATATAAAGCCAGGATGATCTGAATGGATCGAATGGGCCTATCATGATGTTTTTGTGGGGTCACTGCTCACTGAAAGGGGACATGAACAAGACCGTGAAAACTGGACACACAATAAGTGCTAAAAAAACATCGAAATGACAAGAGGAAAAAAAATGTATATGATACATAACTAATTTGAAATTTTGGGGTATTATAAAATCATGGATTAAACATGGGGCGATTGGGAAAATACCAGACCAAACCAAACCTGTTAACTGCTACTCTCAAATATTCTAACCAGGGTTTTTCTGAAAGGGCAACTTCATTTGTATCCAGAAGTAGATGACTGTATTTACTGTAGCTCCTATGTAGAATGAGTTATTCAAAATTACTAAATAAGGTTTTGGATTAAACTAATTATTATTTTCATCATTGATTAATCTGTTAAGTAATTGTTTTCTCAGTTAATGTTGGTTTATGAAATGACAGAAAATAGTAAAAAAAAAAAATCCCAATATGTTACATTTACAGTAAGGGACTTCTGGCTTTACTCGACTCGATTGATGATGATTTATTTCGGTTCGATAGTTTCGGCTCTAATTCTGCTGAAAACTTGTGTTTATTATTGATCAGCTATGTAGTTTTCCAGCAATGGCAATAATGATAAACTGACAGTTAAAGCTGTGGATACCAGACGTCTGACATGTTGCTGTCAGTCAGTTTCAGTAGCTTAAGTTTATATTTTCAAAGACTGACAGGACAAACTGCTGCTCAGCTCTGAATGCTCCAAATCTAAATGAAGACCTAAAAATAGGTGCTGTTGTACAGTGCGCTACCTGCTAGCGTTAGCAGTCTGGCTCCTTCTTTAGCTAGAACTTACACAGCTGGAAAATGGAAAAATAAACCTTTTTGTTGGTCTTTTTGAATGGCAAAATGACACAATTCACTTGGTATTTAAAAAAAAAAATCTAAATTATACAGAGTGGTATTGTTTCCATAATAATAAATCTTTGCCAGAGTCTACAGACACCAGCTTGTGAGGCACTTTTACCAAATAACACCCTTGTTTTTAAGTCTGGCTAACGTTACCTGCCGAAACACTGATGTTAATGGACTTGAGCTGATAGTGCAAACACCATTATTCTGCTCTTGACTTTATGGGGGAGAATCAGGCACAGGATGAATTTCTGTTTTTACAGGGGTCACCGATGTAATGGTGCACATTGGATCAAACATGCAGGTTTTAACCAAAGGAAGATCATTTCCAAAACACTGCAGGTCTCTTTTTGGAGGAATAAAATTATCATCTGATGTTCCTTCCTCAAACATACGCAGGCCCCACTCTATGAAAGTGTGTCATTTTGTCAGAATTTACTGAACGTCCTTTAAAAAAAAAAAAAAAAGTCAGGAAATTTGCTTCTGTTTTATGCCATCAATCATCTGGTGCAAGTAGGTGTCACTTTTTTTTTGGGGGGGGTGTCTCATATTTAGAGCGAAACACTTCAAAAAACAGATGCTGTGTTTGCTATCGCTGCTTATATTATTTAGATTTCCTTTTTCTTAAATCTGCGAGAAGTCATTTTTATTCATGAAGAGAGAAAAGAATGCTTATTTTCTCATTAAAGCCTGCAGTGTGTGTTTCTCAATTACTCAACACATGAGCGACCAGCAGCACTGATGGGGTCATCAGGTAAAAAACGAGAGATTAGCTTCCCCTCCTGAACTGTGATTTGCTGAAGAACCCCCTCCTCCTCACGTCTGGATCGTTAATTTGAACCTTGATTCAAACCCTCATTTATCCAGAGAAAGCTCACTGAGCACGGTTCCCCCCTTTTTCATCAGAGTCCTCATTGATATTCATATGTTTCTTCATGTTCACATCTGGGGGCCGCACAGTAACACTACAAGCCCGTCTCAACGTCAGCTCCACAAGGGGAGGACGCTGCCATGCTCAAGAGAACTTCAGCAGAGGGTAGAGGAGATGTTTCTCTTTCACCCATCTCAGTATCTCCACATTTTCCCAGTGACCCTCTGTCCAGGCCAGGGGTTTCACAAAAATTCACTGTTGGGCGATAAACTGTATATTAGAGATGTTCCTATTTTTTTTTCATTCCTAATACCGATTCCGATACCTGAACCTGTGTGTCGGCCGATACCAAATACCGATCCGATACCGCTGCGTTAAAAAAAATTAAAAACAGCTGTGTGCTACTAACCCTCTGTGGCTGTGATATGTTTCCATCAACTTACTTAATGCGCATTTCGAAAAATTCGAACTAAAAAAAACTAATAATGGAAACGCACAAATTTAGAAAAATCTTGCATCGCAAAAAAAATGTATACTCTCGCATGAGGTGGTTCAGCATTTAAGTCACATGACATCCAAAAACGTGGCAGACTATTATCTCCCATAAATCCCTGATATGGGGCAACAGATGCCCTCGTCACCTCCAATTTTAAACACTACAACGGCTGTAGCAGTGGATGTAATCGTCCCAACAGTTAGCACATGCTGGAAATCTGTCGCCATGATTAATTGGAATGATATCACAAGAGGAGAAAACCCAGCTTAATATTATTATATAATAAATAATCGAATAATCGTTTACCTCATTTAAGCAAAAACCCCAAACGTTTGTAGTCTCCATCTTTTCTCTGTTTTACATCATTGTCAGTTGATTATGTTTGAGATTTTAACTGTTGATCAAACAAAGACGTCACTTATCTTCTGGAAGAAATAAGCAAAAGATTAATTGAAGAAAATACTCCTAATTAGCAGCAAATTTTCTTTATAAATTAAGACAAACTGTATTAATAATTATAGTAATGGTGAACTTTATTATGAAGAACATATTTATGGCTGTAAACCGTTAATTTTAAAAAAAAATTTCAACAAATAGTTGGATTTTGAAAACTTTGAATTTAATTTAACTATTTGGTGTAGAAAATGTAAAACTAAAGGACTATTGTCGTTCCCATTGCCAGAACACGGAGCAGTGTACTCAGAGTGTGTCTGACCTTAAGCCAAAAAACCCAAGTAATCATTTTATAATTAAATGACATTCAGTTATCCTGTTTTTAAATCTTTATCCAACAAATGTTTGGTCCATTTTACCTGATGAAAAACTAAAACAACTACACTCTACAGTCTACATCCGCTCTCATGGTGAATAAATTACCAGTGGAATTTATTCATTGTTTGGCTGATTTATTTGCAGTTTATTGAGTCTTGGCTGTCAGGCTAGAGCAGGTCAGCTGGTTTTGGTTTTATTTCTCAGGCGAGCTCTGGCTGAAGTTTCTGGGAAATAAAAATGAACCCTAGATAATAATAATGATGATAATAACAATAAATCACCAGAAATGCAGCTGATGGATTAAATTCTACTCTTTCTGTAATTTGTAGCAAGACTGCAGAGCGCAACCTGCACAGAGTCCTCACGGTTTGGAGTCTAATGTGAAAGCCATTACTGTAATAACATTATAATTACATATCATTACTCAACTAACCTTAATAGATTAAATAACACGATACAGTGTGAACCAGAACATCAGTAGCAGCTGTTCTTTCTCTGACGCAGAGTGAGGCAGGTGGACAGATGTTTTTTTAATCGACTCCGCCTCCTGAATCTTCAGACCTGCAGGAACAAAAGATGGAAGACACAAAGATGATTTTTTTTACCATAAAAAATAGAAGATGTATTTTTTTATTTATTTGGGAAAAGAATCATAATTTCTATCTGCATTTTGAACTGACTGAATCAGCCTCATCCTGTTGCTGCTCTCCAAATTTAGGAATCTGGAGCTCTCAGTCTCCATCTCTCTCTCTCTCTCACACACACACACACACACACACACACACACACACACACACACACACACACACACACACACAGAGTGTAAAGAGGCAGCAATAGTTTTTGGCTGCAGACCTCTAACACATAAAAAAAAGCTCTGTTTCTGTTTAGGCAGCATTTCCAAGAGTCAAAATGTGGTTCCAGTCTCATTCAGGTGGGACACATGGGAGGAAGGAAGCATGCAGTGGTTTCTTAGGTGGAGTAGGAAATCCCACAATGCATTGCAACAACATTGCTAAAAAACAGGATCCCTAAAACTTCTCCTCACATTATGAGATTAAAAGTGTGAAGTCTTATCTTTGTGGAAACGTTGGTTTGAAACTTTAGAGCATGCTGTAGCCATGGCCACACCTCCATCAGTGATGTCACAACAGGTGCATCCTATCCGTGGTTAAAAGCTTTGCAGGGTTCTTAATTTGTTTGACTCACCTCACTCATTGAATATGTGGCCTCTGCTCTGTCTTGTACCCTCACTACTTGTTTCCACCGAAGCTTGATAAGCCTAATATCATGTTTCATAAAAATGTAATAATTTCCTCTCACATTAGCAGGGGCACTTTACTCAAGTTCAGGCAGGGCGCCTAAACTGTAGAGTGCTGAAGTGAAACCAGAGCTTGAAGGTTCGGTTCCAGAAGTAAGAAAACTGCATAAAAAAAAAACACTGGCAGTTAGAACTACACTAATACCTAGAAAATCTAGTGAGTCAACGGTCAGCAACTAATTCATGCTTAGGGCTGGGTATCTTTGAAAATGTTTTTGATATGTTTGATACTGATACAGATACCTTGACTTTGATGCTGATTCTTAATCATACTTTTTTGATACCAACTTGATCAAATCCATTTCAACAAAGTGAAAATTACAATACTCACTACGGAACAAATTTTAGTAGCTTAGTAAGCTCAGTCTCTTTACACACTCAAACGTGTTTGTGTAAATAAACAGTTAATCACCAGCATTATTAGATCTTGCTCCAAGCATGCTGTATGCTTATTGGTTCACTGACGCTGACAAGATTTACTCATTTACTCCTTAGGTGGCAGGTCCATAGTGGCAGTCCAATTCGGTTGGTAAATGAAAGTATTGAAGTTTTGATACCCAGCTCTATTCAGACTTGACTGTAAAAACTTCAGGTCGTAGAGGTGTGAACTGCAACTAGAAAATTGGAAAAATGACTTTAGAAAAGGGTAAAAGTTATGACGTACTTGTGGTGAGTTTTCATGGGAGCAGTAGTGTTTTCTGTGCTTACAAAGTAACCATTGTTTAACTTTCCTGAAATCACTTGATCAATCAATCAATTTGGAAAGTAAACTCCAGGAACACACACTATTTTCTCAGAAAGACAGATGAAAGAAATCCCAGACGAGACGCCATAACTTGAGCTCAGTATTAAACACTGTGGAAAAACCCAGACACATAATTGGTAGCCTGGTGGCAGACGTTGGAATCACCACATCTCCAGTTTTTTCAGCCAATCAAACAGGTCTGGTCTTGTGTTCACTGACCACAGTTTTCGTCATTTGAGAAACAATCGACCAATCAAAGCTTTGTAGGCAGGATTAAGAATGAAAGAAAGAAATATAGTGACAGGCTGTACAGGCTAGTTTTAGTCCACTTACAGAAATAACAACTTTTGAATTGACCATGATGAGCACAACTGCTTCCATTAGTTGCCAATGGAGTTTTTTTTATTAACTGAAAATGATGTCAGTCGGATGGATACGTCAATCGCCAGCGATTGCTTAGTGTAAAATAACTTCTCCATATATATATCTAACACAGAAACCTGCTAACATGAATAAGAAGTCAGGCTCAATAATGAAGTGAAAACATGTCTGGTTATCAGTCTATATTACAGGATCTTTCCACACAAGATGACTGTCCATCCTGTAGTTTATTTTAAAACCTCATAGTTACAGATGCTGTATGAGGACATATGTATATATTTAGTCACCTCACCTCCTACATCTGTATCTAAAAGAGTCATGAGGGCAGACATTACTCACTTTGTCCCTTCACTCTCAACAAAAAACCCTTCTCCTACTGAGGCCACCATCACACCGAACGTGCCTAATGTGATACTCCCCGACGGAGGCTTATTCATCTCGGATGAAAGAATCAGTTTCAGACGCAGGCAGTCAAGACGTTACCCTACTTACCAAACTGTCCCGGCTACCTTTTTGGAAAGGGAAGTTGTCGTGAAGACTAAAATAATATCAGGGGAATCAAAGTTGGGATGAAAACTGATGCTGCAGTTCCACAATCGATCACATAACCCAATCAGTCTCATCTGAGTACATCTGAGCCGCAGGATCCCTGATTAGGCCTCAGTCCATCAACAATAACGGATTAAATGTGACTGTGCTGTGATCAGAGAGGTGCTGGTTTGAAATCTCAGATGTTGTAAATGAATGTGTCTCTACTGCGAGGTGATCACGCTTAACAAAAAATCTATTATTTGTGCATGGTAACAAAACTGTACAGATATAAACAGTGTCAGAAATTAAAAATCAAACCAAACCAAGTGAGGTCACTATGAACCGCTGGTCTTCATCCGGACATTATCATACTGCTGAAGTTCCCTTGAGTAAACTGCTGAACTCTGAAGTGATCCAAAGCGTATCACCACGCCTGCCCAGGTGCACCAAGCTGTAGCGCTGACGATCAAATGTGAAACTGTTTGGCTACTTGAAATCATAGACTGTACATAAATTTGGACGTAGCCTCCGTGACGTCACCCATAGGTTTCTGAGGAGCAGTTCAGAGTGAGCTGCTCTGTCGTCGCCATCTTGGCAGTCCCTGACTCCGCCTAACTCCCAGGTAATCCAGAAATAGGCAAAGAGGTGGGGTGTGTGTGGAGCCAAGACTTTGGTACACACTGGTTTGTGGCGAGCTAATGCTCAAACCTGCCATTTCAGCTGTTTCAGCCCTTCACTGTGTAAAATATGACATATTGGTCAAGCAAAAACCTGCCACATATTCAGAGTTAATCCTCTAAAATGGGAAATTCCCCAAAAATTCCCAAAATGTGGAGTGAAGCTGAATTTTTGCATATTTCACAAGCTGTTTCCTCAACCCAGACGAAGCTCACTCAGGTAAGTAGCTCGTACTTCACTGTGCACCACAGCGAGTATTTAGTCTGCCGTTAAGGTAGAGGAGAACTTGACGATTAGGGATGTAGTTCGTGTTAAACAACCTGCATTATTTTTGATGAATAATATGTCCTCTGTGACTTTGAATGTAGTCCGAATTCTCAAATTCAAAGCAGTTACTACACGAGCAGGAGCAGCCGGGGCAGAGTAATTTTTTTTTTTTTTTTCGACTTCCACCCCGCAGAGCTGTGCTGTATGCAGGTCAGTGTACTGCAGGTATTTGTCATAGTGACCTCTTTCTCCGTCTGCAGAGGCCCTGTTACAGAAATCTGAACAGACAGACTCTGGGTGTGTGTAGAGAGCCGAGCCCCTGCTGTTTGCTGCCTAACATCCACATTAATATTTCACACTGAGTTTGTGCACGTTCAGAGTTGTGTGAGTCTGGATAAAGAGCCATTAAAACACACTAGTTTCTCAAGTTACTAAAGAGCAGGACATTGTCAGTTATATCAGTCAGAGGAAGTGCGCACTTTTCAAAATAAGAGCAAGCAGGAATGTTTTTTTTTGCCTTTTTAAATCCCATTTTTCTTTTCTTGGATGGTGTAAATCTCAAAAAAGACACCCTAAAACTTAATTGCCCGAAAAGCCATTTTTACAGCCTTGTGTGCTGGCTTTTGAAGTGTGTTTTAAATTTTTTTTTTAACAGGGGTTCCTAATATACACAGTGGAGATGGAACAGGAAAAGTTTAGCTTCAAAGACCTTGAACACAAGGGTATTTATAACCACTTTTTGTGCCTTACAGGCTGCTTCTTTGTTATTTTTATACCATTTCCGCTTCATTAGACAGTATCTATACAGTGGAAAGGTTACTGGAGGGATGGGAGAGGAAGCAAAATGTAAACCTGGAACAAAAACTAGTCCAAGACAAACATGATGGCATTTTCTACCTTTAGTGCCTTTTGTTCCTGCTGTGTGTGTGGTGTGTGTGCTGTTGTCAGACAGTACACAGAGACACAGGGAGGTATAAACTTGGGCAAAGAGCAGCCAAACTCAGGCTCGTTAGTCTCCTCCTTTACTTTTTAATGTGGTAGAAAATTCCACGTTTTGGTGAAGTGTAGACAAGGCGTAAACCGCGGGGACTATTTTTAGGCGTTGGCGGCACAGGGCTTGCGCCATCCTGCCATTTCTCTGCCTGACTCATCACCGCGACAGGAAATGAACTTCTGTCTTTCTCCACCGGTCACAGCAGCAGATGGTTTTCCAAATTCACCAGCCACTCCTTTCTCTTTTACTAGCCAAATTAATTTCATTTAAATCTTTTTTTTTTTTTTTTTTTTCCATGAGTTCACAGACCTCTGAGTTTTTGGTTTCTTGCCAAAATGACTGACTCCCCAGGAATAACCAGGAGCACTCGTGAGGCAGAGAAACCTGGCAGATGTAACCAAACTGAACCAGTCTGCCTGGTTGCAACATCACTTCCTGCTCAACAGCAATAAATAATTTGCATCAAAAACCAAATGACTGAGTACACCTTCAGTTACTGTATAGCTGCACCATTGCATGTTTGGTAAATCCAGATCAGGTAATTAGAGCCTGGGCCACTGCACTGATGGACAGGAGTAACACATAGTCACTGCCATTGATCGAAAATGAAATGTAGGTCAACGAGCGTATAATTCAACAACATGATGGCAGAGAGATCACAATCGTCTGCAGGGAGTGAGTCGCACTTTGAGCGTCTATAAATCCCTGTTTGGCAATACGTTGGATTTTGGTCAGCAGGCGGCAGAATTGTGGAGCCTCGAGATAAAGTTGTATACAAGCTACGTAAGCTACAATTAGCCTGGCCTACCATTCCAGCCTAGCAACCTGAGGCCACATCTCGACACCAATGAGTCAATATACAAGAATTTACGTCTCTTGTTGTATTTGTTTGACATGAAGTGTATAAAAAAAAAAAGAATAATCGCATGTCATTTAGGGCAGTGCTATTCCCATAAGCACCGCTGTATGAAAGCTCTCTGACAGTGGCCTAGAGGCAAGAGAAATTCTGCTAAATCGCGGTGTAAAACTACATTTCTTTGTTAACAATAAGTCATTGCATTGTTTTGTTGCTGTGTGTTTATTTTATGAAACCTTGCAGTGATTTTACAGCACTCTGCATATCACCGACCAACTCCCCTTAGCTGTTCTAAAATCTCTGTAAACCGCGGCTTCATGTGGCTCATTGGTTTATCAATTAATCAAGAAAATGATATGAAGGTTGATGAAAATAATTGGAGCTGAAACAATACATTGCTTAATTGATTAGTCACTTGGCGTAAGAAAAATAGTTGACACTTGTGGACCGACTATGTAATGGTTGTTTCTAACTTATCTTGACCATATCTTTCTGTACTATTTCTTATTACTTATCACCTTTACAGTATATTAGTGGCAAGCTAAAATAATTGATTGTTAGTGTTGGCCATGCTCATTAATTGATCAGGCTCTAAAGAAAACACCGTCTTGAATTTGTCAATTAAAAATGAACGGTGGACAGAGCAACAAAATTTGCAGAGACGAGGTCTGACAGGTGAAGGTCTGACTGAGGACCGTCAGTCAGTCTGTGACCAGCTTATAAAACTTTTCTTCATCATTCCTCCCTGGTCTCCCCTCCTCCTCCTCCTCCTCCTCCTCCTCCTCCTGTCTCCTCAAAACTGAAATGACCTTCCCACTCCAGTCAGAACAGCACAGTCACTCTCCTCTGAGTGTCGGAGGCTGAAAATTCATCTGTTCAAGAAGTACCTCACATCCTCCTCAATCATCCTCCCCTCTCCGGTTTCTTCCTCTTCTCCGTCCTGCTGTAAAAATAAAAACCCTCCTCTCCTCAGCCCTGCTGTTCCTCGTTTCCTATCTTTTTCTCACTTTCACTAATCAGCCATATTGTGACTTTGACCCTTGACCTTTGCACTATGGTCGAAAGCTTCATTAGGAGTTTGGTCTGGATTGAAGCTCATGTGCAGGGTAACTGGCTGTTTTTAAATGTGTCTTTGTTCTGTCTTGATTTTAATGAGACGAGTTGGATGAATAAATTATCTTTTGGAGAACAAATGCAAGTGAACTTCTCTATTTTCATTGAGTGAAACTGTATGAAAAGTGTCTTCATGTTGTAAGTGAGAGTAGTATCTGAAGGTCAATGTAATAACTAGATATAAAAACAGCCGTAAAAGGATAAAATCAGTAATAAGAAAAAAAAAACTTTGTAAGAAAACAGAACAAATTACAAAAAAAATAAAAAATATGTGAGATAATTTAAAACCAACTTAAAATGACAGGTACATGGGATTCAGGACAATATCGACATGTCCATTAATCTCTGGTTTAGCGGATTTTTAAGTGAGATGAATGATTTCTTATCTGCTGTGTCCCTGAAAGCTGCTGCTCAAGGACAATGTCAAGTCTTTCAGGTTCGCATGCTCAAGGCCAAGTGACAAGTCAGTCACATTAAAGTCCAAGTCACGTTGTCATTTTTAAGCCTGGAACAAGCGCAAAGAGAATGGAAAAACACAGGTCTGAGTAGTGTGAACTATGTGAACTTTTGGTGCAATGTCGCTAAAAGTCAGCCTTATTGTTGTTGGTAATTTGACCGTCCACAGTGTAGAACCCAAAAATACTTCCACACTCAGCTTAGATGCCTCAGTTGTAGATGTGAATGTCAGAGTTTTGGTTTTTGAAAGTTACAGAAATCTGATTTCTGAATGCCGTCTGGCAACATTTACTTGTATCCTTTCAGATTCAGTTCATACAAATTTACTTTACACCTGTCGCCCTGCAACATTTACATTTATCAAACTATACCCTTGGGCTTTGAAATTGTTGAAATTGATCATTAAAAGTTTGGGAATAATAGAAAAGTTAAAGCCAGTATTTTAATGATTTATAAAGTAAAGTAACGTAGAAAATAATAAGTCTTTGAAAGTCTTGAAAAAGTCTTAAACATTGGGTGATTGTAATGTTGGTGATTGAAGTTAGGAACTGAAGTGTCCTCTGCCTTCTCACTCGTCTTCTCTGGTATTATTTTAGTGCCAGGGCACCTTGTCCTGAGGTTTTCAAACATGCATGTTTGTGCCACTGCTGCCCTCCCACCCACACCCCAACTCTTCCACTCCACTCCTCTGTCTTAGTTTCCCACAGTTCCCTGCTTCACCTATTGAACCCAGCCACCAGCCCAGGAATGGAGCAGGGGGAACGGCAGGAATGTGGCTCCCAGTTCAAGCCAAAAAACAAATCAAGGAAGGCAGAACTCGGATGCCCCGCCTCCTGGGAGCCAGGGCTGCGTTTCCATTGGCTTATTGCTGTAGGCTGACCACAGATCCTCTGTCCCCATTGGCTGCTTTTCCCTCTTCACTCCCTGCTGCTCCCCGGCCTATCAGAGCTCACTCATGCTGTTAAAGTATGTGTGTGTGTGTGTGTGTGTGTGTGTGTGTGTGTGTGTGTGTGTGTGTGTGTGTGTGTGTGTGTGTCATCACTCTGATCCTTACCGACAGCACCGTCTTGAGTCTTGCCTGGTTTCACCAACAACATGTAGGATAATTATTCTGTAGCTCAGGACATTGCTCTACATTAGCTCTTGTTAGCTTCTGTGCAGCCATATTAAAGCTGTCGCACACACATTAGCGCCGCTGCCTTAATGCCATTATGAAAAAGCAGCATTAAGTATGAGACAGAAAATATCATTATCATGATGCCTCCTGTGCCGCACAGTGTCGAAAACCAGGTCGGATGTACAGCTATAGGCCAAGTTTCTACACAGCTATTATTAGACTCCACTTCATCCTACAGGGGAGAATGATAAAGATAAGTCAGGTCAGTCGGCCGTGTCATCTGGGACGCTGGCTGCTTTTTAATGTCACAATGCAGAGATTCTTACGAGGTTTACAACAGGAAGATATGCCAGGAAGCCAAATTCAACAACGAGAAGTAGTGTTGATGAGAAGGAGGTCAAAGTTTAGAGAGAAAGTGTCCCAGCAGCAGGTGTGAAATACATATTGTTATCATGGAGTTCCTTCTTTCCTCTCTCTGTCTTTTACAATTTAAATTCCTGTTTAAATTAAAACTTATTTACTCCATGAAAACAGAAATTACAGAAACGTGTTTTCTCAACAACAGAATCCTGCAGGTATCAGAGGATGTACAGGCTGGATGGGAACCTCTGTAATGTCACCCATCTGGGAAACAACACATTAAGAGTTAAGTGTAGTGAATAATTGAAATAAATATTTAAATCTTAATAATCCATTATTACTGTGCTAGGAGTTTCAGTGGAATTGCATCATTTTACAAAATAAGTCACATGGCTCATAGAAAATGTGAATTTAAAACTGAGAACATGTCAAGACTTTGTTTCATATACCCCCCATGTATGTAAATGGGAAAGCAATAACCACCTTTAACTATGACCTCAGTAATAAACATTGAATTTAAGCATTTCTTTTTGAAGGTTTTACAGATTGCACTGAATCGCATTACACTGTGCAGATGTACCCACTGAGTGTATAAACCTTTTGCATACAATTCCCATATTGCGATAGTATAGTAATATTGAAGGATGTTTTTTTTTTTATTATAATTAATATGGTAGTATTGATTTCAGCAATGTTATCTAGCTCTGAATTGAAGCAGAATTTTAAAGGTTATATATGTAACATTCAGAAAACCCTTGTTATTAACAACCCCGGTGGCCGTTGACTGAACTGCAGTCAGAATTCTGTTGGTCGCACTCCGTACAAAGGAACGAGCGAGTGTCCTGGGCACCGGCTAACACAGTGATGTGACATAATGAGACTGAACGTCGTTGACTGGCATCATGTTGATAGATACTATAGACTATATTTGACTCCCCAGTGATGGCACAGCGCTAAAACAAAGAATATAGATTGGTCTGGCTGTGTGAGACTATAGTTTGTTATGTTCTTTTGAAATAAGATTTGTAAAGCATAATATTGTTATCAGCTTGTTAGCTTGCACAATATAGGCTAGTGGCATTGAACTAATCCATTCTCATTGCATGATACATTGACTGGATTTATATGTTACATCAGCGTTTGCTAGCTAGCTAGTCCGTTTAAGCAACAAGTAGTTTTATTTCTGTTTTTATTTGAATAATTTTAGAGACCTGAAATTGAAATGATCTAATAAGTTCCAACAAATAAGAAAAAGGTAGATGAACCGCTGATTTTTTTTTTTTTTTTTTCTGTTTTCCTTTCAATATTTTTGCTAATCATCTGACATCCCTTCAAATTTATCCTTTGATGCCTTGTGGGGTCCTGATCCTGATGATGGGAACCACCAGACATGTGACTTTACTTGTGAGTTCATGTCCATGTTTTAACTATAAAGAAGAAAGTGTGAAGACAGCAAATGTAGGAAAGCTTTGCCATGGAAGCTGCATTATAATTTTTTCTTTTAGTGGTATTAAAAAGGACTAGCTTAACTTGCCCTGGTTGCTGTGCACACTGCAGTAAGTAAAGCCAATATGTCAGGTTGTTTGTGTATCAGCCTAGTGGCGTGTGTGAACTCTCCCCTTTTGATTTTGATTTCTAGTTTATTTCCATTGAACCTTTTCATATAAAAGTTCCAGTGACCTTCCTTCCTTGTTACTTTCACAATAATCCTTCAGACTTCCTGTCAGATCCGTCCTGGTGGATCATCGTATCAGAAGCAGAGAACAGGCTGATAGAGACTGACAGTCTTGTTGCTGATGGTTTCATGTGTTTTAGCTAATTAATGTCTCAAGATTAATGTGTTGATTATTAAATGGTGTGAAAACATTTCACATCCTGTATTTAAACAGCCACACTCTTTGCCTTCTCTCAGTGCCAGGAGGCATTTTGTCAGAGGAGGCGCCACTTACACAAGATTCATTAATGTTATTTATTTTAATCCGGCGGCGACGGTATTAAATGTGGGGAAACAAACTGTTGAAATAGTGAGAAGTTGCCGGACTTGGAGCCAGACTGCAGGGCCTGGTCAGGCTGCAGTCTGGAGGCTCCCGTCAGGTTTCTCTTTTCTGGTGAGTGGAGAGGTATTTGGTTGGAGCCTGGCTCTTCCACTCATCTGCATCTTATTTGAATTTCCTGCTTGCATAATTCCTTGGTTAATGGGGAACTGCTCGGCACCGCCACAGCTGTTTTGCCTTTCCTGCCTGGCAAGAATGCCGCTAACGCAGCGAGAGGAGGGAGCGAGGGGAGGAAAAATGTTTAAAAAGAAAAAATCTGCAAGTCATGTGGTGCTAAAATACAGTACAAACAACGTGTGATCCCCTGAGGACGGAGGAGGAGGAATGGAGTCAAACACCCACCCACTCCCTGCTTCACCCCACCTCCCCACCCCCACCCCCCACCCCACCCTCTCGTGCATGTACCAATACTCTCTAACAGCACCACACCCCCTTCACCAGAGCCACACTGAGCATGTGCAGTGATAGTGATGAATCCCCCCCCCCCCCCCCCCCCCCCCCCCCCCCCCCCCTCCTCCTCCTCACCACCCAGTCCTCAGCTCTGCTATGCTGGCCCTGTAATTGGTTGGTAACAGGCTTGGGCAGCACCACATTGCGCCAGGCGGACTTCAACCAGCCGCATTAGTCTGTTTACGCATTCACAGCCCTATTAGAGGCTGTTTGTTCGCTCATTAGCAAAACCCGAGCTGGAGTTTGAACCCTGCCACAGCTGCTTTAACCACCATAAGAGTGGCGGATGTGCGGGAATTTGTGGCAGTGACGTTGGCGCTGCTGACAGCTGACAGGGTTTCCCTGATAAACTCTGTGGCACAGTTTGTTCTGAGCTCACGGGTATTTAGATCCTGTGTCTCCAAACATCTTAAATCATCTCAGTTTAAGGGCCAAATAAGTATTATGATGCTTAATAGATTCAGTTACTGAATATGTTTTTTCTCAGTGTGATGTGTGTTTTCAGATTAAATCATATTAGGGCTAGTGCTGCAGTCTGTATCCTGTCTGCTGTCTGAAACACAGCTGGACAGTTTTACTCTTTAAATAAAGAATTTTCTGCATTTTGTTTTTCTTATTTTGTCGTCTTCTTTCTTTCTGTTTTCTTTTTTTTTTTATTCCCATGGTCTGTGCCATACCAGTCAATATCAAGGTTACCATACAATTGAATACAAATCCTCACATCCTCATCATTTTCATATTATCTTGCTTTAGACTTTAGAAGGAATTGGAATTGATTGGTGAGTTAGTCGATCAATAGAAAAATTATTTCTTTTCAGGAACAATTTTTTGATAACAATTGTTTGTCATTCATTAGCAAAACCATTCTGTGTTCTTTCTGCTTCATGTCATTGTAGGCTGAATATCTCTGTAAAGCTGTGATCACTGTGTTCTGATGTTTATAGACAAAACTATGAATACATTGATAAAAAATAATAATTAATCTTAAGTTGCAGCCTTGGATTGTTGATTTATTTTTTTCAACACTGCAGGCAACCATGGATTTCATTTCATTTAACTGGTTTAAGAGCCTGTGGATACTCCAAACTCTCTTGAATTTGATAATCCATCACAACGAACCTTGTTTCAGTTTTTCTTGCCAAGGCTGTGCTGTTGTTGTGTGGTTTGACAGTTTCACCTTATTGCCATAATTTGGGTCTGAAAACATCTGAACACACAGACTCGATCTACATATGTTTTGATTCAGGGTGACTTACACTTTAAGAAGGTATTAATTTCACAGTTGTCCTTTTAATGCCTGCGTACAAATCAACAAAAGGAAAAGATGCACTTCATATTACTCACTCTGCTGTCTTTACGTGCGGCTCGGGCCTCATATTTCTATCAAACCTCATCTGAACCTGGCAGGCATTCTGTTATATGGAATATCGCGATATTTCCCACCATACTCAATATTTTTCATAAAACGTGATGTAATTAAACATTATTATATAAATTATAGGATAGAAAATATAATACAATATAATTATTTATTATAAAAAAACACCTGACACATAAGAATATAATTATATATTTAAAAAACATACATTATATATATATATATATGATAATGCCCAACATAAAATTTTGGATATTGCCTGATCCTAGCCCGACACAGTTAATGTAAGCTGAAACACTGAGTTTGTGTTACCATGTACAACACTTGTTGTTACCATGGTTACAGCTTGATTATAGCCTGATTATACAGGTGTGGGCTCCTGACAGTCATTTCTAAACATTTGCCCCAAGTCCTCCAGGTCCCGATGGGTCAAGCTGTATTTTGCAGCATATCATTTTCACACCTAATCTGGAGCATGAACTTCACCTGTGAATGTATATAAATGGCTGTTTTCAGTAATAGTTACAATAAATTTTTATTGCTGCGTGTGTTGCTGACTTTGTCTTAACACATACACACAAAACTAGCTTATCTCGTTTTTCATTAGTGAGAAACAGAAGAAACAGCTGAGAGGAGGAGGGAGGGAGACATTTTGTCTGCCCTGCATAGTCTGTGTTTCAGTGCAGCTGAATTTACAATATAGCCATTCTCATCTACATACTTTTCTGTTTCTCTTGTTATATGTCAGAACTAGTGTGAAATGTGACTACGGCTACATCAGCTACATGCTCATTTACACTGAGCGATGACAGAGGAGGGTATAAAAGGGTTGTCCTGGAGGGTTGTCTCTAAAGTAGCTGCAAACGTGTCTTCAGTCTGCTGTCAAACATGTTGGCTAAACTACTCTGGACTATATTAGAAACGTGGCTCCTGAAGAACAGACACTGAGGCGGTGACGGAGCCGGAGCAAATCACAAACATGATGTAGCTGCATCTTGCGGCCATAAGAGTGTAGATGGGACACCTGTTCATAAATTCGCCCTGACACACACACACACACACACACACACACACACATAACAGAAACAACAACATACGTCACAGACTGGACTGATCAACTTTTTGTTGTTAATTACATATACTGGTAAATTCTTACTCTGTATGTGTGTGTGTGTGTGTGTGTTAGTATGTGTGTGTGTTAGCAAGTAAGCTTGTGTACACTTGCACAACCTTAATACAATCAATGAAATCTTATTAGATGTTTTCACTCTGTGTGTTTGTATGTGTGTGTGTGTGTGTATGTGTATGTGTGTATGTGTGTGTGTGTAAACCTGATGTTTCCAGATCAGTCACAGCTGTTGTGTCTGCTTTTATTACTTTCTCAGCAGGTGGGGGAGACATTTTTTTCCCCTCCCGCTCTTCATTCAGCTCGTCGTCTCTTTGTCCCGTCCTGTTATTAGCTCGGCCGAGCGCCGGTCATCCTGACATATTGAGTCCTCACCGACACAATGTTTCTGGTGTCCTGCATCAATAACCAAGCAGGAATTTACCCCTGTCCGGATCAGTAATGAAATCTGCGGCGTCTTTGTTATGCAGCGGTGGCTGTTGTTGTGGTGTGAAGTCGAAAGTGCAGATTGAAGCTCAAATGGTGGCATCGTGTTTGTGAAGGACTTGTACATTTGTCGACCTTTGCATTCAGGTTAAATTAGGTTTTCATGCTCCCAAATATACAGAAGTTTTGGATCTTTTGTTTCAACTTATTGAAACATTAATGTGAGCCAGTTTATGACATCTGAATGAAACTTTGAGTGTTTAAAAAAAGTAGAGCTGGAACTGGAGATACAACATTTACCCAATTAATCAATTAGTCAATCAACATAAAGTTATTGATTCAAGCTAAATTTTCTATTTGAGCATTTTAAATGTGAGAACTTGCTGCTTTTCCATCATAGTAAAATTAATCTGTTTGGGTTTTAGACTGTGACAACTGAAAATTAGCTGCAGGAAATTTTTAATGTGTATTTATTTAGTTAATCAGGAGAATAATTGGCAAATGAAATGATAATGAAAATTATCATTAATCGCAGCCCTAGATGTAAGGATTAATTGATTATTAGTGGATTAACAAACAACTATATATTATATTATATATACTGGGTGAAAATATAAACCCAACACTTTAATTTTTGCCCCAAATTTTCATTAGATGTAGTAAAAAATCATATGTGGACTTTTACTGTGATCAGCCTGAGGTGCACCTGTGCACTTATCATAATCAGCATCTTGATATGACACACCTGTCAGGTGCTCACTAACACAGAGTTAGACACATTTGTGAACAAAATTTCTGTGTGCAGAAAAAATCCATGATCTTTTATTTCAACTAACTAGATGAACCTCTGAGAAAGAGGATGTAAAAACAAAAGTGTTGCGCTTGTATTTGTGTTCATTAAATGTGATATAATGATTGGGCAGCTATGGCTCAGGAGGTAGAGTGGGTTGTCCACTAATTAGAAGGTCGGTTGTTCGATCCCGGCTCTTGTCCTTGGGTAAGTTACTGAACCCCCACGTTGCCCCTGATGGCTGTTCCATCAGTGTATGCGTTTGCGTATGGGTGTGATGTATGAATGTGTGAGTGAATGTGTGAATGTGGCAAGTATCGCAAAGCTGTTTGACTGGTCAGTAAGAGTGTGCAACAATCAATCAATATAATGTTTGGGAGATTAAACCAACAATAGTTGATACCATTCATGTTGTTGAGAGTTTTGCNGGTTTGACTGGTCAGTAAGACTAGAACAGTGTGCAAGTCAATTTACCATTTACCATAGTACGTCACAGAAAACTGGGTATTTTTGGGGTTTGGATCGTTGGCCTTACAAATCAAACAATTTGAATAGGCCACCATGGGGCTTTACAGAGCAAACAATCAATCAATATAATGTTTGGGAGATTAAAACAACAATAGTTGATACCATTCATGTTGTTGAGAGTTTTGCTGATGTGAGATTTTATATAAATTGTGACCAGTTTAGTTTATATTTTAAATTCCGCATAAATATGAGACTCATCATGTTGTTCATGATAGTACTGGTATAATTATCTTAAAGGTCCTATATTTTACACGTTTCCTGTGTTTTATTTGAAGTGTTGATCCATAAGAAGATATATTTGTGGTTTTAAGAATCAAAAACCATCTCAGTGTAGTTTTACATCTCCTCTCTCAGGCTTCTCTCTGGAGCTCTAGTAACAACAGGTTGGTGAGCCAATCAGAAGAGGGGCTTGGGCCATGGCTGAGAGCGGTGACTGCTTTGTTGTGACATCACAAAGTTACAGAAGTCCTGACGCCTTGTTTTAAGGCTCAGTTCCTGAATACAGGCTGTGTGCATTTCTCTGCGAACTGAGCGCTTTGATACTTTCACAGTGTTAGTGTATCAAAAAAGACATGGAAATCTACCTTTGTACTCTATGAGATCTTTAAATGTTTTTCCCCTATATTAACAATATTGCTCATTGTGACAGGTACGTGTGTGACCATGTGAGATGAGTCTAATTTAGCTCAGGTGACAATGAATGATCTGTCATTAACAATCAGAGCAGCACGTTGGGAAAAGTGTTTTTATGCTGGGAGAAGAACGTCAGTCAGACTCAGGAGAGAAACCGACGTGCTAAACAGCTTTCAAAGCTTCTCAGACTATGGCTTGTCGTCGTGTTGGGTTTCCTCTTCGGCACTCTCCTACTACGTAATTTGACAGACAGATGGTTCATCCAATCATGTGCAAAGTATTTTTTTTCAAAGCGCCTGCCCTTTCCCCGACAGTTTCAAACGAAGCCATCCCAGATGGTTCTGTGTAACAAACCATCTGGTGCGTCGGGTTAAGATTCAGTCAATCAATAGTTAAAAAACGTTCATGCTGTCACATGCTGTGGAAGTTGCTACGGTCTAAATTGCGGTGGCAGCAGCCCACATGACTCAGAACATAACTCTGAGTGAACAGGACGAACTGAAACACACACTCTGCATCTAGGCGCTCTTGAGCAAGGAAGGAAGGAGTGTAGCGTCCCATCAGTGCGGCCTTCATGTCTTTATCTGCATCAGTAGTGCGTCTGGGAGCATCAACACAGCCTCCCTCACATGTCACTTATAAATTCTGAGCTCGTTGTCTCTCTGCATGTCAGTGTCGCTGTTGTTGTTGTTGTGTGGAAATCCCCACAGCTCCACTAATGTGTTGTCATTAAGCCAGAAACAAGCACGCCGTTTTTTTCAGTTCCTTAAGTTTGACATTTTACCACCCACCAGTGGTGAGTTTTAACAAAATGAGTTTTATGTCTTCTAAGCCACACCCCTGCAATTTAAAAATAAAGTCATGGGATTTTGTTGGATTCTTTTACAGTGTGTGAGAAACGCGTCTAAATTTGGATGAGGAAGATTCATGAGCAAGTGTAAAGTGTTAATCCCCTGCAGCTGTTGGCTGTAGGTCAAGTCAAGTGGGTTTTTATTATACAAATCCAACTCATAGGGGCAGTCATTCATTCACCCAGCTACAAACAAACCAAACATACCAGTGTAGTTTGACTCACAACACAAAAATACAGTCCATTTACCATCAGAGCGTGGCTCGCAGCCAACTGGATTTAAAGGTCTCATATTTTACTCTTCAAGTGTTGATCCATAAGAAGATATATTTGATTTTAAGGACCAAAAACCATCTCAATGTAGTTCTACATCTCCTTTCTCAGGCTTCTCTCTGGAGCTCTAGTGACAACAGGTCGGTCAGAAGAGAGGAGGCTTTGAGCCTCTCTTCTGATTGGCTGACTGTTTTCTGAGTGATCCAATAAAAATATAGCAGATTTCAGGTAAACACCCTGCAAAGTTGGATGGTGGGTCCAGGTGGGTGGGGCTTGGGGCATGGCTGAGGGCAGTGACTGCTTCCTTGTGAAGTCACAAAGTTACAGACGTTTAAAGCTTTTCAAGGCTTTTTTTTTCATTCAAGGCTCATTCTCTGAATATAGGCTGTGTGCATTTCTCTGTGGCCTGAGCACTTTAATACTTTCAGAGTATCAATATAGAACCTAGACCTGCTTAATAATCAGAAAAGACATGGAAATCTACCTTTATACAATATGGGACCTTTAAACAATGATTTTAATCTTCAGATGCTTTATTTTTTCTGAACAACAAACAGAACTCGTAGAAATTCAGTTTAGAGTGATATAAAACAGAAGAGCAGCAAATCCTCACATCTGAGAAGCTGGAATCTTCAGCCTTTACGCTTCATTTGAAAACTAAAACAATCAAACATAACAATTATTGTCATCAATGAATAGTTCCAGCTCTTTAGCTTTTAGAGAAACATTTTGTTTCTCAGCAGCTAAAAGTCTGAGATATTTCCTTCAGAGATGAGCAGTCATTCAATATCAGTGTTTGAGCTTCAGGTTTATAGTCATTTTCTATATACATTTGATATATTCCTCATGAGCCTCAGTGCAACATAAAACAGACAAACATCTAGTTGTATCTCGGAAACTCTGGGGGTGCGTTGTAGTCTGGATGGACAGAAACTGAGACTTTTAGAAGCGTTGACACAGGCGCCTGCCTCGCCTCCTGATTGGGTCTTATCAGTCACGACTACCAGACAGTGAATGCGACCTGGAGAGAGGACAGAGGTAACACCACTAAAATTTGTCCAATCACTTGCGACAAAATCGCATTGTCAAATATGAAGAGTGCATGGCTCAAAAAAGGAGAGACACTGCATGAGCACCAACGTAATTGATCATTAGTCATAATGGAGGTTTGAAATAATCATGATATTGATATGAAGTCATATTGCCCAGCCCTGATGTGAAACAGGCGTATTCCAGCTGTTATAATATTACACTTCTGCTGGAGGACTCAAAAGAGATTAAAACTGAGGTTGGTCAAAATTGAAGAACGACACAGGCTTTCTGCTTTCATATCTCTGCTTGGGTTTGGAGACCATGAATTTACACCTTCAGGATGATTTTGTCAGACTTGACAAATCTTCTCCGGAGTCCACAGATCACATTCTCCAACTGTTTCAATGGTCTGATTATTCACCTCCTGTGGAAAATCGGTGGAGTGCTCCTTTAAAGATTCTCTCCCTGATTTGAACCAGACAAGAAATGGTGCTGCAAAGCCAAGACTACAGTGAGAGCTATCTCTAACATCACACAGTAATTTGATTCACTGTTAATAAAACATTTCCTATAAGTGGAGCTTTAATGATAAAAAAGAAACTCGGAGAAAAATCAGGGAATATTGTTTTACATCATCCAGCCCTGCAGCTTCAGATACATTCTGCTGACTGTCACTACAAACAAGAATCCCCCCCTTTAATGGAGCAGACAGACAGGCAGGCAGGCAGGCAGGCAGACAGACAGACAGACAGACAGACAGACTGACAGACAGACAGACAGACACTGGCAGCTGGTTTCATACCACTTAAGGAGAAAACCCACAAAGCTAATTAATTAGGGCCGACTGGCTCATTTGCATGTTTTGTAAGCACTAATTAAGATATGCAAAATATCCAGATGAGAGCCGCAGCCTAAATGTATTTTAAGCGGCTCGTCGGCGCCGAGGTATGGACAGGAAAATAGATTGAGGCCACGTCCTCCGCCGTCGCATTAATCTGAGGCTTCCTGCGTCAGAGCGGCCTCGACAGGAAGCGCAGGACGTACAGGAATTTGTCTCGGGGACTTTGGCACTTAAATATTAATAAAGCGTGTAGTGACAGAGAGCAGGGACAGCTGGACCTCACGTATGATGCAAAAGGGCCGCAAGACGTGCAGCACGCGGCGCAGAGCATATAGACCGGAGAGGACGCACTGGTACAGTTCGTTATCTCTGATCCATCACACTCTGGGTTGACTGTTTGGGTTCTGAACTGAAGGGTCAGTTCACCTAAACAAAGAAAATTAAAAAATAAAATGCAGGTCCATAGAGCTCACAGTCAGCATATGCTTCGTTGGCATAAAGTAGTTCCACAGAAAGTAATTTTTCTATGCTGAATTGAATAGCACAAATAAAATGTCTGCTCAACTCAACTGCACTGGGCCAGCAGCAGAAATCAGATATTAGGCAGAAATCTTTTTTTTTTTTTTTTTTTAAATAGTGGCAGCTGGTTTCATCTCTTTACCTGTTTGTTTCTCCTCTCCTCTCTGCGCTCACATATACAGTATTTTAATACAGCTGAATTCACAATAAAGCTGTTCTCATTTACATATTTTATTCTGTTTCTGAACAAGTCAGAAATAGGGACTGAAAACGCGGCCCATTAAGGCTACATGTTCACTTCCAAGCTGCTGCTAAAAATCCTGATTTTACAACCACCACGTCGTCTGACAAAATCCCCAAACACACGGGTTAAAGACAAAGACTGTGCTGTGATTTCAGCTGTATTCACTGTAAAATGATCACGCAGAGAGAGAGAGAGAGAGAGAGAGAGAGAGAGAGAGAGAGTTAGAAGCTCATTCACGTCAGCTGTTGTGCGGTCAGCATAGAGAGGTGTGTGTGTGTGTGTGTGTGTGTGTGTGTGTGTGTGTGGAGGGAAAGACAGAACTCATGCTTGCGGGGCTTCTACGGAAAGTATCAAAAAATCGCTGGATTTTTCGCTCGACTAAAGCCTCGGAAAACGGAGTAGAATTCAAATATTCACTGTTGGTTTTTTTTTTTTATCTGTAATAGTTGTGCAGTGACAATGACCTTTGAGCCTCACGAGAACTCACACACAAACGGACACACACACAGTCCCAGAGCAGAGCTGGTTAGTATCAGGTTGGTGATGGATGGAGGATGAGGTCAGTCCTGAGGGGGATCCAGACTCACTGGAAAAGACCTGTTGTTCTCTCTCTCTCTCTCTCTCTCTCTCTCTCTCTCTCTCTCCCTGCTGTGCTGCAGTCCTCTGATGATCTCATCCACTCACTCACAGAGCCTCAGTAACCCACACACACACACACACCTACACACCACATGCACTCATCACATCCTGGGGAAAACACTGCTGGTGATTCCCTCTTAAAGGAGCTTCATGATGTTTAGATGTTGATTGCTGGTCTGTGATGATTCTGGCTGCAGATAAACAACGACTCTTCGTGATGCATCAGTTTGCAATGATGATGATTGAGATTTTTTAATAGAAACTATTTAGAATTTAAAATGAACTGTCTTTGGGTGCGTTAAAATTGGTTCGTGCTGGTTGATATAATTCTTGTCTGTTGTATTCTAGAGGTTTAAACTGTAGGAGATGCTCAGAGGGAGAGACGGGAGGCAAATATACTGTGTGAGGTGAAGGTGATTGGTGTGTAAAGGTTGTATAAAAACAACAGGAAGTTAGTTATTGTGCACTTATCGAGGCAACTGATCGACAATTGCAGGAATTTGCGTCAAAAATCGGAGTCGAACCTGACCACAGACATGAAACACATATTTTTCACATTCCAGTGTGACTTACACTTCCTGTGGATGTCATTATCTCTGGTGTCCATCGCTAATAAATGTCCATGAAGCAAGACACTCCTTATCACTGCAAGACTTTCCTGAGAATTATCATGTTTTGAAATTTTCTTCAGTATCACAGTGATCCAGTCATAGTTGTGTGTACATCCATGACATCACAGCAACTTCATTTCCCAAAATGTAAACAATTAGAGGCATAAAAAAAAAAATGGGGTCAGTTATAGCCCACAGCTTAACTCACTGAATCAACAGTGAACAATGAAACTACATTATTCATCTGTTTCTTGTAAAAGTTTAAATCTGTTAATGTTAGTGCAGATTTTTAACATTTAATCTGACATTATCCAAAAGACTTGGAGTGTATATAAAATAATATGTCACAGCGTCTGGTCCTGGAAGAAGTCCGTGAAGTGATTTTTGACCTGCCAAACTCAAACGTGGGCAGAATGTGTGGTTTAGTAATAATTCTTCGACTTTTTGTTGAAAGGAGTGAAACTGATTTTGAATCAGTTTTGGATTAAATTTGACACTTTTCTTTGCAGTCAGTCAACAGTCAGCACCAAGTACTTTTACTGTGGAGACAGAAGTGACTTCGATAAGTATTGAATCAATCTATAAGGTGCAACATGTCAGAATTTTTTCTTCTTAATTTCTACATTTTCTATTTTCAACAGTGAACATAAATCATTCTCTCATTCAGAGAAAATAGTCTCAGTATTGGTGACAAATACATGTCTCAAGATCTACAAATGTGTTTGACAAAATTTTACATACATATTTTTCCTGTGTATATAAATATCTTAAAGTAATTGTGTATTATTACAGATTCACAGATATTGCGACGAATTTCTCTCCACATTCACCTGTTCCCCTGACTAACCTCGTCACGCTCACTGAACTGAAACGAACCGGTCTACAAGACGTTTCTCTGAGTCAGATCATGGTTGTGCTCGACCTGCTTTTGTTAAGTAATGTGACGATGATTTCCTCAATGTAAACGAATCAAAAACTCAAGCTGCGTCCCAATTCAGGGGCCTCATTTGAAGACCGATTGGGTCACTGCGGCGCGACTACCCATTTCGAAAGCTTCAAACGCAGCCTTCTTTTCCTGGGTAACAAAGGCTCCAACAGATGGATCCTTCACGGCCCAACCTATCCCAAGATATTGTGCACCGGTAATGAAAATAATATGGCAAACAACACAGACAGAAAGTGTGTGGATTACACTTTTAAATGTAAGTATTGGGTGTCAGCTCAGTTGAATAGCTAATGGTAAATCTGTTCAAACTAAGGACCTTAAAACCTCAACTTTTTGTGAAAAAGGTTTTGTTGCCAAGCTTGCTAGGCAACCAGACCGCCTCATTTCGGTTCGGCCTTCGCTGTCTATGGCCGCCACAGAGGGCCACACCTTTATAGACTGTGTCCTCTAAAGGAGGCCACTGAATTGGGAAACAGCTTCAGGAAATGATAACTGATTTTAGGCAGAATAGTGACAAACCAAAAGCAGGTATTGTACATGGTGAGGACATGGGATCAGTGTTTGATGAGTCTGTCGTTAAACAAAGATTTGACTTAATGAGGTAGTTTAACTCATTACGTGTCTGTGATATGACATATGATATGTGATATGTAGTGTTTATTATTCATTCATTGAAAGTCCTCTGACTCTCTGATTTAATCGCTGCTTTAATGGGTTCTTTGTGAAGGACAATAATAGCCTAAATGCTATTGTGGAAGTTTGCTCCGAGATAATTGGACTCCAGCAAAGAGACTTGTGCTCCCTGTGGGAGAAACAGGCGGCCCACGAGGCAAAAGGAATTATCGTTCAATCTGACCAAGTTCTGTCCAGTGAATTCACTGTGATGCCCTCAGGCCACTGTTATAATCTGCCCCTCAGGAGAACAAACTGCGACTCCATGTCCTTCATTCCCTCTGCTGTCAAGCTACTGAACACACACGAGTCCTTTTAAATGACTGCTACATTCTTTTAAAACTCACTTATTTATTTCTTTATATTAGTTATTTATTCATATAAACTATAACAAACTGTTTTATTTGACTCACTGCTGCTCGTTGTTCCCTCGCCCTGACACATATGTTGATCTGTTGTGCTGGGTGAACTGCAGATTTGAATTTGTTCTTCTCAGAATCAATAGAGTTATCTGAATCTGAAAACATTAAAGGTCCCATATTTTATAAAGTCTTGTTTGATTATAAAGCAGGTCTAGGTTCTATATTAACACTGTGAAAGTATCAAAGCGCTCAGTCCACAGAGAAACGCATACAGCCTGAATTCAGAAACTGAGCCCTAAAACAAGCTGTCAGTACTTCTGTAACTTTGTGATGTCACAACAAAGCAGTCACCACCATCAGCCATAGATAGATAGATAAATAATAACTTTATGTTTATGCTCCAAGCCCCGCCCACTTGGACCCACAATCCAACCTTGCAGGATTTGGTTGCTCTGAGTGTTTTTCTGAAATCTGCTATATTTTTATTGGATCACTCAGAAAACAGCCAATCAGAAAAGAGGCTCAGAGCCTCCTTTCTTCTGATTGGCTCACTGACCTGTTGTTACTAGAGCTCCAGACAAAAGCCTGAGAGAGGAGATGTGAAACTATATTGAGATGTTTCTTGGTTCTTAAAACCACAAATATATCTTCTTATGGATCAACACTTCAAATAAAACACAGGAGAAGAGGAAAATATGAGACCTTTAACATCGCATTAACAGTGTGGACCACTTGACTATTTAGTTAGATAGTTATTTTGGTTTGTTAGAACATCGATCCACACAGGAGCAGGAGAAAAACTGCTGAATGCAGCTCATATAGTGTGTGTGTGTGTGTGTCCTCTACAGTGAGACATTGCCTTAAGGTTAATGTGGAGAATAAATATAAGTCAATGGAAACCTGAGCACAGCACTAAAATAATGCAAAAGTAATACAAAGGTGTCACAAGCACAAACAGACACACCCAAGGACAGTGCATGATTCAGCTGTACACAAGTACACACGCATGCACACACACGCACACACACACACCTATAAACAACAGAGCATGTAAGAGCAGTCCATCAATCAATCATCATCAAGATCATGTGTACACACACGTGATCACATGTACAACAACTAATGGACTTTTCAGCCCAGTCAGTGTCGGGGTTATGATAAGGATCAGGTTTGATGAGAAAGACGCATCTGGCACACACACACACACACACACATATACACACAACCTCCCTGAATTCTTATTTCTTGTTCTTGTCTCTCTCTCTCACTCTATGATTTAATAACAGTAGACTATTTAGCATTGATCATGTGATTTACACACTCTGCTGTGAATGGGCAGGTTTTTTTGACGTCACCACCAACAGCGATGGACAGAGTGTTACATTTCCCCGCTGGCTATCTTCGCAGTATGTGTCGCTGGAACTGTACAATACAACAATAACACACAAGCTGCCAGGATCGGCTTTGTGTGCAACAGGTTGCTGCTCAGAGGACGTCTGCATTAAGCTCACACTTCATCAAGTCACAGCACTGGGCGTCTTCTGAGTGTTTCAGTCTAAGCGGCTGCTGTGAGGTCTTGAGCTCCTGAATCCTCTACAGCACAGTCCTTGGTTTTGCTGGTTTAGCTTCATTATACCATGTCATAAACTATTAATTCGATGCTTATGAATGCTGAATAGGGGGCCTTGAGGTAAGTGTTACCCAGGCTATGGACACTAATGTTTTTGTTCCACTGAGAGACGATAAAGGGAGCAATAAAATAAAATGGTGGAGGTTGATATAGAGCTATAGGTAGAAAATAAGGATTGATTTCAGCCTCTGAAGCACAGAGCGCCATTTTCGTCCATCTCGAGTCACTTCTCAGGTGACATCACAGGCGCTGATATCTCATTGGTTCCACAATTAAAGTTAAATCTGACAACTGAAGGTGGAGCAGCCTTTGGTGTGGCTCCGTCACTCCTGCTATAAGAAGCAGTTACCTGCACTAATGCACAGAGAGATGTATGCTGAGTCTTTCTCTCTTTCTGTCTGTCTGTCTGTCTCTCTCTCTCTCTCTCTCCCACTCTTTGTCACTTCCTCCCTTCTCAGTTTTGGCACATGTTGCCAAGGTAACTACTGCCTCTTTTTTTGGGCCAAGTTGTAGTGATGCGGTTTTTAAGGCCCATACTGGGTTCAAACCACTGCTTCATTTACACACACACACACACGCACATACGTACGCACGCACACACTCACTCACAGAGTCATCAACACCTCTGCGTACTCAGTCTACATCTATCTGACACGAATACACACACACACACATACTCTGTTACACCTCCACACACATACAGTCGTTCAATTTTGTCTTTGATTTGTCTTCTGTTCTCACACACACACACACACACTCACTCTTTCACTAACGTCCCTCTCTCTGCTTTCAGATCCCACAGGAGATTACCCAGAGTGCCGCTGGCCAGAGGACCGTCCAGAGAGGAGAGAAAACAGAGGGAGAGATAACGCGAGAGATCGAGGAGGACGAACACTGATTGGAGGAGGAGGTGGAGCCTTAGTAAGAGCCCCTCCCCCTCCAGTGAAGCCCCTCCCATCTGAGGACGTGCAGTGAGTACCAACTTTTTATTTCTTTGTTGGGAGAAAGTTGTCGTCTTTACACTTTGTTCCATAAAGGCAACTGCATTCAAATATAAATACCAGCATATCCCCATCAGGATTTTTCTTTTTTTTTAGCAGATGCAGTTGCTTGATCTTAAAGTGACATGCTGTTTGCTAGCTCTAGGTTCACATGATGCTGCAGTGATCTGCATCCACAGAGGGAAAAACATTTTCACTCATTTTGCTTTAACCACAAGAAAAACGTCATCTAAAAGCTCCTGGTGGGCAGAGAGGTGAACTTTTTCAGAGGTTGCTAAATTTTGGTTGAAAAGCCAATAAATGCCATTTTGGCGTTTGGCATTTGCCACCAGTTCTTGAGTTGTGTTCATTTAATGGCGGCGGCACCACAGGATGGAGGAGCAGGGGGCGGGGGTGTGTGACTCCTATGTCCCTCAAACCAAGAAGTAAACAAGTGAATGAAAGTGTTTGATCTGAGCTGTGTGGGAGTTTGACAGGCAAGTCTGCTTTTGGAGGCTCAGTCATTACTTTGTTTATACTTCTGGTCTGTGTCCCAGATTAAATGATCATCTGGATTATAATGGCAGTCTATGATTTACAGATGGTCTTGATGGAGGTCTCTATACGTATGGAGGTGATTGTACAGCTGCTGTGTCAAAGTGCATTTTCCAGCTATAATTAATATGTCGTGTGTGATCCAAAAGATGCTCTCAGACCTTCAAATGGTGTCAGTGGCTGTTTTCACTTCATGCTACTTAAGAAATTAAGATCATCATCCAGAGGTTCAGTAAATGGTCAGGTGCCCAGTTTTCTGAAATGAAAACCAGAAAGATTTCCAGTTTGGCAGTCAATATATGATTAAAATATATTGGTTTCATGTATTCTTACCATGGTAATTGTTGCACTGTAACAAACTATGGTGATGGACGACTGATAAAATGGCTCCCTACCTTTGAAGCAGTTGTGCGTGAAGATTGTCTATTTATTCTTTGATTATTTACATTCCTTTAGTTCTTAAGGGTCCACAGATCAAAAGAACCAAAAGCACTTTTCATAAAAGGTTGTGAATATTATCGTGTGAAGTCCATTGCAGACAGTCAGACAACTTCTTCTTCTTCACTTCTTCCAACATGAAAACAATTTTTTCACGTTCCAGTTGAGGGGCTTTGGATATGTTTGTTTTAGTTAGTTTACTGCCTGGTGAAGAACTCCTAACCAATGAGTGAGCAGGCTAACATTTTCTCGGCCTAGAGATGACAACAACAACAATAACAACAAAAAAAGATTAAATCTGATTGGATAACTCTATTTTGATGGTTTTAGCTTCATTTCTAGCTAGATTTCTGTTTTTAATTCAGTTAAAAACGGGGACATTTCTGGTCACCCTAATGAATGGGAAGGTAAGGTGACGAAGCATCTGTACCGTCAACTGTAGTCTGACCGTTTCTCAGATGCTTTCTGTGCAGTGTTCGGATGCCTTAAAAAGTGGAAAACCACTGTGAATATGCACAAAAGCATTTGCTCAGGTAGAAATATGTCTTCACTGAGTCATGCTCAACAGAAAATCTGAGAACTCAAGTCACTTAATTAATCATTGGAGTCATTTATCAAAAAAACTCCTGAACATTCACTCTTTCCTCTTATGGCTTTTTTGTTTACTCATGTTATCGATTAATATGATTCATTAAGAATATGAGTACAATAAGTGATAATGGAAATATTTGTTAGTTGGAGCTTTCAGCCGTTTAGTTCTGAGATGAGAGACAATGATTGACTCTGAAGTGCTTCTTTAGTGCCTAATAATCCACTTTCTGTAGTGCAGAGTGTTGCAACTTTAACATGTTTGCAGACAAACACACCAGAAATGAACCACAACTCCTGCCCATGCATTAATCAGCTCATCAGCGACCGCTCAGAAACAAACAGTTTGCAGACGTGAGCCGCCTGGATAAACACACGGAGCGACTGTTTCACCGTGTCAGACCAGGACAACGTCACACAGCTGTTAAACACATCACAAGTGTACATCTTCATTCGTTTGATGTTCAGGATTTTAGCTCACTAACTTTGTCAGTCAGCTGTTAAATATCAAGCATGAAGATCTTGAGATGAAACAAGGACACAAAGAATGTGAGCACACATGTATATCACTCTGTAGTAGCATGAGGATTGAAGACTGTAAAAGCAAGCTGGTGTAAATCCCAGAGATTTGTTCAGAGCCCCAGTCGGCAGCGATGAGTCAGTCAGAGGAGGTTCTGATCAGACGCCTCCGAGGAGCAAATCCAGGAGGAGAGACAGAAATCTAAAAACTCCAGTGGAGGTCCACGAGGAGTGATTATGTCACTTTTGAGACAAGTGACCGACGAAATGCATTGTGATTCGGAAGGTGAAATTCATTATGGGAAATGTTTGTTGTTACGCGAAATAGCTTTTAAAGTCACGGTTCAGTCAATGGTTAATGACCTGCGCGAGGGGAGCTATAATTGAAACCGATTACAGCAGTTACCAGGATGAAAACAATAAAGACAATGACTTAGAAGATTCAGACACTGACTTCGACCTGCTAAGCTGCTAACCAGCTAGTCAAGGCTCAGGGTGAGACATGGAGGAGGAGGAGCAAGTATCACCACTAGTAAAGATTCACCTGATGCAACTCAGTCTCTAAAACCTTTATTTCTCTGCCTCTGAAGCAGATAGAAACATGAAATCAAAACCATTTGAGACCTTAAACCTTTGACTTTTTTTTGTAAATCACTGCTTTTTCCCGAATGTTTATCAACATTTAAAAAAGAAAAAGAAAAAAAAGTTAACTGAACTGGAGAATGACAAATGTGCTTGTTTTTCCAGCCACATACAATTTCCAAGGCAAAGCCAATGATACAATAAATAATAAAAAACAATTATGATAATAGAATAATAACAAAAGTTTTAAGTTGTCAAATGGTTTTCATTTCATGTTTCTACCTGCTTCAGAGGCTGAGAAATAAAGGTTTTAGTGAATGTCAAGTTTTTCAGAGAACCCTCAGGTTTTAGGAGGTTGTTTTCTAACAGTGCTGAGGTTTTAGAGGGAGACTCAGGTCTTAATGGGTTAAAAGAATTTAAAGCTTCACTGGGAAAGAACTGTGGATTGAAACAGAGAGGATCGTCTTGTCTTTACCGGCGTTTTCCCCTTGTTTTTACCGAAATCTTACACTGGTGTTGGGTACAGTCGCTTCTCGTCCGTCAGGAAGAGGACATTTAAAAGTGAAATCAAACCCAGCTTCATGTCTTCGGACTCCTTCAGTGTCCTTCAGTCCTTCAGAAAGTATCAGAGGAAGAGCACTGACCTGTCCTGAATCCAGTCTGTGGAGGTCTCACTTTTTTTTTTTTTTTGTTGAGTTTTTTAATATAAAATGTGCAAATTTTTCTCTCCTCATTAGAAATGATTTGCCAGACACAATTCTGCATCGCTTAGCAATTCATGTCCTGTTTTCTTATTCTGCTCATGTGTAGTTCCACAACTTTTAATTTGCTGTGTTGAATTACAAACTATTCCTGACTCGCTGTTGTTGCCAGTCTCCTCAGGTTTGGCTTCATTTACATGCATTTAAGGCCCCCAAAAATGTTCAGCATGTGGGAGTGGTGCTGTAAAGGTTGTCGACGGAAAGAGAAGCGACACGGTAAAGGTGAAGGGAAGAAATGAAGTGTGAGAGTGATGCACGAGGATCGGCGTGTGACACCTGGAAGGCTGAGAGGTTTACAGATGAGTAAGAGAAAGCCAAGACACTTTCTGGCTCCAGGAAAAAAACCTCAGGGACACTTTGAAAGATCTGACATTTCATTTTCCAAATTCAAAGCAGAGGTCCGGTTTTTCTGCAGATTGTCCTCTCCGGAGTTTAAACGTGCAGAGGCGAGCGAGGAGGAGCTGGTGTGAGAGAGAGAGAGAGAGAGAGCGAGAGAGAGAGCGAAGGCAAACAGGAGGAAGAGGGAAAACTCATATCAAATGATCCGACGGCAAGAAAGGAGAAAATGAGAAGCAAGAGTTGAGAGAAGAGGGAAGGAGATTTGATACTTGTGGAGAAGAAAAGAGCGGCAGAAAGAGGAGTAATGGAAGAGACACGTACTTCAAACTGTAAATACAGTCAGAGGCAGGATGGATGATGGAAAGGGGAGATGGTTTTTGAATCAGGTAGAAATGTGTGTGTGTGTGTGCATATGTGTGTGTATGAGTGCGTGCGTGTTGGAAAACAGTGTCGGTTCGTCCTCAGCTGGAACCAACATGCGTGGTTCAGCAGGTTCATGCAGTAACAGTTTAAACATGGCAGCGTCCGCAGCCTCTGGTGCCCCCGCGGCACTCCAACCAAACCCGGCTTTGTAGTCCGAGCCGCCACAGAGGCTGCTGCTGCTGCTGCTGCTGCTGTCGCCGCCACCGCCGCCGCTACGTTAGACGCTGGTGTGATTTGGGACAGCGAGAAAGTTTTTTCGTCACCACATGTGGAGCCGCCGTGGACGTGTGCAGAGTATTATGTTATATGGAGGATAAATGTGTCACCACCAAGAAATTGATAAAAAAAAAAAAAAAAACTTGATGATGACTGTGTACAAACCAGCACATTGATATGAAAGATGTAAAAAACAGCTGAGTGGGGAAGTATCTTAAAGGCACGGCGAGTTTATTTATACAGAAACCATTAAGACACAAGGCAGTTCAAAGTGCTTTACAGAGGCATGGAAATACATTAAGAACAGAACTTTAAAAAAAAAGAACAAAAAGAACATTAAAATATCAAGTAAAAACAATTAAAACGAATTTGAATAAATGAAAATATTTAAATACGCCATATGAAGATTGCATCAAATCAGGTAAGAAACACCATTTGTGTGTGCCGCAGTGATAAAAAACATGAAAAAGAAGCAAATGCAAACACGGCCCGATTTAAAAAGATGTTACATTTAATTGTGATGTTTTAATAATGACACCCGGTTTCAGCAGATCTCAGGTGTTCAGGAAGCTTGTTCCACAGGTGAGGGGCAGAGAAACTAAACGCTGTTTCACCTTGATTGATTCTGATTCTGGAAACACAGATTAAACCCGGCCCAGATTAACCTGAGGGGTCTGGATGCTTCATATCCCACGAGGTGATCAGAGGTGGATTTGGGCCCCAAGATCATTTAGGGCTTCATAGACAAGCAGTAGGATTTTAAAATCGATTCTTTGAAGGATCACGCCGCTGGAGATCTACTTACAGAGACCCACCCCTGCTCGGCTTTGGAGCTGCTCCTGTAAAATGTGTAGCTTGGATTCACAGAATTTATAATGGATTCTAATAAAGAGATGAAGCTCTAGAGCCACAGTAAAATAATGCAAAATGTCAAAATGTCTATAAAAACGTCCAAAACTGCTGCCGAAGACGTCGATTCTTTTGTGCAGTCTGCGTCAAACAGCCATTGATTTGTGTTAAAAGCGTTCTTCCTCTGGTGGAGCTGTGAGAAGACGACAGTGCGACGTGGACAGTCTGTGTACATATGTTGTGGAGAAACATTGATGTCATTTGCCTAATTGTGGCTTGTCTGTTCATTTGCATGATGCTCTCCATTCCTTTTTTTTTTTTTTTTTTCCTTGCTGTTTTTTTTATTTTTTTATTTTGCCATTTGTTTTCCTTTCTCCAGAACTCTGAATTTCTGCCCACATCTGCAACTTTTTCAAAATCTCTAATGGGTCTGTCTTGGTCTCAATAACCACTGCAAGAGCAGGGAAGTCACCTTCCTACGCAGCCACATAAGAACTTCCTTACATCCATGAAAAATGGCGACAAACACGGATGAGATGTTACCGAAGACAAAGGGTGCGAGCTTTCTGAAGCCAAACACAGTGTTGGAAATACTTTATTCCAGACTATTTTTGCTAATATGTGAGATTCTTCGACTGCAGCACCAGCACCAAACCACAGTCACCAGTCTAAGGGCTCACTAGTGCAGAAAACCTGACCAACCGAAGCCAAAATTTACCAGCGTTTGGCTGCAGTCCAGTCGGCTTTTTCAGCGTTTTCCTGGGCCCCAGCCAGCCTGCGGGCCGGTGCCAGCCCCACTGGGTGCTCGGCAAGGTTTATTTTCACGGCCCTTCTGCTTTATTGAATGGGCTGTGTGAAGCTCAAGGGGTGGAGTGCCGTGCTAACACTGCCGGGGTGATGGGAGCCGTTTGCACATGGGTCATCCTTGCTAAAAATATTTTGCATCGGAGGTGCTACAGTACGAAGCATCTCGAGTGAAAGCGTCCAGCGCACACCTGACCGTTCGGTGGGCTTTCTCCCTTTCTTGCTTGCAGGGAGACTTTCCTCAGTTGTTTTCATGCTGAGAGAGATTCATGACCCTCAGGGCTTTGAAACCTAATTAAATACCTACTGTATAATTTCAAACATGAATGGGAATTAAGGGAAGATAAGGCTGTTTTCTCCTTTCCTGAAAAGCTACTGTTTCAGATACGTGTCTTTATCATCACAGTATATCACTGTATGTATGTCTGCATGGTTATGACCTGCAGGTAATTTGACAGAGCCCTAATTATGAGAAGAATCAAAAATATTTAGCAGCACATCACATCAACATTTTGTTTCCAGCAGATCTAAACGTTTGAATATTCCTGCTTTGTCTCATTATTAATTGTGCAAAACAAAGGCTGCACAATTAATGTGATGCCCTAATGTTGTCACTCTGTGATCATACTGTTGTTGATAAAATCGCCATCTGTTACCTCCAAATGCTGCTGCCGTAGCCTCAAAATCAGAGCGAGCGGCGGTGGCGGCGGTGGCGGCGGCGGCGGCGGCAGCAGCGTTGTTGCTGTTGCCGTTGCAGGAAGAGAGCGAGGGATCTGAACCAGCGGTGGGAGTGTGAGGAGGGGTGCAGGTGCTGTGTGAGGGCTGATGGGATCTCCACAACCGCTGGTGGAGGTATCGACTATGTGGGAGAGAATGACTCACCCTAAAAATATACACACACACCATACACACACACACACACACACACACACACACACACACACACACATACTGTATACACACCTGTGGAGGAGGTGTGTGTGGGCAGTCAGTGTGGCTGGGCAGATTGCTGCTCGCCTCTCTCACTGAGCTGCAGTATTAAACTGTAGCCTCCCCGCTGCTGCTCAGCTCCACCACCACAACGCTGCATTTCTTTCGCCTTTTCTCTGTTTTTTTTGTTTTTTTTTGTTTTTTTTTTTATGTTGTGTTTTACACCAACACACCTGCGCCGGAGCTGGTTGTAGCGGGAGACATTTTACTTGGTAGTTGTGTGTTATTTCAGATCCTCCTCTGGGGTCCTGGGTGTTACATTTTTAAGTTAAGTGTGTGTGTGTGTGTGTGTGTGTGTGTGTGTGTGTGTGTGTGTTTTTTTTTCTTCCTTCTGCTGTGAAATGTTGTTGTGTGGTTGCGGGTGTTGTGAGTTGAGAAATGTGTCATCCAAAATGTGTGTGTGTTTTTATGTGTGTGTGTGTGTGTGTGTGTGTGTGTGTGTGTGTGTGTGCGCGCACAGATCCAAACTGTTGCAAAGTTTTGACTAGAGATGAGCAAACAGGAAGGTCTGAAGCGCAGAGTTAGCTGTGTAGTTAAAATGTAGTGTGCGCAGCGTTGGACTCCCTCACATGTCATTGTTAATTATTCAGATGTCGCCTCCATCTTATCTCAAAAATGTACATCCAACACAATAAACAGGGAACATGAAGCAAACGATGCTACAGATCCTAATGAGAACAGGCTGCTGCGCATCAGTATCACATTTATTAACTGACATGAACATAAACAATCTGTTGAACACATTTCTCTGTGGAACTTCAAACGTCTTTTTGCATCTTTCCTCCAAACTCAGCGTTACCCAGCATCCCCTGCATGCATTAGAGCAAATTTACAGCTGCTAAGCTTTCTAATAATAAATAATGCCGTCAACACAAAGTGAAAAGGGTCAAAACAAGTTGTCATAAAAGGGAGAACATACAGAGTTGTGAAAACCCACCGAATAATAACCACAGATAAAAGCCCTGTTGATGTCTTCTGTACTGTTTATATTTATGGGCAAGAAGAATGGAGATAACCTTGGTATTCATACTAACGGATTAAAAAAGATTCAATGAAAAATCTTTGCTGTCAAACTTCCCAGTTCAAAATATTAAGCTTTACTTGACTCTGATGTTAGAAAATTTTAAGAACTACTTGACTGTTAAAGTACACCTTTCAAATCACACCGTGGGAATGGAGATGAATATCTGCATCGAAATATCACATCGATACTTACAAATAGGGCAGAATAATGAATTGAAATATGAAAAATCGCAATGTGGCAAGTGGCAAGTGCAATATTGAAAATGCAGGAGCAGCAATTTTTTTTTGATAAAGGTAAAATGTGTTACAACAGGCCATCGATGAAGCATTGTGGTGCTACAGACCCGCCCCCCGGCCTGCAGACATAAAGGCCTTAAGAAACAAAACTAAACAAAAATCACATCATCATCATTTAAATTTTTTTTTTTCATGAAAAATGACCATTACAAATGAAGTTCTGATTATAATATCTATTATAATATGATTTCTTTTTCATATTGTTCAGCCCTAGTTAGAAGACAACAGAGCCCAGCAGACGTGGGCTCAAAGAGAATGGATTCTGCCGGTGATTAAACTTGTTATTGTGATTCGTTCGACGTGTGGGGGCGGGGTTAACCAATGAGCACACCTGCTTCCACTGCCAGGTTAAAAATCATCATGGTAACGCTAAGTGTGTTTCCATCCATCTGTTTTCAGGCGCATTTTAAATGTACGCATTAAGAAGAGAATTAAAAACACTGGAAATAAGAAAACTGGACCATAGTACCACCAAAACATTTTGAAGCTTGGTTGAAGTGGAAAATTTGTTGAGTCGTTAAAAGCAGGATTGAAACAGACTCAGTGAATGAAGTGATGACGGACTCCCTGCGCGAGAACAGCAGATCTCAGTGCAGCGGTGATGAGGAGACGGGAACCTTCCTCACGTCAGCATGAAGCGAACAGAAAGGTCAGATCTCCGTCATGTTTTCCATCGTTTGAGCTTCGACTCGAACTCCGTTAATTAGCCTCATCTCGTTGTGTGGCAGTGCCGCCAACCGTTAATCTAGATGAGACCTTCTCTTAATGTCCACATCAGAGTAAAGGATGGAAACACTCACTGATTTACATTGTCTTTTGCCAATTCGGATGAATGGAAATTCAATTCACAAAAGTGTCCTTGATACTTTTTAACACCGACTATTTGTTGACAGGTGAATGAAAAAACTCAAACCAAAGTAAAATTGAAGACTTCCTTGTTTGCTGTGTGTTTCTCATATTTTAGACATGGTTAAAAAATTCTCAGATTTTCAAACTTTAATAAACTCGAGGTCTCTGAAGGTTTTAAGCGAGTCCTTGTGGACGTCTGACTCAAAGATACTCAGGATTCCCATCCATAAAAGATAAGGGGGTCAGGATTTGAGCTGTGGAGCACTTTTCCTTCCAGATTCAGTTTTAGGGTTTTGAACATGCACCCCCCCCGTCCGGCGACAGCAGCTCAATAACACTGGAGTTTATCCTGCACCACATAATTGAGGCCATGATGAAGTCAAGTGTTTTTCAGAGTAATGAGTGTTAGACTGTGTTAGTCTGGAAGGTAGATCCGCCTCACAGCTCCCCCCCAATCACCCGCCCACCCATTCATCCGTCCACCAACACATGTGTTCGAGTGGCACTCAATTTATTCCCCAAAAATAAAAAAAATTAAAATTCTCCAATAGGTTTTCTTCAGGGGGAGATTTTATGTCTCTAAGATCTGAAGTGACAGCAGTAACCGTGATTTTAAAGGCAACTAATCCAATTACAGTTAAAGGAAATGTGGTTACTGTGTTGAAACAAGCTAATTGCTGCAGAAGAAAACACCCAAACGACCCACGTTCTGCCCCCTCTACTAATGATCAACATTTTAAGGGGTCAGCCCTATGTTTCCACATTTCTAAGAATGTTTTGAAAATTAGGCCCTATTTTCCCACAGTCTTATATGTTCCCATAAGCCCATGTCCACACTAACCCGGGTAATATTTATCCGGTTAGCCCTTCCGTCCACATTAGAACGGTGAATTCCGAAACTGAAAACGATGCTTTACAAAAACGATCGCTGAGGTGGATAAATGTGAAGACGCCGTGGAACGTGGATGCAAAGCGTTCTGAAAGGGTATAAAAGGGGAACATAGGGCTGTGGGAACATAGGGCTGTGGGAACATAGACACGCTCCCCATTTTAACATACATCAGAAATCACACCAGCCTGTGGATGAAATTTGGTTTGAAACTCGTTCCAGATCACTTTAGAAGTTTGGTGGTAACTTTTGAAGAAAGTGGAATTTTCCAAGATCGTAGGCTTGGCTTTAGAGGTGGGCGACACAATGAAGTAAAAAAAAAAAATCCTGATTTTACACATAAGGATCAGTTTTCTTGACACAAAGAGAACAAAGAGAACGACATTATACAACAAAACAGTTGTTTAATGTTGTTTGGTTCTGGAGAAGATGATGTGGTATCCATTATCTTGGATTAGAGCAGAAAAAACCTGTGTTGCAAACTGGGGGTTTCGGAGTTTGAGAGTTGTGAGCAGGAAGGGGGCTAATGGAAGACGCTATAATGTCGCATTATGGGAAATGCAGGCTCCAGTGTCTTTGAGGCTTGACACACTAGATACTAAACGTCTGGATATCTCAGCTTCCTCTGTAAATCCCACAGCTGTATGGATTTGCAGTAATAAATCACTGGAGGAACTTTGCTCAAAATTGCGTTTAGTTTTCTTGATGAAGACCAGAAGCCAGAAACCAGAACTGCTAAATACTATTAAAGCTAGTAAAATATTTTTCAACATTACAATCCTTCCTCGGTGACTAAGAGATATGACAGAAAATCAGGGAGGGAGAGACACTGGGAACAAAGCTGAAATGATTAATGGAGTAATGGATTAATCGATGGCCAGAAACAAACATTTGTTTGTTGCTTCTCAAATGTGCAAATTCAGTGCTTTTCTTTGTCCTTTATTTAATGGTGAACTCAATGAGTCTGGGCTTTGAACTGTTGGACAGACAGAAGACATCCACAGATGTTACCTTGGATTCTGGAAAGCCATAACGAGCACTGTGCATGTTTTTTGGACATTTTATAGACAAAACAAATAATAATTAAATCGAGAAAATAATTGGCAGATTCATCGAACTAAGGAATCGTTGCAGCCCTGATGAGGAACGGCATGCAACAAAAATCCACGACAAGACGTGAATTGGGCAGCACTTTGCTGCCTCATCTGATTTCATCTGATGTTCAATTTGGGCATCTTGTTAGAAGAATCTTAACTGTAAATACAAAAATATATTGATTAAATTATTGATTTTAGAGTTGACCGTAGAGAGATGACAGGCAATGAGAGGAGAGTCATGCAACAGAAGTCCCCCAGACCTTTCAGACATGAACATGGATGTTGCGATTCATCGTCAGGGACTTTCACCCTTAGGCCACCGGGGCTGCCCAAATTATAACCCAAAAAAAGAAAACAGCATATAGAAGGGGTGGAAAAGTAAAGCCTGCAGTCTGTCTCGGCTGCACAAAGCCCCCGCAGCCCCTGCAGCCCCCACCAATTAAACAGTGCAACCTGTATTTTAGCCTGAGAGGCAAAACCTGGGGCAAAGAAAATCTGCAAAGCACTTGCTGCTGTTTGTAGAGGTTGACTGCTGAGAGAGAACAGTAACACCTGAAGGCGACTCAGACAAGGGAATCGTTTTAATCTTCTCCTTGTGGCTTCTGAACGGTAGAAGGATAAGTGAAACTGTACAGGTGGGGTGGGGGGGGCGGGTTCCCCAGTGAACATGACAGCATTGGAAGCTGTGGTTAGGAGGTTGGTTTACCTGTGTGCAAAATGTAGTAGTGATGTAGTGAGAATTGGCTCGGTTCAATGCGGATATCACGCCACCGAAGGAACTGAAACATTTTGTGTTATGACACCTCGTGATATTCTTGCTGTTTTGCATTTTTTGTGTTTATAGAAACACCTTCATCTTAGCGGTGTCAGCGCAGGTCACATGTCACGGCAGTGCGCTCATTTAAGAAAAAAAACATGTATGAGGAGAAGTTACGGTGCTAACAACAGTGACTGACTAAGGGAGAAAAAACCCTGGATTAACTGGGCTGCGAATAAAAACATATTTAAATGTGGCTCAGGTGCTTTCCTGAGAAGTGTAGTGAGAGTGTTACTTTCACAGAGCTGAGATCATATTTCTGCTGTTCAGAGGTGGTACACTGCGATACTTCACTGATATCAAACAGTACTCCCAGTGAAGGCCAATTGGAGATAGACTGCTGGGAAATTTCTAAAATTACTATTCCAAATTTACAAGGTGGAGCGCTGCCACTGTTAGACAGTTTAGGGAGAGCCGCGGTGCGTAAACCGTTTTAGTTCGTCTCCTGCTGTGATGCAATCTGTTACGAGCATCAGTCAAATCACCCTCTCTGTTAGAGGATAAGAAAACACAGCCATCAGCCAAGTCGGTAAACTCGGCAAACATTATGGAGGATTCCCCAACCTGCATTTATACTGCAGATCGAGCTGCAGCATTTCTGCTTTCTCAGAGGGGGGGCGGAGGCAGCAGGGAAACATTTACAGAACACCTACAGGTTCTTTCAACACACGCAGAGGTCTTTAACATCCACATTTAGTGAGTTAAGATTGATACAGGCTTTTGAGCATGGTCATTAGAGATCTTATTTTTCATGTGGACTTCATCATGCGAAGGCTTCTTTTCTCTTTATGTCCACTTTGATGAATCGAGAGCAAAGTTGGAAGCACAATCTGCTTCCTGTCTGCTTTACTGAACACAGATGGGCTTTTTGTCCCCAAATATTTAATTTCCTTGTGTCCTTATTTCTTATTCTGCCCATTTAAGGTTTCACAACTTTCATAACAACTCCAGGAAATGGCAGAAATAGCTTCAGAATAGATGGGATACAAATTAAACGAATAACCGGTGTGATGTGGCGCACTGAAACTGTTCTGAGGCTCATGGTAGAACAGCACCTTACCAAGGCTGGGTTAGGCTGGAAAATAACTAGTTCATACAACGTGTCTTCAAACCGTGTCGAAAGGCAGAAGTGTTTATAGCTGCTCAGAGCAGCAACACTCACAGAAAGGGTGAAAGGCCGCCCGTAATAGAGACGGGGCAAGGTGCGAAAAACATCTTAATATGGGGATAACAGCACATTTTCAGATGGTGTCTCCTGGAAGACTCTCAGAGTGTTGCTCTCGGTTGTTCACATTACAAGTGACAAAAATGACAGAAATAGAAAAAAGATCCTGCCTCACTTTCTAACCTCCAACAGAGCTCACACAGCCCCTCAGTTCCAGCATCAGAAAGGTTGGAGAGGGGAGGGGGTTTCAGACGCTTTTCAACCGTTCGATATGTAGATCTGTTCTCAAGACACTTTGTTTGGTTTTACTTAAAATGAATGTTTACCATTCATTCATTTCTCAACAGGATACATTCTCTGGTCTGATTTGACATCCATTTTCTGCCGCTGCTACTACACTGGTGCACAACAAAGTAGTTCACTTCCGGGGGGGGGTCTTTCCACACATCGATCAGGCTCACATATGGGTGGACGATATGACGATCTTGTATCGTGGACGATCTTACTTTCGCATCTGTTCACTATTCACTTTTCAGATGAATCGTACAGATCGGAAGCGTCGAAGTGGCGGGAAAGATATGAATCACAACTTCCAGTCAGGACTTTCACAATAAAATCAGAGAGCGGGCGCAGATCGTGATTGAGATCGTGGATTGCGATTCTACCCAAAAAGATTGTCATTAGATCTCGGCATCATGGCTGGCACTCCTGCACGCCAGAGACATTTGCGTAACGTTTAAACCTTTCTCAACATCCACGTTACACCATTGGACACTTTGGAGCAGTGGTGGGCGGTATCAGCATGCTTCTCGAGGTTCTTTGCACAGTGAACCAATCCTGCTGCGTCCCTAGAGTTTGAGTCTTGATTTGTGATTGTGCCAGTAAAATAAAGTACAGTAAATGCCCCCGAATCAGCCGTAAACCTTAGTTGATCTTTGTCGTCTTAGGCAGTTCAGGTCCTGGTGATGCAGATGTGTCTTGGTGCACAGCTGTAGGACGCTAATTGTAGCATGATACTATCTGCTGTTTGCAAGTTCAGACAAAATAATGTGATAAAAATCAGAAACAATGTGACAGTGAATACTGATGGCTGTTTTTTCACCAAGATTTTCACAGAATTTTGTTCATCATTAATAAAGATTATTCCTCCTGCTCGGGAAGTGGCGATACAGTGTGACGGAACATATAACAGTGGGTTTGTGTTTCTGTATCTTGACTCCAAGTAGCTTCCATAAGAGAGCCGTTAAATTTGGCTTTTTGAGACCTGAGATGTCCCACTGAGAGACTAGAGACAGGGAGTGAGGGTGGAGCAGGGTCGAGGATGTTGAGGATGGATGGAGAGATGGGAGAAATATGATAGGAGGAGCTGAGAGACTTTGATTTTAAACAGAATTCTCCAACAATCCATTTGCACTTCAGGATTTTACAAACAATTCCCCGATGACAGAGGTGGTGAAACAGAGAGAAGGAGACAGAAACATCGGTGCAGTCCATAAAGTCTGTCTCGTATGAGAGCAACATTGCAATTGTTGATTTTTCTTGTAACGATTTTTGTGTCTGTTGTTGATGAGTTCAGTACAATCTTCCCGATGCCAGTTCAACAATGTTTTTTAAAGTAGTTTCAGTGTGATTTGTTTTTTTCCCTCTAGTTTAATCATGTGAAGATTGGAGCTTGTTTGGGCCAACACTGAACTTGACCCCCCACCCCACCCCCACCCCTCCCCTCCTGCTTGCTTGGTTTTCCTCTCAAAGCACAAAACAATACGAGTATAGAGAGCATGGAGAAGTGGGACTTGGACCATGGCTCCATCTGTACAGTATTACCCTTGTTGATTCCCCCATTGTGAGCTTGATTTCTGAGAGTCTATTTTGCATTAGTGCTGCATGAATTTTTCCACAAAAATCCTCCTCAAGGGTTGAAACAACAGAAACAGTCGGACCTGGACCAAGTATTTGTGTGTTTGCCTGAAGACGAAATCCACCCTTAACACTATTACACAACTGTTGGCAGAGAGCTTCACATGTTTTGGTCCTTTTAGCAGTTTGACGTATATTTATTCTTGGTGTGGATAATCAGCCAAAGGTATTTGATATGTAGGGCTGTGTATCGAACCTCAATACACTTTTGGGAGCAACCAAAAGCGCCTGTAGCCCAGACAATCAAAATTTCTCAAGTACCTAAAGCTTGCATTGAATGTCCAATCGAGTTGTTGGACTATTTTTCTTATTTTTTGATTACTAAGCTCCAAATTTACAACAAGATTTTTCCAGTTTTAGATAATTTCATTCAAGAAAAGTGACACTTTGAAGCAGAACTTTGGTTTCCTTTGTAGAAAAACATGAACATACTATACTCCCTTGATAATGAAGCATGCTACAAGTTGCAAAAATCCAATTATTTTAGAAATGTTGTCACGACCAAGATCTGCTACAGCTCAAGAAACAACCGACAGGCTTAACGATGGAGAGGTACTCAGGAACAACCTGGTCTTTATTAAAGATAGGTAATTAAAAGTGATCAATAATTATCTATATTGAAATTTTTTTATTGTGATAATAATATAATATTGCCCCACCCTACTCACAGGTATTGATGAGTGTTTTTTTTGTTCCGGTACAGGAACTCTGGTATCAGATCAGCACTGGTATTGAAAATTTGCAACTAATACGCATCCCAATCACTGTGGTATCGTGTCTAGATCTGGTTCATTAATGACAGAAAAATGTTTCAGCTGTTACAAACATTGGATTCAGATTTAACTGCTGTTTCTTTCTACAGCCACCAATTTGCGCAAACATTCAATAATCATAGAGCAAGAAATGTACCCGACAAGAAGCTAAGACAACATGCAGCTTAAAGTTTGGTTGCTTTGCCCCTAATGGCTAGTGAAGTTATAGGTGAACATCTCAACCCAAAGCTGCAGGGATTTGCTCCCATTCAGACACAACTGCAACACTGATTTTGGGTGATAAGGTCTGGCTCTGTGTTAGATGGAGGTCAGCCCTCCATGCAGGTTGGTCAAGTCATTCCACACTTCACTGGGAGAAGCTTATCTTTATGGAGCTGCAGGGGGGCATTGTCATGTTGACAGAAAGTTTGAAGAGCACTATTGTCTAAAACATCAGTTTAGCATTAAGGAGCCTTGCTAAAAACCATGGCAAAAAGCTCCAAACCAAAGGTATATAAAGGTAAAGATTGTCCACATACTTTTGGCCATATACTGTAGATTGAAGTTTGAATTCTGCATCAGTAATGCTGCAGTGTTTTGTTTTTGCCTACAACAACCAAGCTTTTAGATTTTTCTGGATGGTATTTTCTCAGTTTCAATAGGTACTACAATACCCATGAGTCTATGCAATACTGTACTACCCATGAGCCCACTTTTACAGCTGAAGTATGATAACTGTTGAGCATTGTTGAACGATCCAGGAGATTCTGGGGCCTCTGAGTTCAGTAACAACGAGGTTATTGAGTTTAAAAGTTGGCTTTTAAAATCAAATTTACTGCGGCAAGAAACTCTTCCTCAGCTGAAGGCAACGAGTTCTCTCATCCTGCACTTGATCAAATTGATTCTGGGAAATGTAGTGAATTATTAGAAGTAGTAGAAATAGATGCCTTCCTAACAGTGTCAGAGAATCTGTATGAACTAGTTAGTTTCTCAGTGTTTTTATGTATGTTAGATTCATGCTGCCACAGTCTTCCTTCCTCACCATAGCAGCAGCGAGCAGAGAGTGGGAGTTGTACTGAGCCTACATCTGTACAGCATTACACTTGTTAATCTTCTCTGAGAGGCCAGAGCCTGTTTTCTCTGTAACAACATCTTGATTCTTTCCAAGTAATTCTTCCCTGGGGGGTGTGAAGAGTTACAGCGGAGCAGCGGTGCATGTACAGAAACTTTGATATCTTCCAAAGCACTTCCTCCTGGGTCGGTGGGTTCACGTTAACCTTTTGGTAACAGTGGAGCAGGCAGGTTGTAGCACTGATTTAACAGATCATCCTGTAACCTTAAAGTCAGTAAGAAGGGTGTGCACGGCTCAACAGGACACTTGTCATCCTGTGTAGTTTGAAAGTCGCTCTTGCTCATAGGTTTCCATCTTACAGGGAGTTCAGTAAACTAAGGAAAGTCAGGTGATTTTTCTCTTTCTTTATATCACAAACTGATTATCTTTAGGTTTTGGATTATTAGTCGGACAAAATAAGAAATTTCAAAATGACACTGGGCTCTAGGAAACTGTGATTGGTATTTCCATGTATTGAAATTAGTAAGTAATTTTTATGGTAATGAAATAATCATTAGTCGCAACCCAGACCTATAGTAAATCACCAAGGTTGGTAATTGTTTCAGTCATGTAGTAAAAAGTAAGTTAACCTAACATTTGCTGCAACATAAGTTTCATAAAGAAATGTTTTTTTTATGATTTTGTTGGAATTCAACAGCAATGTATTCTAAATATAGTGAGATTTATTGTATATTTAGAGAGAACCAAAGGAAATTTGGAAAGAATGAACACATGGAAACAGGAGAACTGTTCAGATTAGCTTGCTTGTTGTACAATGATTCCATGTCAGAGATATTGGGGATTTCTCATAGCTAGGATACCGCCGACATAAGTGTCAACAATCCAGTGGCAAATTAACCGTACCGTCACTGGTAGTTACCATCGAAACCATAAGGAAATCCAATGTCGATACGAATACAATCAATTGAGGTAGCTAATAACAAAGTTGCAAGAATTACTCAAAGCCAATTAAAGGAAAGGTAACCTGCAGCTATTCTGATAATTGATTTAATCATTTTAGTCAAGCAAAAATGCCAAAAACAAAAGAATGGTTTCAGGTTTTCAAATTAGGGATATTGCTGCTTATCTTGGTTTTACATTGTAGTAAATTGAATAATTTAGGGTTTTGAACAATAGGTCAAACAAAACAAGACATTTAATGATGTCAACTTGTGCTCTACGATATTGTGATTGATTTTTCAGTTTTCTGATGTTTCATAAACCAAATGATTTAATGAATTGATCTACAAATATGCAGCATGATAAACGTGGCTACTTTTTGGCTTTATTTCAGTTCGTCTGGTGAGAAAACAAAGGCTAACAGCTGGATAAGCATCTTGTAATAATTCGTCATCGCAGTTTCTCTTTTCTTCCATTCTTACCGAAATTGTGGAAATGTAGCATCAGTTTTTTGGCATTAGCCGCTGTTAAAGCCTTATGGGAGCTGTAGTTGTTGACAAAGTAATCTGTGTTCATCATGTTTATCAAGACTTCTCTGGGAACATGTTTGATGCTTTCAGAAAGACCAATGGAAGAAACAAATGACAAAAGTCATTGAGTTATAGATACTGTTGAAACAGATGCTAACTTGGCAAGAACAGGGGCTTTGACTGCTTAGTTTTACTGCTGTAGTTTTACTGCTGCTCCACTGAGCTCACAGGTACCAGGACAACAACTGGTTTCCAGAAAGAACGGCTGAAAATCAAATAAGTAAAAACGGAACAAACTCGAAGCATCACGGCAGTTTTTACTTCCTGTTTCAGTCATATCAGAGGTTTACCCCACTGACTGACATCAGGCATTCACTACAGATAGTTCATGCACTATATCAGTGAGCGTGCAGCTACAGCATCTGTAGTGTGGTGTGGAAGGCAAAGTCCTGCGATCACCCCTACATCTGTGCAGCATTAGCTTGTTTTCTGCTCGTCTCTGTCCGAGGCCAGTGCTATGTGTGTGTCTTTGTGTTTTTGTGTGTGTGTGTGTGTGTGTGTGTGTGTGTGTGTGTGTGTATGTGTGTGTGTGTGTGTATGTGTGTGTATGTGTGTGGGACTCAGAGGAGTTTTGTTTGACGCCATTGCAGGAATTAACAGGATGTTAGATGACAAGAAGTTACACCGACACACACTGGTCTCTCTGTCTGCTTCTTCGAACGGTTTGTGTTTGTTTATGGCAACGGGAGATTAGGACCCATCTGGTGTGTTTGTGGGTGGGTGGGTTGTAGGTTTGGTTTGGTTGGGAGGGGGTGCAGAGAGAAGAGGAAGAGAGTTCGCGAATGAGTGTTTTTCCAGCTTCATGTGTGTAAACGAGAGAAAAAGAAGCAGTAAAAGAGATACAGCAAGATGGATATCAAGACAAAGACTGCGTGTGTGTTAGTGTAACAGATATCTGATGTGTGTGTTTGTGTTGTGTGTACGTGTGTGTAAGATGTGTTGCAGATTAAGCATTGTGCATTGTGTGTATGAGTGTGTGCGTGTGCGTGTTGTATTCAGCCGTGTGTGAATGATAATGACCTCTGACTCTGTCGGTTCTCTGTTACTTTACTGGATTATCTCCCCTTCACTGCACTGCCTCTGGACACACACACACACACACACACACACACAAGCAGCACACTTATCCACAGACACACACACACACACACACACACACTTGGTAAATATCCGACCTTACAAGCATCCAATATTAAGCAGTGTATTGGTCAGCACCATGGCGCCCTGAAAGCAGATACTACCCCACAAATACTCCTGTTTCATGTATGAAGTATTTATACTGCAGTAGTACTACCACAGGACACACAGTCACAGTACAGAAAGATACTACACAGTACTTAGATTTGAAAATGTGTAATCAGTTGACACTGAATCAGTTTTTTATATCGTACTGAATCATATTCAAACTTACTGTATCGATACAGAATCACACCATGACTCACTTTATTGATACTTGAATTGCAATGTGGCTCACTGCGTTGATACAGAATGATGTTTTGACTCTTTTCATGGAGTATTGAACTCTTTGTTTTGATACTGGATTATATTCTGACTCTGTATTGTAAAGGCTCATACTGTGAACTGTGCTGTGTTCACTGTGTTGATACTGTGCGGTTTAATAAACACATATACAAATAATCTGACTCACACGTACATTACACACCCACCAACTGGCAGCCCGTCTCACACACAAATGCATTATAAACTCTCACACGCATACACATTGCTAACATACACACACACACACACACACTCACACACACTGGGGAGATATCCACTGTAGAAGCACGCCTCTCTGCTGGAGTCTCTGGCTCTGTAGGACAGGTCCACATGTGGAACACCAGCTGGTCTAAGCAACACGCACACACACACTCACTCACTCACACACACATACACTCACACACATATGCATGCATTCAACTCCCCTGCTGCTCAAACACACCTCCTGCTAAGATTCTTTCCTTTTTGCATGTCTAATAGTACTCAGTCTCTCTCTCACACGCACACGCACACACTCACACACACATGCACACACGCACACACACACTTTGGCTTTCTCTTTCACACGCACCAACAGTACACACATTTACATACAGTGCTCGCTCTCTCCCTCTCTCTCTCCACATCGCCGGTGCCAGTATATCTGTTTATTGGAGTGCGTTGTGCTGGCTGCTCTGCATGTTCATTGCATCATACTGCACACGCACACACACTCACACATACACACACGCCGTATGTATACACAGACACAATCTATAGACACGCTCACACTCACACACATCTAATTCATAATTGCATCATATTATGAAGCTGCATTTGTACACACACACACGCACGCACTTACTTACACACAGATTGCATCACGAGCTGGCAGTAAAAGTCCCGTATTGTTCTCTAAACTTTCATCACTGAGACAGAAACAGGCAGCAAATGCAACCAGCCAGTCAGTAAATCTGAAAGAATATGTACTCACCAAACTGAACCTTGCAAACCAGTCAGTCAGACTGAAGTTAGGCCTTAAAGCCAGTCAATCAAAGCAAAACAACATTAAGAAAGCAAAGCTGAGGATCAGTCAACCAAACAACATTTCCCATAAACCCAGTCATCTGCATCTAAACAGACAGTAAACCTGAAAATCAGTTAATTAAACATGAGAAAATGACTTATATCTTTACAAAATCTAAATTAATTTGTCAGGCCAAACAGTCAAACCTTTTGATCAGTTACCAAAACTATTATCATCTAAATCAGAGTAATAATTTGTCAAACTTAAAAAGCAGGCGGAAAACCTGAACAGGGTCAGTGGAGATCAAAATGAAGTCAGTTAAACCGTTAACCAGTCGTCAATGAAATAAAAAGAACAACAAAGGGACAGCATGAAAATAGTCAGCCAGCTTTACACCAGAAATCAGCAAATAGTTTCATGAGAAAAACTATTAAAACCAGTCAGTCAAGCATGATCTCCATCCTAAAAATCAGCCAGACAAAGGTCAAGAGAACTAACAAAAACATCTATTAATCACTCAAAGTAAATCTTAAATTCTGTAAATCGGAACAAAATCTTTTCTAGAAAGCATTCATCAAAACCAACCTTACCCAAGATGTTTGCTAGAAAAGTCAGTCAGTAAACCTGAAATCAGTCAGTGAACCCGAAAACAGGGGACCCACACAGTTTTAAAAATGTATATGTAAAACAGGAAAGATCAGGTCTGTCCCATCAGTCAGTCAAACCATAAACTGGTCACCAAACAACAGCCATTAAAGTAACAATGAAAATCAATGAAAAGTCAACCAACCTAAAAAATCAGCCATTTAAAAGTGAATATTGGTGCCACTGATTTCATGCCTTATGACTGTTAACACGGAAGTCACTTAAAGTCAAAATGAAGTAAACTTCAACAAATTGACCTTTATTTAGAAATAAGCCAACAAAAATAAGATGCAAGTTAACCCAAACAAACACACAAAAACACCCCAAAAAACAGTCATGAAGACAAAAAAAAGTCAGTAAAATAAAAAGAAACAGAAAATAAGGAAACAGTAAATCTCATCTGAAAACGAGTCAACGCAGTCTAAACACAAGTCCCCCAAACGCTCAGTCAAACATGAAAATCAGTCATCCAAATAATGATAATTAAACCTCAAATCATCCCATAAACCAGGTGAAAACCAGTCACCCAGATCTAAAAACCAGTCAGTCAGATCTGGATCCCCTCCTCAGTCTCATTGTTGAGTTTCACCAGCAGGCTGAGCCGCTTGACCAAAACCTCCTCTGAATGAAAGCTTTGTCCACATGGAGAGCAGTGTGTGTGTGTGTGTGTGTGTGTGTGTGTGTGTGTGTGTGTGAGAGAGAGACAGAGAGAGAGAGAGAGAGAGAGAAAGTAAAGTGTGTGAAAGACAGAGGGACAAAGAGAACAAAATAGAGTGAAAAAGAGACACGGAGACAAAGAAACAGAGAGAGAGAGTTTGGTGTTTCTCAGTGTGGAGCTTAAACAAGCAGTACAGGATGTGCAGCCAAACTATTTTCTCTGCTTGGCTGCAGATTCTCTGTGTGTGTGTGTGTGTGTGTGTTGTTGGATGTGGGGAGGTTGTAGCGAAGGGTGCTGATAGGATGTCACTTGTTCTCTTTACTATCACAAGTGGGAGGGACACACACACACACACACACACAAACACACACACATTTACAGTAAACGGTACACAATATGCACCACACATGTATCACTGTGTCTTCAGTCACACACACACACACACACACACACAGTTTCCTGAAGAGTTTTCAGTCTCACAGAGCAGACACACGTCACCCTCAACACCTTCAGAGTTTGTATTTTCCTCTGAAACATATTTAGTGAGTGTGAAACCCCAGAGGCAGCCGGTAGCGTTACCTCTGGCTTTGTCATACATGCCAACAAACACAACAAAAGCCTTGTATTGACACACACCTGAGTCAGGATGAGGCTTTAACTAATCCACTTGCCAAGAGCATTTTCAAAGAGATAGCATTTATTTATCATTCCTAAAAAAATAAACCAGTTTACCTGTGGATTCAGTCAAGAATACTCTCAGTCAAATCTATGTATCTATAATCCTCCTTAGCTTTGGCTCTGCTGTATGAAAAGTTGCTTGATTTGGATTTTTTCCTTGCAGCAATGGGAACCAGTGTTAGTGAGGCTTGCAAACATTTAGGAAACTGTATGACATTAGTGTGAAGAGAACTGAAACCAAACATCAAAGATGACTCAGAGAAGTTAGTGCTGAATGTTTGTTCCTAAAGTTTTGTGAAGTGTAAATCTTATCTCCTTGCAAGGTTTCTTCAAACCATGACCACTAGTTTTGGGCCGATACTTAACAGCATTGAATATCGCGATATTTCCCATAATATATGATATGTTTCATGATATTGTTTTTTTTTTGTTTGATTGTTTTGTTTTTGCACAGTCTGACCTGCTGCTGAGTCCAACCCCCATTTCACTGCTCTGCTTACTGAACATGTGACCTTGGCATGTGACAAACGAAAAAAAAACTTTGAACAGCTGTTTAGTGGCAGCATCGCTTTGACCTGAGACATAAAATACAATAATATAACTATTAATTAATTAATTAATTAATTAATTAACTAATATAATTACAAAAACACTTACAAGTACAATAATATAATTATATATTATGAAAAAACATTTGAAACCTAAAATACAATAATCTAATTAGCCTATATATTACAAAAAACACTTGAAACATAAAGTACAAATATATAATTATATATTAAAAAATATTTGAAACCTAAAATACAATAATATAATTATATATTACAAAAACCCCTGAAACATAATGTACAAAAATATAATTATATGTTATAAAAAACATTAGAAACCTAAAATACAATAATTTAATTATATATTACAATAAAAACTTAAAATATAAAATACAATAATATGATTATATATTATATAAAAATCACTTGAAATCTAAAAAACAGTAATATAATTATATGTTATAAAAAAAAAAAACCAAGAATATCATATATTGCGATATTTGGACTGTATCGAGATATTAAATATTAGATATCGCCCAAGCCTAATGACCACCATTCTTACTTTCACCAAGTTTTTGTCTACACCTATCCACACCTGAGCCATAGAGGTGGAAGAGCAGAAAACAGTCATATCAATCATATTTTAATGGTTATATGGTTGGTTTCATCTCGTCTGCCTGAAGATTATTTGACTGAATTCATTTGATTGATTGAGTAAAGCCTCCTCAGCGTCTTTTCTCCTGATGTCTTCAAGATAGAAGGTCTGCAGAAACATGTTTTCACACTCTCCTGGACACACACTCCACCTTACCCACGGTTATTCGTGATGCTTGTTTCAAAGACAACTTCTGGGAGGTTTATTGTAAACATTTTATTTCATTATGTGATTAATTTTTTTTTACTTTTTGGAGCAGTCCAAAATTATATAGATAGATTTTTTTAAATCCATCGTCGTCTTGATTTTCCTTCAGGGGGAGGAGTATTTATCTCAACAGACAACAGAGAAAGAAACTTGACATCTACCTGTCGAAGCGACCGCTCGCTCCTCAGGAAAAAAGGGAAAATGAAAAGAAATAAGAAAGGGAGCGTGTCAGGCTTCAGGTTGGCATGTGAGCGATGAAAAGGCCGCCATTTGTCACCAGAAATTATTGATGTACAAACAAATAGACACTGCAGGAGGACGCAGGAGTTTGAAAAGAGAATCAAAGAGGAGGGAGGGGAGGGGGAGTGGGGGGGGGGGGGGTAAATGAATGAAGACTCGTAGACAAAAGCAAAAGGAGAAAAGTGGAAGAAGAGGTGAAGATTGGAGAGAGGAGGGAAAATGCTAAATGACAAGGCAGTGAGGATGGAGAAAGATGAAGTGAAAAGAGAACTGAATGGAATAAAAGGAGGAAGAATTTCTCCTCCTTTTCTTCCACCTTTTCATCTTTCTGGTCCTCCTCTTCTTCCTCCCTCTCTCATCTCCTTCCCTGGCCGATCCCTCTCTTATCCTCCCTTCCTTCTTTTCTTCATTTTCCTCTTTTATCTTATCTTATCTCCCACTAGATAAAAAGATAATACATTCTTATCTTGTTTCTCATCCCTCTCTTCATGTCCCTTTCCACTCCTTTATCCCTTCTTTCCTCTTCTTCTTCCTCCCTTTTTCTTCCAGATCTGTTCACTCTCTCCTCATCCTCCCTTTTCTTTTATCTCCCCTCTCTGTGTAGCGTCTTTCTCTTTCTCGTTTCTTCCTCCGTCTTCCTCCTCCATCTCTTTTCCCTCTTCTTTTTTAGTCGTGCCCTTCTTTTTCCTCCCTGCCACCTTTTCCTGCTCCCTCCCTTCTCCTCTTTTGCTCCGCCTTTATTTCCTTCCTCTCTTTCCTCCACTTCCATCCTCGCCACCTTTTTTCGTGTTCCTCCCCCTCTTCCCTCCATTCTCTCCTCTTTCTTTTTCTTCTCCTTCATCCTTTACTCCCCTCCTTACCTCCTTCCCCTCTCTTCTTTTCACGTCTCTTTTTCTTTACCATCTCTTCTCCCTTTTTTCGATCTCTCTTCTCTTCAGATTTATTTTCCACCCTCCTCTTTCTCCTCATCCTCTTCTCCCTACGTCCCCTCTCCCTCTTTTATCTCTTCTTTCCCTCTTCTTCTTACCATCTCATATTACCCCCTCCTCTTTCATTACCTTCACCCTGTCACCCTCCTCCTCTCTCCGGCTGCCTGTTGAACGAACGAATGAATGAAAATGAAAAAGATGACAGACGATATGTAGCTGTGTTTCAACTGTGACAGACACAAACAGCCTTCTCTTTCTTTCTTTCTTTCTTTCTTTCTTTCTTTCTTTCTTTCTTTCTTTCTTTCTTTTTAACATTTTCTTGAATTACATTGCCTGGAGCCAACATTTTTGTCGTTTATTCTTCCTCTTTATTTTACTGATTTTGTCCATTTTCAAGCAAAACAAAAAAAAGAACCTACAACTGTTCATCATTTTTCCAGACTCTTCATCACAGGGCACAGAACACAAACACATCTCGCACGTAAACATGTGAAATCTCATCACAACCTTCATTAGGCTCAGCTCAGAGTTTCTAATAACGCAGATACGATCAGCTTGTCACTAAATAGTTAAAGTCAATCAAACTGCATTAGATTAGACTTGACTGATGGTTTCATGTGCCGATGATTAGAATAATAATCATCTGTAATAACCCAGAATGAGGTAGAAAATGTGTGTGAATCAATAATCTATAATCATCAATATCTAAGGCGGCGCAGAAGAGTCTGTGTCTGCGTCTCACAAAGACAAAGACTGAGGCACTGACTGAAATTGGTCTTTTTTGGTAGCCACTCCAATCATTTGGGAGAAATAACACACACACACGCACAATAATAATAAGACACACACACACACGCAGAGATTGTAGTCCACAGTTTGAAGGAGTGTTTAGCAGATTTTTTTTTTTTTTTTTTTTTTTTTTTTTTTTTTTTTTTTTTTGGGCAGGACGAGCGGGGTAGCGCTCTCTCCCTCCAGCAACCATGGGACTCGGCGCGTTGCCATGGAAACAGCCCAAACTGCACCGGAGGAGTGATTGAGAGGGGGAGAGAGAGAGGTAGACAGAGACGGAAAGAAAGAGAAAGAGAGAGAGAGAGAAAAGGAGAGAGGGAGATATTTCGCTCCAAGACGAAGGCCTTCTGATGGCGACTGTTGTTCTTCTCCACTCAATGTGAACAGTTTAGTGTGTGTGTGTGTGTGTGTGTGTGTGTGTGTGTGTGTGTGTGTGTGTGTGTGTGTGTGTGTGTGTGTGTGTGTGAGTTGGTTTGAAGAATTGGGCGAGACAGAGCGGGGAGAGGAAGAAATGCAGGTGTGACTGTCTGCGTTTGTGCGGTGTGATGTGTTTTTGTTTGTGTCCTGTCTGATTTTTAGTTTGTGCGCATTTGTATGAGTGTGTGTGTGTGTGTGTGTGTGTGTGTGTGTGTGTGTGTGTGTTTGCATTCATTTCTGCTCAGCGTCACTTTGTGTTTGTGTGTGTGTGTGTGTAAACAAATATATATATTTATACACACCAATGAGTTAAAACATTACGGCCACTCACAGATGAAGCGAATAACGTAGAGTCTGGGATCCATCAGACAGGAAGTGAACAGCTGGTTCTAGTAGTCTGCATCTGGGATAAAAGGGCAGGTGTGAGGACCTGAGCCACTTTGTCAAGGTCCAGTTCATTATGGCCGCACAATAGGGTGGGAGCATCTCTGAAGCGGGCTGACGGAGCTCATACCACAACCCGGTCCGTCATCCATGTGCACGTCGCGAGGGAAACGTCGGCTATCCGGTCTGGTCTGATCCCACAGAGGGGCGACAAGACGCAGGAAATTTTAATGATGGTTTTGGGAGAACTGCGTCACAACACACACACACACACACACACACACACATGCAGTGCCTCACACCCTTTGAGTAGCTGCAGACTCCTCAGTGTACACTATGATGCCGGTGTGTGTGTTTCTAATTAGTTTGAGTTGTGTGTGAGCATGTAGTTACACACAGCAGACTATTGCATGTGTGTACAACATGTTTATATGTATGTGAGTGTGTGTGTGTGTGTGTGTGTGTGTGTGTGTGTGGGGGGGAGTGTGTGTGTGTGGGTGATTGTGCCTGTGCAGCACACACACTGTGCACATGCATCACTCCTTCGGTATCCAGTATAATTTGTTTCCCTCTCTCTTGTGCATGTGTGTGTGTGTGTGTGTGTGTGTGTGTGTGTGTCTGTCTGTGTCTATGTGTGCGTGCGCTCCTCCCTGGGCTAGTATCAGTGGTAAGCTGTGATTCAGGCTGTGAAAACACTGATTTGGCAGCCAGAGCGTCTTCCTCCGTCTCCGACTGGCTCGGCCAACAAAAATCCATCTCTTATTAACTGACGCTTTATTACAAAAGAAAAAAGTGTGTGTGTGTGTGTGTGTCTCTGTGTGTGTGTGTGTGTGTGTGTGTGTGTGTGTGTGTGTGTGTGTGTGTGTGTGTGTGTGTGTGTTCGAGGGCTGGTGTCCTTACATCCAGGGGTTTCAGTAAGTAGGCGTGTCTCCACAGCTATAACTCCTGGTAGAGTCTCGCAGCAGATCATTCAGGCTGCAGATTTACGTGATTGATTTATCACTCAGGCTGTAAAATGTCAGAGATATCCGCTGGAGAAGCTTCATCTCGCTGGATGTTCGGTTCCAGAGCTGGAACGATTCATAAAAACGTCCTTTCTCCTAAAACACTGAGAAGGTGTGTCGTCTATGAAGCGCTGCTGCTGCTGCTGCTGCTGCTGCTGCTGGTGGCTGAAAACAGATTTCTACTGAAGTGTTGGGCTGATGTGAGAGTCCACAGATTTCTGTGATTTCACAGCACTGATGTGAGACAACAACACTACAGGACACTATAGGAGAGACTCAGACAGGACACTTATTTAGATGTTCAGATTGTCTGATTGTTGGTAGATTATCACTAACTAACATGACTGAGCTGTGGAGGTTCACCCGCCTACAGAGGCTGGATTACCAACCAGGCAAAGCAGGCAACTGCCCAGGGGCCCCAAACCCCGATGAGGGCCCCAAAATCCTTAAGTTCACTCCATATTAATTATTTGGATCTACATTGTCTGATTAATCGCAAATTTGTTAAAAATTTGAAACTACTTCTGGTCCTCCATCCTCCATCCTTTTGTCTTGTAGACTTGGGACTCAAAAATCTAGTTTTAGCATCTGTAATGTTTTAGTTAATATTGAGCTGTACTAACAGAGATAAAAACATGGGGCAAGGTCGTTATGGTTGTTTTCTTTAATAACTGATCAATTGTTCCGTCTATTAAATGTCAGAAAATGGTGAGTGCTCATCATTATTCCCTGAGGCCTATTTGAACGTACTGAAATTGCTTTTGTTGTCTGAGTAACAGTCAAAAATACAAAGTTTACTATCACAGAAAACTATGCAACTAGCAAATAATCACATGAGAGAATCTGGCACCATTTTTGCTGAAGAAAATGACTGAAAACAATTGATCAATTATCAAAATTGTTGCTCTACGGTCCTGTTTGGTTTCTGGTTGTCTGGGGAAATAATGAAAGTACAGTGTAGCATCATTTTCTTTGGCCTCGTTTGTCGCTCGCTGCCCAGAAACGTGACTTCACAGCAATTTGTGAGAGTAGCAACCACAAAGAGCTGAGTGACAGGTGGAGCTGTCAGGTGTCAGGTGTTCAAAGGTACAGAGAACACACAGAAAACACACGGAGAACACGCTGAGGGAACAGAGCTCAGGTTATTTTATATCACAGTCCAGTTCTAAATGTGAGTGTTAGAGCTTCAGAGTTGGTTTTGCAGCAGCTGATAAAACGACCTCACCTCCGTCTCCATCTTAACATGAGCGACTGAAAGAGCAGATTATAAACAAATATGTCTGAACAAACTCAAAATAAAGTAAACAATTTGACCTAGTCTTCTTCTACACTGCTTAATGCGCAATTTGAAATTGCGAACTAAACTACTACTACTCTTCAGTGTCAAAAACATATACGTTTGCAAACGTTCGATAAAGCGTTATTTCGCAAAAGTGAAATGGAAACACTTTTTCCATATCTAAGTATGATGCCATGACATGAGTGGTCACCTGACATCCAAAAACATTGCAGACTATTATCTCCCAAAACTCCCTGAAATGTCGCCACTGCCAGATATAAGGTATTTGCCTTTCTGTTATTACGTACACCAGATGCCTTTGTCGCCTTCGATTAAATACTACAACGGCTATTGCGGTGGATGCAGTGGTCTCAACAACGCCTCAACGCTTCTGTTTAGCGGAAAACTGAAAAAGAAACGTGGCGACAGATATTGCTTAATGTTTCGAATGAGGCAGCTGAGGACAGCTAAAAGAGGGAATGCGCCTGTTTGTTGTTTTTATGTTGAGTAGATATCCTTTCCAGCCTGGAGCAAACGCATATAGAGAAACCCCTTCCTTCTTTTCTCTTAAAGTTTTCTTTTTATTAAATCATCAACAACAGTTCACCACACGCATGGAGGTTTCGGGCTCTGCCTTCCTCAGCACCTGTGTGTGTGTGTGTGTGTGTGTGTGTGTGTGTGTGTGTGTGTGTATGTTATCATTGATTATAGTTGACTCTTATCAATCATCAATCCATGTTTTCACAAGCTAGAATCTGTAACTTTACACATTTAAACTCCAACAAAGATGACAAAGCGTGTGGAGTCACATTTCAGAGGTGGTTAAATAACACCTGAGCATATAATGATGATATATTATGTAGAAAACAGAATGCATTACCACCTTGCTTTCCGTTTTTCTTTTTTGATTTCATATATTTCTATGTTTCATTTTTTTTTCATCAGACGGCAAATAGAAAGAAATCAAAAGAGCTTAGTTTTATTTTTTTGTCAATTAAAAAGAGCTGAACTGACATTTAATAACATTTCTGAGCCAAATCGAGTCCCTTTCATTGGCATAAATGCTTTGCTTGTGGCAAAATTACAAATCAAATGGACATTGCACTTTTTTCGGGGGTGGTGGTGGGGGGGGGGGGGGCATTAAACGTTAAATAACTTGTGGTATTCACTGGACAACTAACAGCTTTGATAGAGTATTTATCCTCGCACAAAGACAAACTTTTCACTCTTTTTAAACAGAGCCATGAAGTCGCAGAGCGCTTGCCTTGCCTCGGCTGCGCCGCATCCTCAGAAAACAACGAGGTTTTTTAGAACACAGTTGTAATCGGAGCCCATCGGGCTGGTGACGTGTGTCCACTGTTTGAATGCACAGACGCCTGCCAGCAGCTTCTTGGACGGAGAATAAACCACAGTGAGAACCGCACAGTTTGACGAGCTTGTACACACTCGTTATTGGCTGGTTCATTAGGTCATGCACATGTGTTTCGCTGTGTGCGTGTGTGAATGTGTGGTTTTTACACTCCCACATATAGTAAACAGCAGTTAGTCTCATTGCATAAGACCTTCGAAAGTTCATCTGGTTTCGATGAAAATTTTCCGACCTCAGAGTGTCCTCACCTGCCAGCTCTGAGATGTGTGCTTTTTCTTCTCTCCCTCTTTCTTGGAAACTGTTTTTTACACTTGAGCCAGTGCGGTAATCCTGAAATATGTGTCGTCTTATGCGTTTTAAATGATGCCTCCACAGGAATTTACTACTTAAATTCCAACTGAAAGTATTTTAAGAACATCAAATTTTTTCTTTTACTGTAGAAACATGATGTCAGGTTGGAGCAGAGATGACAGAAAACTGACAGTTTTATTGATCGTTGATGGCAAGTCAGCTGTAATTGTCTAACTCAATCTTACAAAAAATATCTCAAAGACAATTACATCCAATCTAATCCAATTCCATTTTTGAAGATGACAATCTGACAAACTGCCCACACCCAAAAAACAGAATAAGAAGAAACGGGGGAAACGATATGTTCTATAGTTTGAGATAATATAAGTTACATATTATCTACCCGATTATATTACCTGCCCAATTCTGTTCCTGCCCATCTTACTACCCTCCCATTTCTCTCTGTTATTTTATAAAAACAAGTCATATTTTGCAAATATAAGCCATAAAAATAATGTCTGTTTTCAAATTTCATTTTTGATATGTTTTGATATCCATAAGAGGATATATTTGTGGTTTTAAGAACCACGAGAAGAGAGGAGGCTCTGAGCCTCTCCTCTGATTGGCTGACTGTTTTCTGAGTGATCATATAAAAATATAGCAGATTTCAGGTAAACACTCAGAGAAACCAAATCCTGCAAGGTTGGATGGTGGGTCCAGGTGGGTGGGGCTTGCAGAATGGCTGAGAGTGGTTACTGCTTTTTTGTGACATCACAAAGTTACAGAAGTCCTGACACTCTTTTTCATAACACAGGATGTGTGCATTTATCTGTGGACTGATCGCTTTGATACGTTCACAATATTAATATAGAACCTAGACCTGCTTTATTATCAAAAAAGACATGGACATCTCACTTCATACCATAATGGACCTTTAATAGATGGTAGGACCTTTAATAGGTGGTAGAACAGAGAGTTTTCAGACTGTGAGGTTCTCTTCCCAAAGGGGGTTGGAGGGAGGCAAAGATACTGCGTGAAGCGAAAGTGACAGCTGCATCTCTGTGTTCTTAAAAACAATTGTAAGTTATTGTATTTGGCCGATTGATTCGTCTCACTTAGTGGCTCGGTCAGCAACAGTGGCTGTGACACAGCTCGTGAAGACAATTAAGGTATTTAAAAACCCTCAGAGCCTGATTACAGCAATTTGTGTCAAATTGGTTCTCCGTCTGTGAGTCATAACTCAGTCCAGTCTGAGCACACGGACGTATTTTTAGATTCAGTGTCTTATACTCAGTGAGGTTATCCTTTTATCTAAAAAAAAAAAGCTGCTCCTTACCTCCCAGAACTTGCCTGACAGTTTTCTTCAGTATCACAATAATCAAGTGGTAGCTGTCTGTACATCCATGATATACTGCAAACAGGAGCTGCTAATGGCTAATTCAGCATGCTTTTTAAGTAGTTTGCCAAAATGCCTGGCTCCAAACATGGTACTTCCTGTTTACATCCACCAAAGTAACATGAGAATTGCAGTTATCAGTCAAACAGAAGACAAAGGAGTAAGACAAAGAAAAACATTAGCAGTGACAAAATCTCTAAACTTGTTCATGTCACACTATCAATATTTTTGACATTACTAAGGCTCATAGTGTCCCACCATCATGGGTCTAATATTTCAGGAACTGTCCGGAAATCTCCATGACATTCTGAATCCATGATGTAATTAAACAATTTGCTTTTGGATTTTTTTTTTGGAACATGACTCAGTGTAGGCATTTAGCTAAAATGGACCTGTGTTAGTTATGATGTAGTTTAACAGAACACTTGTTATTGCCTAATTATGTCACTTGAGAAGGAGGCAAATGCCAAGCACACTGAAAACGACAGAAGCTGATGTGATGGTTAAGAAATAAATGTCACATCAAACCCCTAAATTGACCAAACAGCAGTTGAAATAGCTGTAAAGAGCAGAAAACACATTACCTTTCAGTAGCTGCTGATGTAACTAAATAATGGCTAATAACGACTAAAATGAAACATTTTTTCTGGTTTGGTTAATGTGCTCTCTGCATGTCGGACCATCGGTGATGGGAAACTGTGTTTTTGAGAAACAGAGAAATGATCTGGCTGATCATCGTCACATCACTTTCAGGAGAATCTTCCACTTCAACTTTGAATCATCTAAACATTTTAAGTCTTTCAGCTTAATATTTCTGTATCAGGACTGACTAGCTAGTAAAAAGGTTTACAAAGTTGATGTGAGCAGATGCGTCAGAAACATTTAATCAACATTTACATTCATAGTTTGTAGCTACAGGTTGTGAACATTAATCCGGCTGCCAGTCAGAACTGTTACTGCCTCTTTAGACAATGAAAGTGGGTTAAAACCGTCACACCCAACAATACATATTATATTATTAAAGGTCCCATATTGAATAAAGTTAGACTTCCATGTCTTCTTTGATTATAAATCAGGTCTAGTTCCTATATTAATACTGTGAAAGTATCAAAGCGCTCAGTCCACAGAGAAATGCACACAGTCTGTATTCAGAAACTGAGCCTTAAAACCAGCCGTCAGGACTTCTGTAACTTTGTGATATCACAACAAAGCAGTCACAGCTCTCAGCCGTGCCCCAAGTCCAGCCCACCTGGACCCACCATCCAACCGTGCAGGATTTGGTTTCTCCGAGTGTTTACCTGAAATCCGCAATATTTTGATTGGATCACTCAGAAAGCAGTGAGCCAATCAGAGAAGACAGTCAGTGTCTCCTCTCTTCTGATTGGCTCACTGACCTGTTGTTGCAAGAAGAAGCCTGAGAAAGGGGATATAAAACGAGACTGAGATTGTTTTTGGTCCTTAAAACCACAAATATATCTTCTTATGGATTGTTACAACCCGGCTCACAGGGGAAAAGGGAAGCAACACAAAACCCAGTTGGTATTAGGTATAAGGTTGTTTATTGTAACATAAATTGTAAAAAGAATGATTTATATGGACACAAAACACAAACCAAGGAATGGGGCCGGTGGGTGCTGTCCAAATCAAAAACAGAATATAACAAAAGGAGGACTCTCTATGAGCTAATCAGTAAAATCAGTTACCCAATTGAAAGTAAAAGGAAAAACAAAACTGGCTACCAAGGCCGACTAAAGAACCAAAACACACCAGGAACAGCACCCCTGCACCTAGTGTATGTAACAAAACAAATTGCTACAAGTGGAGGAACCAGTAAAATCAGTTTAAGTATAAAATCTAAACCTGACCCCACTTCCAGGCTTCCAAGATTACCATCAGTAAAATACCACAAACAAAACTGTCGCAAAACAAGCGACCACTCTCTGCTATCTTACTGTTCACACAAGACAAATATTCTTTCAACAAAGAGGCGAGCTGCCACTAACAGTCAGCTGCCACGACTGACAGACGGGCCGGAGCTTTATAGCTGGGTGTTCCTGATTGGGCGGCAGGGATTGGCCAGCTGCAAACAAACCGCACCAATTAGGCAAGAGAGGGTGGAGCATCCGTGGGGACAGGAGCGGGCCGCTCGGCAGGCAGCCTGGCAAACAGAAAAATTAAACACAACAAAAGTGGCCAGAGTAGCGGCCGTAACATGGATCAACACTTCAAATAAAACACAGGAAAAGTGTAAAATATCGACCTTTAAGTTTTAGCAAACAGCTACCTACCACAGAGCAACTTCATCATTCATGTGGAGTGGTGTTTGTATCCAGTATTCCCTCTCTTTTAGCTCTGTGCTTGGTCTCTACAAGCTCCTAAGGCAAATATCTGGCTCTTCAGCAGCTAAATGGTCCACTATGTTCACCAGCTGCTCTCTGACTGTGAGTTTCTGCTGAAACTAAAACAGTAAATGTGCTGTAAAACCAAAACTATGAGCTGAAAGAGGCTGAAAAGCTTCTTAGTGCTGCAGAGTTGGGTAATAACCCTCTGCTGGTCCAGAAAAAGTGACGCCTTTCACATTACACAGAGTCATTTGATCCAGTTATCTAAGAAATATCAATTTGTGCAGCTTTAATTTTACTAAGCGTGCTACATGAGTTAAAACGTCTGCAGTGAAAAGGCTCTGTTGTTTACAGTTTCTGCCTTTCATGGAAATTGTGACTAAACAGGTTTGTATCACGGACAAGAAAGATGAAACATCTGTTCTGATGAAAGATCGTGCCTCCTTCGAGGAATTCTAGGAAATTCCGTGACTGTTGCTTTTGTCCAAATCGTTCGTCTCTTCACTGGTTTCAAACATCCAGTGTTGGCTGTTGAGGATGGAAGAACGCCACAAGATGAGGGGGAACAATAATAAAAAAATTTAAAAAGTTGATTATAAGTTTGGACTTATTGCTTTCTGTGAACATATAGCAGACTTTGTCATATAAGCTTTATCAGTTGTTTAGAATTTTTACATTAAACTTAAAACTTTAAAATGACTTTTTCACCCTTGCCCCATTGACTGTTGGTTGTTTGTTTGAGAGGTTCATTCTAGTGGCTCAGGGAAAGAGCTTCAGATGTAACATGGTGACTTGTGGAGTGACCATGACGCGCTTTTAGATTCAGCTCCTATATAAAACAGTCAACATCAAATAAATTCTATTATATTAACTTCACTTTTGCTCTTGGTGAAATCACTATTTTCTCCTTTCAATATTAAAGTAATTTGTTTCAGGGCCAGTAGCTATTAATTTTTTTGCAATTTCCTCTGGGCTTTATATGACATTCCTCAACAAATGATAATTAGCTGCACCGTACAATTTGTGGAAAAGGTTTGAAAAGTGCGGCCGTGGTAAGGCACAACCTTGCCTTCCGTCCGTATCCGCTTCAGAATGCACACACGTCCTATTGCACGGTATTTTAGTGCAACAAACCTTTTGTTAAAGCTGTTTAAAGATAATCACAAAGTTGGAGACGTTTGCATCACTCTGTCCATACTGAATCATGACGGACTCCAGCAGGTGCTGTTTCCTCCATTTGTTTCCTGAGGTTTTTTTTTTTGGTTTTTTTTAATTGTGGCATCTTCCTAATTTCTCATCCCGTGGCTCAGTAGATGTAGTGCCAGTAAAAGTTTACACAACACTGTGTGGTGATTTTGGTCCTGTTCACACAGCTCAGAAGAAATTCAAGGTCTGTGCATTTAGTTGCAGGTCATAGATGTAGTTGAGGAACAATATGGTGCAGTAAGAAGAGTAAAAGTTCCTCTCCAGACATGCTTTCAACTCTGTGAAAATACTCTGCTATGATTAATATTTTCTATGTATGTGTAAGCGTGGGAGCTTTAAACAACAGTAAGTAATAGTATTATAAGTAGTATTATAACACAAGTTTATTTCAATTTTAACTGAACTCTAAACTTCTGTTTATCTGGTTGGACTGCAGTGAGACCAGAACTGGAACCAACAGAGAGAAGAGTTGCCAGATCTGGCGAGAGTGTGTTGCTGAAACAGAAACAGGTCTTGAATAAAGTTAACTTCCTCTGGATTTGTCTGAAAAATGACATTTTAGTGTCAGAATTTTCTGAGGATATGTGGCTTATGAAAAACTATTGGGCGAAAGAATCACTTCCCATTGGAGTGAATAGACTCAGACCTGCCGCTGGTCTCCTAAAGAGGGCGGGGCAGTGGTGAAACCCATGTGACACAGATAGAGGAAATGACACTAGGAGCGCCGTCTCCTTTCTCAGCTGTCTCTGTTGATTCTGAGGGACTGAGGTCAAAACCTGATTACTTGCCTCAATCACTGAGACGGTTTCTGTTATCAAAGTCACGTCCTCTGTGTTTGTCCGGTGATCTACAAGAATGAAAAACAAACGCACCAAAAACAACCCAGGTGGCCAAGACACACAGCCTCCCTGAATCACCAGTATCTGTATTTATGGGCGGAGCTTTCCTTTTTCCCCGTAACTCTCCCCCTCAGGAACAAAACCTTCATTGACAGAAGGACGTCGCAGCCTTTCTCAGCCATCTTGTTCAAAGTGTGTGAGTTAGTGTAAGGAGCCTATAACTCATCCTCCATCTTGTTTGGAGAATGTGTGTGTAAATTTTTGGCTGTAGTTGAGGTGTGTGTGTGTGTGTGTGTGTGTGTGTGTGTGTGTGTGTGTGTGTGTGTGTGTGTGTGTGTGTGTGTACATTTCAGCGTGAGGAGTCGGTGCTGTAAAGCTGCTCATCCTGCAGCAGCCAATGTCAACAGCCGAGTGCATAACTTCCCATGAGCCTTTTCCCCTAGAAGGTAACTGGAAGGCTGCTCTGCTAGTCCTGCTCCATACAAGTGTGTGTGTGTGTGTGTGTGTGTGTGTGTGTGTGTTTTTACACCCATTCGTTCAGTGTGTCTCCATGCTGGGTGTGTGTGTGTGTGAGCGTGCATGCTGTGTTGAAGCACCCACGGGTGTGTGTTTGCATGCTGTGTGTGTTTTAGTCCATCATTTGTTTCTCTGTGTGTGTGTGTGTGTGTGTTTGAGGGTGTATGTGTGTATGTGTGTGTTTGAGGGTGTGTGTGTGTGTGTGTGTGTGTACATGTATGCGGTTGTCTTGCTGGTTTGTACTCATGGGGGCATTTCTTCACGCTGTGTTTGTGTGAGTGTGTGTGTGTGTGTCTTTTGGTTTTAATGCACCTGCACACTCAGCTTGAAGCCACACGCACACACAAACTACCTTGACAGCATGCTCAGCAGCACATGCACAGTGTGTATTTGTGTGTTTAAAAAAAAAAAAGGCATACCAGCACAGGTACTGTATGTGTGTATCTGTGTGTTCAGTGCGTGTGTGTGAGTGTGTGTGTGTGTGTGTGTGTGTGTGTGTAGCAGAGCGCAGTAGAGCAGAGTGGCGGGTCTAATGCGATTACGTCCCTTGTCTCCGTGCAGAACTGATAAGGTATTAGAGGGCGGGCCGTGATGAGATTTAAATTAATTCAGCCTCCATTCAAATTCACCATGAGATGAGCTGCTCCATTATTTGGCCTTCCAGCTCAACACTTCTCCCTCCCTCCATCCCTTCTTTCTCTTCCCTTTCTCCCCGTCTCCCTCCTTCCTCCTCTTTCTTTTACTCCGTCTCGTGACACCCCTCCTTCCTTCTCTCCTTCCTTCATTTCTTCCTTTAATCCTTCTTCCTCCTCTCCTCCTGAGTAATCTTCTCCTTCCATCCTTCCTTCCTCATTTTTTTTCTCTCCCAGTCTCCTTCCTTCATTCCTTCTTTTTTACTACTCCCATTTTACTCCATCTTGTAAGACATCTCCTTCCTTCCTTCCTCCCCTTAATCCTCCTCTTTTTTCTTTTCCTCTCCTTCCTCACTAATCCTTTTCTTCTTCCCTCCCTGCCTTTCTCCCCATTCCTCTCTTTTTTGCTCTTCTTTTCTGTCTGTCATTCTACAATTTCCTTTCCTTCCCCTCTTCCCACTGCCTTTCCTCTCGATTCCTCTCCTCCATCTAGAAATCCCCTTTTCCGTCTTTTCTTCTCTCCCTCCCTCTCTCTCTTCTTCTTTTATTCCTCCCTTTACTTTCTTCACCCATCCCTCTATTCAACTCCTCCTGTCTTGATCACCTTATCCTTCCCTTCTTTCTTCTCTTCAATCCATCACCCCTTTTCCCTCTTTCCTTCCTTCCTTCCTTATTCCTGCCTCCAAACACTCTTCCTCCTTCCTTTCTACATATCTTCCATCTTCTCCCCCTCCCTTCCTTCCTTCATCTCCTCCTGTCTGAATCTCTTTCTTTCCTTTCCTACTCCTCCTTTCCATACCTCCTTATTCCCCTTTTCTTTTCACTCTTTAGCCTCTCATCCTACTTCCCCCCCATTCCTCTTCAGCATCTGAAAATCATCTTTTTCCCCCCTTGTTTTCCTTCCCTTCCTTTCCTTATCTACTTCCTTTCCTCTGTCATTTCTTTCTACACTCCCTCTTCTTCCTTACATCCCTTGAGTCCTCCCCCCTTGCCTCAATCATCCCTACCTAATTTCTTCTTTTAAAAATCCCTGCATTCTTCCTTCCATTCCTCCCTTCTTACCTAAATCATTTCCTTCTTTTTTTCACCCTCATTCCCTTCTTCCTTCCTTCCTTCCTTCCTTCGTTTCCTCCCCTCTCAGTTGCTGCCTTAAAATCCCCCTCCTGTCTCCCTCAATCTCTCCCCTCCTCGCTAAACCCTCCCCTCCTTTCCTCTGCTCTTTCCTTACTTCCTCCCCTCCTTACATCCCCTCTTCTTCTCCTCCTGCCTGACTCACCCCTCCCACCCCCCCTCATCTACCCCCTTCCTCCTTTCCCTCCTTCCACTGGTGTAGCTCTTCTTTAACAAAACATTTAACTAAATGGAGTAAATGGTGTGTGTGTGTGTGTGTGTGTGTGTGTGTGTGTGTGTGTGTGTGTGTGAGCATCCCTACGTGCTTCCCATTGCTCGTGCATGCATATTAATGTGTACATGTTTGTGTTTCTCAATGCCTCCTGGTGTGTTGTGTGTGTGTGTGTGTGTGTGTGTGTGTGTGTGTTTGTGATTAAAACCAGCCACCGTACCCGGCTGTCCTCTGCTGTGTGCAGCCTGCCGTTTTCAGCCAGAATGACACAAACTGCTGAGTAAATAAAGTCAGTGAGTGTCAGTAACAGCCGGTGACGACGCTCCGTGTTAGAAGAGACTCAGCAGGTTGTTGTACAGTAGATTTTTTTCAGCACTTCAATGAAAATATTTCCGATTATTTCATTGGGAATTTGGCTCATAAATGTTTTATTTTATCAGAGGGGTCAGAGATCACAGGGCCTGCGGAAGGGGGCTTCAATGTCTTGCTCAAGGACACTCGGCAGGGATACACGCACTGTGTATAGCAGCCGTTGAACCTTTGACCCTCTAATATCAGCGTTCGTTCCTGGCTCAAAATGAGTTTTTCCCAAAATTTCGGCTTAATTTGGAGCGGCAGACAGGGAGGGATTCGCTGCGACAATTAGCAAATGACTCAATTTGCATATTCATTATCACTTTATTTTGATTAAAATAGCTGCAGCAATCCGCAAACTGAACAGAGCACACGTGAGAGGAAACCCTCATAAACCTCCGACCCCGAGCGGCTGGAGCGCCATAATCCAGAGACAGAAACAGAAACCTGCAGCAGCTCATCAGCACCAACACCTGGAAATCAAACACTTCCAGAACAGGTTCACTGTCTCATTACGTAGCAGGGGAACACCACGTACCGCTGTTCCCCTGAAACAAGAAAATGAAGTGTTCTTTCAGAGAACATTAACCTCATTATCCTGAACCCCACACACCCATCAGCAGGAGTCATGACAAACACACTTTAACTTTATCGTCCTTTTTTTCTTTTTTGTCAAGCTCCTCAGGGAAATGTATATAAATGAAAAATATGGTGTTCTGTGTTTGAATATTTCACACTTAAGAGATAGAGGAGAGAGTATTATATGTGTGTTTTACAGTGTGCAAAAAAACAGTTTTACTAAAGTTATAATATGTAACTTTTCCACAGTAAAATGTCTAAAAACAACTAGACCTATGTCATATATGTTGTTGAGTTGTGTTCTTACATTATCCCAAACGTTTCCACTAATTGTCAAACCAGAGAAATCAACGAATTTAATCATGGTAACTGTCCATTTCAGTCCATGCCAAGCAAATGTTAAAAAGCTCAGCTCCGAGCCGCTCCGAGACGTCCTGTCCTGTGTCCGTCAAGGAGCGTCGGCGGATCTCAGATTTTTAACATGAAACTGCTTTATTTGTTGTTTCTGCTGGTTTAATCCCCTGGTCTGTTTGTTATGGAGAGGAGGACACCTCTGTGGATAATTCGGCTGCCCGTAAAAACCTCTCGAATGTCTGGATCATAAGTTATCAGAGAAAAAATCAAAACGAAGGTTAGCAGCAATCTCAGCTCCATGAGCCGGCGCGAACTCACAATGTCACCAAACGTCGTCTTTTGTCATTGTTTTGATTGAGAGATCCCTGGAGGTAGAAGTTACAAACCGCGCGTTTAAGGAGATATGATTCCTGTGACTCGTGACTGTCTCCACCTGCTCCATTCATTTGAAAATTAACCACAGTAGCGTGGGGATTTCAAGAGGCGTGGCTGTGTGCTACGATAGTTCAGCATCACCCCCAGCTTCAGCAATGGAGAGTGACAGAATGAGCTTTCTTTCTACCAGCCGCGGGCTTTAACAGTTCCTGCCCACTAACAGGCTCATACACTTTTTTTTTAACTACGTGTTTGTGCATGCATGATGGCTCCCCCACATATTCTGTGTTCCTCCAGAGCTCCAGTTGTGTGCATCCTCAGAAATACACATTACGTGTCTGCGAGATGCAATTATGGTGCATCAGGATGGTAAGTGGGGTCCTCAGCTGACAACAATGGTGGAAAGCTTTTAAGATAAACTAATACTGTAGAAGTTGTTGCCGCTGCCACTTTCTCTGCTGTGATCTGAGCATTAATAATGTAGTAACCCATGTTGACCTGTTGTGGTGTGAGTACACAGGCTGTGAATGTGAGAAATGCTCCTGATGCAGTGTTTCCCACAGAATTAGATTCTATTTGTGGCGATGGCTGATTTAATTATTAAATAATACTGTAAATAATACCATAACGCATGACTCATCAAGCCACTGGGTGAGCCTCATGTCCTGCATGGAAGCATCTGCATTTATCGATTCTCCACTTGTTTGATTCTCAGCTGGAAAACGTGTTGATGCAGGTTGGTCTACCATTCATAGCCCTGTCCTGTTCAGGCCAGAAGGTGAAGTTTGAAAAGCCACCTTTTCTGGAAATGAAGTCATGTGCATTGATGACCGTCTCCGTCCGCCCCCTGCAGACGTGTCATGGTCAGTTTGCGTTACAAGACAGTAAAAAGCCTCACTGATCGACCCTTTTAACGATGGTCTTCCCTGCAGAGCAGAATCTGATCCAGCTGCCTTAAGTTTCCTATTCCACCTGAAAACTCAGCCGTGTGGCCGTCCACAGCTGCAGCAGTTGGTGAGCTCGATAGGCACCATAACAAGCTTTTAATCTCTGCTTCTAATTTGGTGGAGAGGAGGTTATGGTTATAATGACGTATGTTCTGTGGAAACATTGAGAGCAGAGCTCCAACTGTGACCTTATAATGCACCTCCCTTTGGTTTGGTAACGTTTGTCTGAAGAATAACAGTCTGCTTTACACAACAGAGCTACAACAATTGTTGTTGAAGCTACAATCTTTTTATGCACTTTTTAAATATCAGTGAAGGTTCTTCCCAACCTCAAAAACAGCTGCACAAAGATCACCCCCTGTCCCTGACAACAGAGGTTACCCCCCCACCCCCCCCACCCCCCACCCCCAACCAGTCCCCCAAACTGAACAACCATATAGGTCATTCTTTTCAACCCTCTGATAAGACCCATAGCAGTGTCTCTTGAAATAGCGTCCCTATGATGGCAGGCATACCGGACCTTGGTTGTCATGGTTACAATAATAAACACGCAGACTGTACCGAAAGCAGCGTGCATACTTTCGTTACCATGGTTACTATAGCAGTGGTCATGGCTTGGTTAGGCTTAGGAAAACATAGTGATTTTGGTTTAAATAAGTACTTCCTCAACATTAGACGATCTTTGTTGTCATGGTTACAATAATAACAACGTGGTTAACTTTGTCGAATGGTCATGAATAATAGAAACACACCACATGCTTTCATTTGGTCCTATCATAAGTACTACGACCGCTAGATGTTGCCTAACAACAAAACGTAACTAGGGGTCATAATAACCTGCTGCACAGACGTCCTATGGGCTAATTTTTTACAAGTGGTAGTGAATGTCTGGTCAGATAGTTCCTGATTTGATCAATTAACTTGTCAATTTTAGACTGTGTTTAGGTCATTCAAGTTTTTGAAACAAAACATTGTTTTTCTCAAAGTAAAGTGTCAAAAAAGTTTTTTTTGGTATCATGACAAACACTCAAGTATTCTTAAAGTATTGAAAAATGACCCTCAGCCTTATTCAGATAAATGTTTGTTAAATTCTGTCTGTTATGTAATCCCTGAAGGACCAATGTTGGACGTCATTTGATTCCCTCTCCAGGGAGATGAAAGATCAGGGTTTGGGACTAGAGGATGAAGAACGATCTTACTCATTACTCCTGGTCATGCTAAATAATGTCACCATCCATAAACAAAGACAGGGTGAGTAGGATATAGAGAATCACAGCTGATGGATGTGGAGGCTGCAGCGTTTCCTCCTGTTATCACACACTGCTGCAGGTGTTTGGTCTGAGCAGCAGCAGCCTGTTACATTCAAATGTATCAGGGATAAAAATTAGTGGAAAAGAGCAAGTGTGTGTGGATGTGTGTGTATGTGTGTTGTGCTGTGTCACCGACCTCATGTTTCTCAATTTGTCTTCTCCTTCGCCTGCTCCTCCCTGTTTCACTCAGCCCTCCTTCCCCCCTCCCTCTGTTTCCTAATCACTCTCCTCTCTGCTGTTTTCTCTTCCTCTCCCCTGGTTAGTTGTTTTGGGCTCAAGTGGGAAGCAAGGAGAGGATCTTCCAGTGGAGCACTCAGGTTCAAGCTCCCTATATTAACAAACCTTCTTGCTCAAGGGCCCTTCAGCAAGGCCCTGAATACCTACTCTGACCTCTGACCTCCCTGTGTGAGACTAGGGTTAGCAGAAGGAAAATGTTTTTGTCTCTATGGACATGTTTTTGAGAGGAGGCAGAAAAGGAGCAGCATATCTGGCTATGGGCTGAATAATGAACACAGTTTTCATAATAATGAGTCGAGAAATATAAAAATGAATGTAAAAGTAGAGAGAGAACGAGGCATGGGAGAAAAGATGAGGGAGAGAAAAGACAGATGCACGAAGGTCTTTCAGAAATCAGTGCAATCAGAGCATCGGCAATATCCGATTGATTCATACAGGAATAAACAATATCCAGAATATTTCAGCATGGCATAATCCTAATATTACCATGGAAACAAGAGTTTAGGCAGACTGCAAAAGCCCAACAGTAAACAAGATAAGGTGGGTGCGTGCCTCGGCATCCCGTCTAATCTCGGGCACGCATCTTTCTCAGGTTTCTCATAAGTGAGATAAGAGCTTGTCCAAGTTATTGCCAATGAGATAATGTGTTTTCATGCAACCAATCAAATCAAAAATACCTGAACATTACAGGTAATAATTAGATATTGATGTGCAAGGTGGTACAGACAGAGACAACTCAGAGTCTTACTGAAACTGTCTGCGAGATAAACTCAGTCCTCTCCAGGTCTGGAATTTCAATCCGAATACAAATGAGAACACATTTTTGTTTTATGAAGTTATTATTAACAATTGACAAAGTGGTGAGTTAAGATATAGTTCATAGGTGCTTCTGTTCACATCTCTGACCTCTGCATCTGGTAGCTCTTTCAAAGGGGGAAATGGAGTTGAACAAGAAATGGTACAGCAATTTGTTTGCCTTAAAAAGACTTTAAGAAAAGAGCACCACCAACAGAAACCTTAAGAGACATCACAGTACTTTTTTTGATTGGTGATAGCTGAGAATTGCGTCTCAAGTAAAGACGAAGTAGATCTTGTGGATAATTTCATCAGGGTCAGTTTCCTTAATAGGGACACTGTAATCAGGAAATAAAAACATTGGTTGAGTTTAAGTCTGACTGAACCATTTTAGGTTTTGAAGGTTTGCTTGACCCAGGTCTGTGCTATTTAAACTGTAATGTTCTTTTCAGTTTATGAAGGTAGTCCAGTTCCAGACCTTTGCCACCACATCCTGATTTTAGGTCTAGTGTTGTCCCCAGTTTGTGAAACTGCTTTGCCAATAAGAGGTTTGAAGGCAGGTTTGAGAATGGGGATGTTAATGGTGCCACAGCTAGAAAAATAGCAACAGAAGAATTTTACACAAAAATCGGGATAAACGTTGATGACATCAACCCAAGGGTTTTGTAAGTCGACTCACAGAATTAACACCTGATAGAAGATACTGGCACATTTCTTCCAGTGACATGACAAACATGTTCCATGTGTTTTGACCAAAATAAACTTCCTGGGTAATTCATTCTGATTATCAGGATAATCCAAAGGCTTCTGAAAAGTTAGGACTGGGGAGTATGATATATTGACAGAAATTGAAACCGATTACTTTTAGCTCCGTCTTGTGTTTAAAAAATCACCAAATATAACCTTCAATACCTTTTCAAGCCTTTTTGTGGGTTTCTACATCTACAGGTAAATTGAAAGTAGTAGTCTCTTATACAGTATGATCGTCACTTCTGATGAGAAGAAGTTGTTGTCAAACTATGTTTAATCTAAACAATAATGATATACCACTCATTGCCCTCTTTAAACTCATCCTGGCTGTGACTTTCACAGCTGAAAAAGTCTGAAGCCAGGACCACACAAGAAGACTTGCCTCAACCAACCAATCAACCAATTACATATTCAGTTTTTGTAGAATACAGTGAGTTCTTTCACATGTACGTTGTTGACCAGCTCAAAATGCATGATCATGTAGTGAAACCTCGGGATAATTTAAGGAGATAATTTCCTCTAAATTGTACAGATTCTCTACGAGCTTCAGCACCTGTCACGACAGCCAGATCAGGGCTATAATCAGACTTTAAATCAGAACCAAAACATGAAAAAATCTGAAGGTAATTTAGCTCACATTCCTCTTCTTGTCTTGTGGAGATTGGCCATAAGCAGTGCAGCTCTAACCTGCTTCAGATCCAGACCCACAGCGTTGTAAAAGCGGTTATAAAAGACAGAATGGAAATTGAGTAACGTGAAAGAATAAATCAGTCACAGAGCAAAGCACTGTGACTGATAAAAGTTTATTAGAAGTCTTTTTGTGGAGTCCTGAGCATTTTTTTTTTCTCAGCAGGGCTCCCTCCACGCCCGGCTCCAGAAATTTTTCTTGGCAGGCCGTAAAGACCCTCTGAGGCAGCATTACAGCCCATGTGACAGTAAAACCCTCCACAGAAACCAATACTAATGGAATCCTCTTCGGCGAGGTGGCCCATCCTGCCTATTCAGGAGGAAGAGGAGGAAGCCTTTTCTTTTTTCCCCCCCTCACTGCGAAAGAATGCAGTACACCCCCAGCAGCGCTTTTATACGCACAAGTACCATCGCTGGACGGTTATTTACATTTGCATTTGCATTTTAGGCAGCCTTATCCAGAGCAACTCACAATGAGAGCACTGGTAGATGAAGCTTGGATTCCTAGAACAGCAATAGAACAAGTAAGCAGCAGGAAGGAAGCAGTCAGTAATATTCCTGTAATCCCTGAGTGAGCGTGTCGGAGGAAAGTCCTGGGGAAAGGAACAGAAATGAGACACAGATGGACGGGTTGTTTTAGATGAAGATAGCAAACTAGATTGAAGGTATGGATGCATTTAGTGGAGTTTGTTGAATATAATTCCTTTCTCTGTTTTCCATCTAACAAGTGATGTTTATCTCCTGAATTGAGCCTCTCAGGTAGAGTTTTCTCTCAGGCACCGAACAAGAACCTAACTATTAAATGCTTAACATTATACACTATAAGCCGGACACCTGAATTACACCCATATGTAATAGCTGAAAGTGTCTTTCCAAAACCATGGGCATTAATCTTCTACTCTAACAGCCTCCACTCTTCAGGTTTTAGAGTTTCCACCAGATGTGGCACTGGCCCTGATGCTAGGCAGTAAGGTCTGGCTCCCAGTCGGCGTTCCAGTTCATCCCAAAGGTGGTGGATGGGGTTGAGGTCAGGGCTCTGTGTAGACCAATCAAAGTTCTTTCACACCAAATTGGGAAAACTATTTTCTTTATGGAGCTAGCTTCGAGGACACCCTTTGTTCATATGTTGATGTTGTCCATTTTCACGATTGTTAGGCCAGCACCTGGAAAGGTAGCCCACTCGCTAGTTTGCATTGATGAGTCCATTTACCACTGTTGAAACAGGAAAGAGCCTTAACCCAACTACTGACACAGTTGGAAAAATACTTTTATCTAAAATATCATTGGGTCCTTTGGAATTTCCCATCATTGAACTTCAAGCCAGAGACCATGAAAAACTAAAAGTAGTCAGATGTACAGTATGTGCTGGGGCCAGTGTTGGTTAACCATGTTTTACAAGGTAGTTTCTGATTGAAAATTTCCCAGTTGTGAGCTTCAGTGTGTGGAGCCTTTTTTTTCAACATGCCTGGTTTGGGAGAAAGATAGTTTTTAAAGAAAGAAAGCATCAACAATGGCGAGGAGTAGGTTTGCAATGAAAACAACTTTGCTTGGAGAATCCTTAGTCGTCCTTCAAAGTAAGTTTTAACTCACTTAAGCAAGTGTTAACACTTTCAGCACTATAAAGGAGACGATAGAAGAAGGCTAGTAAATCGCGGTGTGGTCTAAGATCATCTAGCATATTACCATGTTTGTCCCATTGGACAGTTTTGTTTTATCCATTGCCTGATTTTGTGTTGTTCTGCAGCTTTGTTTGCTGCTGTCGTCCTTGCATAAGAGTTTTCCAACCTCAAAGAATCTTACCAATAGACTGTATATAAAGATGGTCGTAGTCTCCGTGACGACACCCATATGTTTCTGGTTTGGAAGTTGTTTTGAAGCTCAGATTGAGCTGCTGTAAAGTTGGACATTTTAACATTGGAGTCTATGGGGATTGACTCGCTTTTTTGGAGCCAGCCTCAAGTGGTCATTCAAAGAACTGCAGTTTTTGGTACTTCAATGTTGTCATTTTTCAGCGTGGCAGGTTGCTGCTTGATCTAGCCAAGTTAAATAATGTGTAAAGAAATAAAGTATAATTTATTATGAGGTTATGGGGAACTTAAGGAGAACTTATGCATACACACAGAGCCATGATATGTCAAAATATATCATCATATACTGGATCTAACAGTCTGAGAGGCAGAACTAAGGGAATAGGGTCCTTTAGCCATTAAAACATGAATTCAGCTCTCGGTTAGCTGTTTTATATGTTTATTTTGTGAGGTTTAAATGTGTGCCACATGAAAAATGGGAAATTATTTGTGTAAGATGTTGTGAGGTGATGGTTTACAATCATGATTATTGGTTCCAACTGACATAAAACTGATGATTTAAACTCTAGCCAGCAAACATTCACAACAACACATGCCACTATTTTACAAGCAAAAATGAAGAAACCAACATTTCACCTAGAAACTTCACTTGATTGCGCAGCTCTGTGTGGATATAAAAAAATCTCTCACACTCAAGACTGTTTATGTCTCAGCTGTATACTGTGTAGAATATGTGAAATACCTTAAGAATGATCTGTCATCAGAATAAACTGCAGGCTGCCTATGGCTAAGCTTATCCTATAAAAGACAGGCCAAAAATAAAATTATTTTTTTTTAAATAGAAAGTTCTAAGTCCTTTCACTAAATCCCCATAAAGGATTTAACGTGCCATTAAAATATGCCATTTGGTGGAACCTTTTATCCAAAGCGCCTTACAGGACCCTGAGTGCATACGTTCTTTATAACTGTAACCCTGCCGTGTGATGCAGCCCCACTGTTCATACAGTCAGCTGAAACCTGAGAAGACAGGTAAAAATCTGTGGTAACAATAACTGCATATACTGTATGTTGTTATTTATGCACCATTTTGCATTGGTTGTTGCTCAATATAGTGTCAGTGCTGAGCTGTGGTACAACAGAGTGTGTACTGGTGTTCACCTGGAGTCACTCAGCTATTTGAAAGCTGAGATTTGAGCCTAGAGTCTGGAATCATGTAGCATGTCATATGCTAAAATATCAACACGCAGGTTGTTATCAGTCATCTTGGTGTACATAAAACATAAGACACTTTATTTGTCATTGAAGGCATACAGCAAAATTCTGCTCTCAGAGACGAGTAGCAATAGAAAACAAGATAAAACATCCTCTATATAGGATAAATAAAGACACATGGATGAGGTAAACAGTGGCAGTGTAAACAATGCTGTATAAAATGGTATTGCACAACAAATTGGAGTTAAAAACAATACAGAGGCGTGAAGTTAGAGGTAGTGTCCTCTCTCTGGGTCTGTTAGATCAGGATGGATTTATATCTCTTCCCCAGTGGTAAGGAGACCAACAGACCATGACCTGTGTGGGTTGGCTGCTTACTGATGTTACCTGTGTCCAGGCATGGGAGCGTTTTTATCACCTGGACAAGGTCCTTCCAGTTATTGACAGTACAGATGGTGTAGCACACCGTGGCACAGCGGCAGAGGATGCTCTCTATGGTGCTTCTGTAAAAGTTTAGCAAGAGCTGAGGGGGAAGTCTGAAGGGAGAAAACCCTCTGTTGAACTTCCTTCATCTGGTGGGAGGCGTTAAGGGATCACGGGAATTTGATGTTGTTGACACTGTCCACCTCCTCACTTTTTTTATGTGTAGAGGGGGATGTGGGGTCTTCCTGGATCTCCTTAAGTCCACAATGATCCACTCGGCTTTTGTAGTGTTCAGGACCAGATTATTGCCCGAAGAACACTGGACCAGATATCGGACCTCGTCTGTGTAGAGTCGGATAGAAGTCCCACTGTAGTGGTGTCGTCCGTAAACTTCACTGTAGTATTATAGGGAGTGCATGGGGGTGCAGTCATTGGTGAAAACAACACACAACCCTGCTGTGCACTTGTGGTCTGGATGAGGGTCCATGGTGTGTGGTTGCCCATTCTGACATTTTGTGGTCCGTTAATGAGGAAGTCCATAATCCCTGAGCAGAGTGAAGTGGCTAATCCCAGGTTGTTGAGTTTGTCTACCAGTTTATGGGGGATTATAGAGCTGAGAGTGGAGCTGAAGTCAGTTAACAGAATCCTGACATGCATCCGTGTGTTTGGACGCTCTAGGTGGGGCAGGGCTGGATGAAGTACGACTGAGACTGCATCGATAAGCAGTCTGGTGGCTGTCCAGATCAGTGGGGTTGATGATAGCAACAAGCCTCTCAAACTACTTCATAACAACTGGGGTTAGAGCGACTGGACGACAGTCATTAAGGCTTTTAACTGCTGTCTTTTTGGATTCAGCTGTCACCCAAATTAAGTGTTGACATTTGGTCCTCTGTCACCCAGTGAAGTCAGTACTACTGACTGCATGGAGTCAACACGCTGAATTGTTGGCTGGAGTCTTTTTTCAACCTTTTAGCACGCAGCCTCCTGCCAGTCGGCACACTTTAAATTTAGCATTACTCAACTCAACGGTGTCAACATGGAGGCTGTAATTCAGTGTAGCAGATGTGTAAATGCTTGAACTGATGAAGTTATCAGGTGGGATCAAGGCATCTGCTGTCACTCATAATATAACACTGGACTGAGACCACGTGAATGATTTTCGAATCTTATCTTTTATTCCTTAACGTTAATGTTTAGCGATGGGTCTGTCTCCATGAAACTTCACTATTTTCCGTTCCTTTAATGCTCGGTTTATTTTTTCATCACGGCGTCTTCTGTTCAGTGATGTGGGGCGGAGGCCGTGAGGCGGCGCAGTGACTCGTAGCATGGACCGGCTTCACTGACCTATATACGAGTGAATATAAGTCTGTGTCGGAGCACACAGTCTCTCAGGCTTATAGCAGCTCATGGCTGGATGGAGACGGTGCTGTGTTAGCTGAGGACACCAGCACACACACACACACACAAACACACGTGAAGACACACTCTCTCACACACACACACACACACACACACACACGTGAAGACACATGCGTCTACATATGGAGACACTCATGCACGCGTACACTTGGAAATACTTACACGTGATGTGAGGACACGTAAATGCACGACGGGCAAAATCAGACACACATGCTAAATACAACTTGTGCATATGCACGCGCACACACATACACATACATATACATAAATGTATATATATATATAGGCTAAACATACCCATTCTGGGAAAATGGTCTCAGACTTTTGGACCCCACTGTTCATGTAGAAAAGAGAAGAGGGAGTAAGACACCTTTTGAAGATACACACACACAAACACATATATGTAAATGGATACACACACACACACACACACACACACACAGATATAGACACACACAGATGCACAGAGAGCGACTGTCTCATGCATGTTTTATTGACCCGACTCGCTCTCTTTCTACACCTCCCTTGTCTCGACTCTTCTCATCCTTCTCTCTCTGTCTCTCTCTCTCTCTCTCTCTCTCTCTATCCTCTAATCTCCTCTTCCTCCCCTCTTTTGTCTTTTCCTCTCCTCCCTCCTTCGTCTCTCTCCCTCTTTCACCTCCTTCCTGTCCTCCTCTGACCTCTCAGAGCAGAACAGATCAACCTGACAGGCTCGGAGAGGATGAGACTCCCATAATTCCTCTCTGTTCTCCTCACCTTCCTTTCCTCTCCTCTTTTCTCCTCATCCCTCCTTTCTCTCCTCTTTATGTTCCACTTCTCCTCCTCTCTCCTTGTCTTACCTTCTTGTCCTCCTTTCCTCTTATCTCTTTCCTTGTCTCCTTTCATTCTTATGTTTCCTTCCACTCCTCTGTTCTCTGTTCTGTCACTCCTTTCATCTTTTATCCTCATCTTTCCTTTCTCTCCTCCTTTCACTTTATCCCTCCCTCCTCATTTCTGCTTCTGCTTACACTGCTTTGTTTTTTAACCACTTTATCTCTTTTCTGTCCTCACTTTCCTTATCTCCTTTCTTTTTTACTTTCTCCTCTTCTCCTCTCACCTCCTCTCCTCTTTCTTTACTCTGTCTTGTCCAGTTGTCACCTCCTCACTTTTTCTCCTCCTCTCTTCACTCTGTTTCCTTTTCTCCTCACCTAACCCTTTTTTCTGACTTCCTTATCACTTTTCTTTTCTCCTGACCCCCCCTTCTTTCTCTCCCTCCCTACTCCTCCTTTTACCTTCTCCTCCTTTTCATCCTCTTCTTTCTTTGTGTTCTCCTCTCTTCCTGCTCCTCCTGTTCTTCCCTCCTTCCTTCCTCCTCCTTTTATCCCCTGACCTCCTGCCACTCCTCTCCTCTTCACCTCTCCCTGACCTTCGCTCCTCCTCTTCCCCCTCTCACCACCTGTTCCTCTTTCCTTGCTCCCTCTTCATCTCCTGACCTCCTCTCTCCACCTCTCTCCTTCTCTTTTTCTCTCCTCCTCTCTCGTCACCTCTTGTGGAGGTAAAAAAAAAAAAAAATCCTCTACTCCTCTGCTACCCCCTCCTGACCTCTCTTCCCCTCTCTCGCTCTCTTTTTCTCACTGTCGTCCCCTCTCTCCTCCCTCCTGACCTCCCTCCTCCTCACCTCCTCCCTCCCCCCCGTCCTCCTCTCCTAATTAGCACCTGAGCGTACAGGCCTGGTTAATATTCGGCGGCGAGGCGCTGCGACGGCAGAAGGGCACCTCGCCGTCTCTCCTGCGCTGCTGTTGCCATGGTAACGCCATGGAAATGAAGCACCGCTCTCCTCTGTCTCTATCTCTCTCTGTCTCTTTCCTAATTTTTTTTTGCCTCCCTCTCCACCCTCTACACCCTCCACACCCTAACCGCCCCCCCCCCCCCCCCCCCCCCCCCTTCACTTTTTAATGAGTCACTGCATCCATTAAATTTTAGGATGGGAGGCAAGTGGGGGCTTACGAGGGCAAAGCAGCGTGCTCTGAGACAGAAAACTAAAAATTTAAGAAGTTGAGAAAAGTTTTATTTCTTTAAAAATAAATTTTAAAAAATCTAAAAATACAAATAAATCAATGTTGGTAAAAAGTTAGAGCCATTGTGAGTTGTGATTATTTATCTGTTGCCCTGACAGACATTTGTGATTGGTTGCTCTGTCCAAGGATGCTCTTAGTTATTTATTTATTTATTTGCTTGTTTGAAAGAGTTCATGATAAGGTGTGTGTGTGTGTGTGTGTGTGTGTGTGTGTGCGTGCGTGCGTGTCGGGGGGGCAGGATGGTGGTGGGGTTTTGGGGTTTTTTTGGACAGAGGCCTTGGCCTTGATGAAGTTCTTTAAAGCTGCTAATTGTATTTCATTCATATTTCATGGTCGCGGGAGGCCGACAGTTTGCCGACGGAGAATTGATAGAATGTCAGGTGTGTGTGTGAGTGTGTGTGTGTGTGTGTGTGTGTGTGTGTGTGTGTGTGTGTGTGAGAGAGAGTGTGTGTGTTGCTTTCCTAAACCATGCTGGTGGGTATTTGTGTGTGTGTATGTGAGTGTGTGTGTCTTGCATTCGTCTGTCATGACAGCTGGAGGTCACGGGCATTTTGTGTGTGTGTGTGTGTGTGTGTCTGTGTCTGTGGTCAAGGTATCACAATCAGTCCACTGTACCACAAACAACACTGTGTGTAAAACGTGAGTCACACTTCAGCGAAGTGGCGTCTTGACTCTCTCTGATCTTGACCTTTGACCTCCTGATAAATTGTGTGTGTTGTCACATTAATATCATTTTATTATCAGTATCTACACTCTGATATGCTGCATCACACTTTGTTCAGAAAAATCACACTTTTCCCGTTTCTTTTTATTGATTTAAATGTCAACAAAATCACATCAGTAATAAAAGGAAATATTAAACCCCCCAAAAAATGTAAAAGCTAATTTTTTAAAATTTTTTATAGGTTTTTAAAAATATTTCATAATCAAAAAAGATATAGAAATCTAACTTTATACAATATGGGACCTTTTAATCTAAAGTAGGGCTGCAACAACCAAATAATCTACTGATCATTTAAAGAGAACTTTAAAAGTATTTATGCTCATGTCAAAATTGCATTAATAATGTGCAAAAACACTAATTTGACCTTTTAAAAGTCCTGCTGCTGTTAAAAATTATGTTATAATATAAATCCAATTTAAAAAAATAATTTTTTCACAATTTATTGTTTTTCTCTGGTTTGCTGGCGTCCTCCTGCTTGCAGAGAGCAGTCGTCAGTGATGTGGACTGACGGAGGGAAAGTGTGTGAGTGATAAGACATCAGTGCTGGAGGCAGTGACAGAGGGATGAATGGATTGATTGATGTCATTCATATTCAGCTCCGCAGGCTCGACCTTGAGCCGCTCGACGATACGAGAGTTTCGGCCAACTCGACGCACGTCGGCATTGGCGGGAGGCTGGAGAGCGCCGCTCCGATTATCCAGCCAATCACCCGAAACCCAAAACTCTCTCAAGGTTCTCTGCCAATGAAAAGCCAGCTTTGTTCTCATCGGCACATCAAATTGCCTCACAGGAGCCATCAGTCATGAAGCTGTGCTGCTCTCCACTGCCATTTAACGCTTCCAAGTTATCTAATGCTTAAAGTGCCATTTGGCCTTGCTCTGCGGTTCACAAAGCTGGGTGCCGGGGCCCACTCGGGGACCTCGCAGGGCCTCCAGAGGGTCCTCAGCAAAATACAATGCACGGCTGCTTATGGCTGCTTCTTTGGCTGTCAGGTGCCGAATTTTTAATAGCTTTTTCACATTTATGAGGCACTGAGTGGATGCTTTTGACTCAGTTGACTAAGGTATGTAAATGTCCTGGGTTTAAATCTGATCCAGAGTTTACAGCAGTTTGATAATCATTCAGTTTTACCCTCATTCAGCTTGGCAGTGGGTTTTTTGCCATTTCTCTTTGGGAGCTGTATTGTTTTGTTGTGACACTGAAGCTCCAGTAGCTGTGTCTAGTAGCAGTTGATGATTTTCACAATGATTGAAGACGTGCTTCAAGTCAACTTAAATACATACAGCTGTATTGACCTGTACACTTGTTGCCATTTGACTAGGCTCAGGACTGAGTACAGCCAGAGCTGTCAGAGGTCTAGTATCACAGAAAGCTTAACAACTGAAACCTGCTGTTATATTAATATCTTATCATTATTATTACAGTATATCAACATTTGAGTTTGGGCCTGAAATTTAGACAGAAAGAATAAAAGATTGAGAAGGCACAGCTCAGTGGTTCCTTCACTGCAAGGGTTTGCTGGCTGAGATTTTCCAGTTTATTTGTTAATATCTAAGGGACAGTGCTGCAGTTAGCCCGACAGCTAATTTGCACCCGAAGCCCCGACACAACTAAAAATGACAAATGATAAAAAGCTTCCTCTGCACATTAAAGTTACAGTGAAAGTAAGAGAGATAAGAAACTGGGGGAAATGTAACACAACACTTGAACTGACAGAACAATCAGACAAGTATAAAACACAACAAACACGTTAATCCCCGAATAACGAGCCCATGTCTGGATTTTAACTATATTTTAACTTTGATATTGTATTTCTTTTTCTCCCACGATCCAAAGAAATAAAGGTTCATTGCACCCTAAACTGTAAACTCTCCACAGCTGCATTTGTAAATGGTCTGTTTCTGTGTCAGCTGCTGTGACTGACTGATGACCCGTCATGGGTGAACTCCACCTCGTGCCCACTGAGAACCAGGTTAAGCAAGTGCCGATAAAGGGATGGATGAATAATGCAATACAGATCCTTATTGTTGCCACCCCCACTCCTTACTGAGCTTCATGTTATGCAATACAAACCATCTACCCACTGAGATAAAGAAAGACACAGTGGTACCACTTTAACATTTAATAAAATATAATTGTATAACACACTATAATGTAGTTGTAAGCAGATATAAGTTGTACTAATATAACATATGTCTTCATAGGAGACGTTATGATTGCTGACAAATAGTGCACATTAATAAACACATAAAAACTGCTTGTAACTACATAATAATGTGTTATAAACCATTTATTAAGTGTTTTTAAGTGTGATTAAGTTAAGAATTAGTCATCACAAATAAAGAATATTCAGCATAGAATCACACAGAAAATGTTTAGATGGACTCGAGAGTTCATTACTTTTACTCTTTACCGTTGTAGCCACAAAGTTTAAATAATGGACGACCAACAGTCTGAGTCCCTGCTGTATCTTTTACACCCCATAGTACTAAAGTGTTTAGTGAACTTATTATATAGGCAGTATTTCTGTTCTCAGAGCCTCACCACCCATGGAGCATAAAATGTAAAGTTCATCCTGAAGGAGGTGCTGGTGGAAAGATCATGTGGTCATCAGTAGTTGGTTGTCTATAGAGCATAAATGTGCTGAGTGAATTTCACCCCAGTCTGGCTTTTAGATTATAGAATATTTCTTGGTCCTGAAGGCAGCAATAGAGGAAAGAACCTGGAGGTATGTAAAGCAGACTGGGTTTATCTCCTGAGGATGATGTTTGGCCGTGTAAAATATTGTCACATTATCGATGTCAGGTACTTGGATGAAGATTTTGTCTGTATCACCAAGACCTACTTAGAGGCCTGGTAGGACAGATTATCTTTCAGGAGGAAGTGATTTCTCTACCAGAGTGTTTCTGTCTGTAATTCCAGGCTCCAGTCAGGAATTCCCATGTCAGTAATTCCTACAGACTGCAGATACTGATAAAAATTCAGGCCTGTTTTCCCTCCTGTAAAAGGGCCAGCTAAAATAACCTGAGGTAAAACTAGTCATGACGTCCTTTCGGTAGGTTTCGCAGAACTCTTATATAACACAAGTGAGATTTGGATCTCTATAAGCTTAAGAGGAAGCAGCTGGAAATAGCCTGGCACTCTCAGAAGAGCTGGGTCATACTACCAGCTGTGTTAATGATGCATTAGCACCACGAGGTGCCCACACAAAGGCATCCTTTGATCAATCATTTAGGACACACACACATGGAGCTGGCAGTTTTTGTGCTGCATGATGACTGTGCGCCTGAGGAGGGGGGTCACGGGAACTCCAAAACCAGGACGCTTTTAGTGTCGGAGCGATGTCGTCCAAAAAGAAAGCGGCCTCATAAGTTTCAGTCGTTCCTTCGCTCCCTGGTGGTTCTTCCTCTTGATTCATTTACATCTTACCATCCTGTCCTGTCTTTCAGTCACTACACCCAGGAGGACTTGCAGTGAGAGCAGTAGGTAGGGTAAAGTGTCATGTTCGGAGGGACTATTAGCAAGACAGGGGTCCTCATCAGGTTTTTCTGTTGTAATGTGATAGGATCCAATCTGCTGGCTCGTTATCTGCTCCAGTACTGCCCTAATTAAATGAATCTGAAATGACTGTTCTACATTTAATGCAGTTTCCCTTTGTGTCCTGTTCATTTACTGTGGTGAACGATTGATGTGTAAATCTACCTGTGGTACTAAGCCTCTTTTTGCACATCCTTAACAGTAAATGAATTTTAATATGAAACCAGTGTGAAACAGCAAGTGTTGGGTAAACTAACGTCTACTCTGTGTACTTATTCTACAGAGAAGAACTCATGGGAGGTTTTTGGCACTTTTTGTCCAACAATTTGTCACTATCAGCAGGATGAAATCATTTGTCTGTGTCTTCCCAAACCTACAAATCATTATGTGAAAGTAAGTCTGTTTTATGATGAGACAATGCTGTGGTTAAGGGTTGGTTAGGTTTAGGGACAAAAAGTACTTGGTGAAGGTTACAGAAACATCATGGGTTAAAATGGCCACTTGTTAAGGTTTGGTGACCTTTGTCGTAAATACGTGGTAAAAGTTACAGAACAATGGTCGTCATGTTTTGAAAAAGACAATGTTGGAAAGGACCCAGCAGTCTTTGGTGTTAAAGTCTAATGTTTCATGACCACTTGCATCAGTGGACTCTAGAAAACGTCCTTCTCTGCTTCCGTCATAGTTACTACAGCCACTAGATGGCTCTGTCACTTGAACGTAAACAGATGTCAGTTTGGGGAACTTGCTAAGACAACTGATGCTGTTGTTCTTCTTGGGAGTGGGGTAAAGAAAAACAGCTCACTGGACTGAACAAGACCTCAAAGTTTTAGAACTTTACAAAACCTATGCCTCAAACGAACTAGATTGGTAGCAGGTTGGTTTGGGTTTGAGAGGAGAAAAGGGCCCATACACAGCTGACGAGATTGGTGACGAGATATGAAAATATGTGACTACAAAATAACCTTGCATCAAATATGTTTGAGAGATTGACAGATTTTACATTTCAGAAAAAGCAGACTGCTATTATTGGATTATACTTAGAATACACCGATACCATGAGTTTGTGTATCAGAATCTGTATTGTTGGAGAAAAGGCCATATTGGTGCATCCCTAAAATCTCTTAGCTTTTAGTTACAGGATTACTTACGAACATCCACACCTCTTTAATTCAGAACCCTTGGTAACCACAAGATGAGAATGAGTGGAATTAGTTTTTAATGGAGCCTTTTCTGTACAGAAATGAAAAGTCTTGTCTGCATGCAAGCCCTCGTCCCCTCCGGTTTGCCCTTGTTCCAGTAAAACGTCTTTAACCCCTCCTATTAGCACACTTGGCTCCTTCCGATCTGCCTTTCGTCCTCCTAATTTGTCATTTCATTTCCCAAGATATCTCCTCATTACCTTCTTTTTCGTCTCCAAGTTGTTTTATGGCTTCCTCGACATCCTTTTCTCTCCAGCATGCCCTTGTTCGCCTTGACGTGCAAACTGGATTGCCTACAGTGCAGTCAAATAGATGGATGAAAACAGTTTGTTGTGAGACTGATGGTTTGCTTTGTCCTTGATGGAGGTGAAAATCTGATATTTTCTTCCTCATCAGTGTCAGTAAAACCTGCAATGAACCCTGCCTCACCCGGCCGATCCACTCGAGTTACTTTGGTGTCACTTTCAGGGGAGTTTAGGTGTCCCAGCCTGGTCTGAATTTGGTTTCAGGAGGTTTTAGAAGAGGGGAATCCCGGGGGGGTAAGCTATTTGTGGCACACAATTGGCCAATTTTAAAGATACTGGATGTTGTATTCATCTAAAGTTGACTTGTCAGTGAAAGGAAAGGGAAGAGATTTGTTTGCTTGTTTGATTGAGGGAAAACTGATCTCACCTGCCTCTTAAAGGGAAATTTTGATGCTTCTTACAATTTTCAAATCACTGTTGTCAGTGCTGCAGTTTTATTATTTTCTCCATAATTACAGAGTACTACCGTGCTCTGAACAATCCCCTGTGCACAAATACTGTACAAGTAATTACAAGGATGCGTGGAGGCGAGCTGAGCCCGACCAAATGGGACGCAGCCAAGCGGCATATGACTCCCCTCGTCAGAAGTTGGCCCGGAGTCCTCGAGGCCGATCCAGTGATGCAGCAAAACATGACACTGTTGTATTTTTTTTTCCCTCCTTTTTCTTCCTGTTTTCTGGAGCTGGCAGCGACAGCGCTGTTCCCCGTCAACATGAAGCGAGGCCGCCATCGCTGCTCGAATGAAATGCTTCGGCCTGCAGCTCTGTCTGCCTCTATGATACTTATTTCCCTGATGCAGTCTGTTTTAAGTTTCTCTCGCTCCTGTATTCCTTTTCTGTTTTTCTCCTTTTCCTGCTTTTGTCTTTTTTCTCCTTCCATCTCCCTCTGTTCATCTAATTTCTGTCTCTCCTCCTACACTCTCTTGTCCTTTTCCCTCAGTCTCTTTACTGTTGATCTGCGCTACTTTCTTCCATTTTTCTTGGCTCCTACTCACTCGTCTCCCTCCACCTCTTCCTATACATGTACTCTCTGCTCTCTTCTCTTCAACTCCTCCCACACTCTTTTCTTTTTCCTGTTGTTTCATCTCCTTTTCCAGCTGCCTCTCTGTCTTTTCCCATTTCACCTCTGGCAGCAGCTGGATCTCTGGCAAAGTATTTTTAAGCAGACCGTCATGTACTAAAGTAGAAAACGTGAATGGAGGATGCATTATTTGTCAAAAGTTGGTCAGTATTTTCCTTATTTATGAATCTATGGATTATTTTAAGGAGTAATTAGTTAGACAGTTCCTTAGAACACACGCTGACATCTTTAAAGAGTAAAATAAAACACGTTTTAGCTTGAATATGCATCTTTGAGAGATTCAAAAGCTATCGCCAGTTGCATGCTCTCGATCTGGAGAGTTGTGTATGTAACAAGGCTTCTATGATTTCTGGATGACTGCCAGAGTTGTAATGAAATACCTGTTTTTTCATCATCCATGGAAGAATAACATGAAACTTGTCGCACTGCCTAGAATTAATTTCTAGAGAAAGTCTAGAGAACAGAACTTCTGGATTTTCTCTGGAAAAGGGCCAAGTCAGAGTAATGACTGTCCACCCTTTGGACAGAACAAAGCAGTCTTTATCACGCTACTACTTGATTCTGGTCCCAGTCTACTATGGTAGCAAAGTACATTTACTGTACTGTACTAAAGTATATTTTACTTTTCAAGTATATTTTACTTATTACTTATACTTATATTACTTGAACACCGTAAATTGTATTTTTCGAGTATCTTTACTTTACTTGAATATTATTTCTTTTGGAAATTTGTAACTTTTACTTTGAAGCAGAGCTTTTAGGCAGCAAATAAATTTTATTTTATTTTGAAAAATGTGATAGACCATATGCTGTGTTCTTCACAGGACAAAAAACAATCACAGCCAACATCTACACTGTCAGACATGTTGTGCTGCTGCATTTTTGAATAGCTCAGTTTGAATTTGGCAGTGGCCTAATGATGGCTATGTTTGATAAACATTAAACAGAAGATTCACCAGAGCATCACGACCTTTTCTGAATTCCGCGCTTGAAGTTAAGACATAAGGAAAGATTCGTTGAGTTTTAAATGCTTGCTGTGTTTACCACGACCAAACTTCATCACTGACTAAAAAAATTTGCTGTCCAACTTCAGAAAGCATGTTGAGGTATGTAATGTTTAATTGCAGATAAACTTTAAAACAGACAGCCTTTAGTAGTTGCTGTTGTTATGCTGTGGTTGGTTAAATGACTTAAGGCCATTTCTATCAGTTTTGTATCATATTTTACAAGCTTGTTATTCTACAGGTTCTACAGTCCGTCAGTCAGTAGGTTGTTAAAGAGTCATTAGGTTCTGTAAATGTGGAGCAATACCACAATGTGTTGACATAAAAAAATGTTCTTTTGAATACGTAAGTGTTTTTAAAAGCAAGTTCTCCAGTACTTTAATTGAACAACATTCACTTGTATTGGAGTAATATTTGTCTAGGAGTATCTGTACTTTGACTCAAGTAATGGAGTTGTGTACTTAGTAAATATACATGAATATACTAACTTAAAAAAGAGGACTTAGTGTTGAGTTACTCATTAAATAGCTGATTTTGTCTGACTAACTAACAGCCCAGAATCCAAAGATATTTCGTTTACAGTGATATGACACCAAGAAAAGTTGTACATCTTCATTTCTGTGATGCTGGAACCAGCAAATGCCTCGCAAGGGCACAGTTTCAGTACCAAAATTCTTCTATTTTATATCTTAGTTTGGGGAATATCAACCCCTTATTCACTTAAACAATGCATGTCAAACATCTTAATGCATCAATGTTAAAGGGGCACTCCACTGATCTTACACAAAGGTCAGTGTATCCATCATGGCCAATCCTGCTAGGCGTGTGAAACCACTTGAGGTCAGTCAAAGTTCAAATAGCCGCTGCACATTCTGACATTTGGTTTTTAATCTGTCCCTCGTGAGTCAACTAATTACATAGATATAGAACACTAAGTTTCTGGAATAACACTTTAAATAAAGAACTCTGCTGAATTACAATGAAGTCAAAGGTTATTTCTGGTTGGAGAACTCTGACCAAGCGCTCGGTGCCAACTTTTGAAAATTGAAGATTTTCTATAGTCTGTGCTACTGCTCAGAGAGGAGGGCTTCACGGGTCCTCTCGTTTCCTAGTAACGGAGACCTGACCCAGGACTCGAGTTGAACCAAGTCCAAAATAATACTCAGTTGAATCAGATTGCGTAGGGTCCTGTTGTATTGCTACTAGTTTGTGGGAACTGTGCAGGAAAAACGACACGTCCAGCTGCTTTTTTTGACCACGGCTGCTTGTTACTTGGTGCGCTGGTAGCTCACCTGGTAGAGCATGTACCACAGTGCCATCCATCCATCCACCCACCCATCCACCCATCTATCCATCCATCCATCCATCCAATCTGGAGAAAATCCCAGCTGACACAGAGCAAGGGTGGGGTACATCCTAGACAGGTCGCCAGTCTATCACCGAGACAAACAACCATTCACACCTACATATTCGTACCTACAGGCAATATAGAGTTGCCTGTAGGTAACCTGTTAACCTTCAGGCGTTTGGATTGTGGGGGAAGTGGTTAAACTCCACACAGAAATGCCCCATCCGACCGGCAAGTTTGAACCCAGAACCGTCTTGCTGTGAGGTGACAGCACTAACCCTTATCACAGTGGCCCCGGTTTGAATCCAGCCTGGGTCCTTTGCTACATGTCATCCTGCCCTCTCTCTACTGTTTCTATCTACCAAAGCAGAAATGCCTAAAAAAAGATCCCCTGTTCTGTTTATATCGGGTGTCTGTTCTTGAATCTCTTTTCGAATGAGGTTTGGGTCTAAAACTCATGAAGATGTCTCCAGTGAACACATTTCAGCCTGTTCTCAAAGAGCACAGAGGTTAATGTTGAATAGTTTTCTGTGAACTGATTAATCAACTAATCTTCCAGCTCTAGTCTACACCTGCTTTATGAGGAAATCTCATTAGCTCAAGTATGCAGTAAACAGCAGTGTAAATGCATGAGATTTATAATAACACAGGATTAGTTCAGTCTCATTGCACAACTCAACACTTCAAACTGGACTCTGAAACTACTAAATTTTGCGTGTCTCCTGTGCAGGCAGTGAGAAGCCCATCAAGGCTGTGAGAGCATGAAATATGTCCAACATTAAGTGACACTTGGGACAAATAACAGCTTGCCCGATACTAATTAAGTGTTGAAATACTCCGTTTTTCTGGCAAATTTGGGTCCAAAAAAAAAAAAAGGATTTGGGCACAACCTTTTCCAAGCTTCAACTTCTCTGATAGAAAACACACCAAAACCTCCCTCAGTTTATTTTATTCTTTTTGTGACACTTCAGCTTTCCGTTCAAATGTTTCTGTCGAAATGAAACATTTTCTTCGTCCTCGCTCATCCTCTTCATCTGCTTTCAATTCTGCCTCTTGTCGTCTTTTCCTCTGCTTTCTGTTTATCGTCTCTCTCTCTGCCTCCTTTTTTTCAGCCTCTTTAAATGCTCTGTTGTCCCTTTCTCCTCCTCCCTCTTTATGTTTATCTGCTTTCTTTTCTCCCTCGTCTTCCTCTTTCTTTCACAGCCTTCTCTCTCCCTCTGTCTGCCAGGCCATGGCCTAGTTAAAACGTCTTCTGCTTTGTGCCTGTTCTCTTTCATCAGCTTGGAAGTTTTTAGACTCTCTTTCTCTTTCTCTTTCCCTTTATCTCTGAGCTTCTTCGCCACTGTCTCTCATTCTCTTTTTATATCACTCTTCCTCCTCTCTCTCCCCTCTTTTACCTGCTCTCTCCGTTTGTCCTCCTTTTATTTTTGCCCTTTACTCCCTCTCTTCCCATATTTATTCATACCTGTCTATCCCTCTCTCTGTCTTCTTTCTCCCTCCATCTGCTTTTACCTCACTCTCTCAGTTCCATTGTGTGGATGATAGCTGTCAGGAGATCTCATCACTGAGTCTGTCTTATTACATGATTACAGGGTAATTATCCTGTGAAGTTGTCTTTGCCCGAATCTATGAAAGACGCTTAATGTCTTTTTAATGGGGTTTGGAGTTTGGAGACTTTTTTTGTCTTTTGTAGTTACTGTGGACTCTTCAGTTTATTGCATTTACATGTGATTGGCCTGGAACAGCGTGTCCTGATTAAGTGGCTCTCGGATTTATTGTAATTTTCAGGCGCGGCGTCTCGCTCCGAGTTGTCAATCAAGACTCGCGTCATTTTTAACTTCTTGGCCTCGGCTTTGTCAGCAAATGCTGTCAACTGCCGGCGTCTGATTAGACCGGACCCCAATGAAGCTCCTGTGATGTTGAGGACGAGTGCTGACATAGAAACCTGGCTTGGACTTTAGAGAGAGAGAGAGAGAAAGAGAGAGAGAGCTAGAGAGAGAGCAAAATGTCATGAGGCTTATCAGAAGTGAGACGTTGTGTGTTTGATGTGGAGCTGTGTAATGACCAGAACAGCTCCACAGGGTCCGGTCGTGTTATTATGGACAATAACTTTATCAACATCTGTGTTACATGTGTTTGTCCAACTGTTCCTCCTACAAACGGGTTATACACTCACTCACCACTTTAGGTACATCTACAATAGCTACAACTATTGCAGTCTAATCCAGCAGCCCTGCAATAAACGTCCTTCATGGTCAGTGGCGATTCTAGAGTCCAAATTTAGAAAATTGGCAGGGGGTACCTCCAATCAGCATTCATCACCATTAAATAATTATATATAAATAATCTGACACCAACGAAAACTGTGTGAAATCTAAACATTTGTTTGTAGAATTTTCAAAATATAAATATAAAGAACAATAGAAACCTAAATCAATAATTAAATAACTTCAACATTTTAACATTGTAAATAACCCACATCATAAGGCCAGTGCGCATCAACATATAAAGTCCTTTAAAGGAGGTTTCCTACAAAGCGGCGTTGGCAACTGAGTGACTTTTGAAAACTCTGTAGCTACTTTTTTCATTAAAGCGTTCAGTCGACCAATCATCTGCCAGACAAAGCCTTGAATGAGCTTTGAATGGGCGTACCTAACGACCAATCACAATCCTCATTATGTTTATTATAAATAGGGTCCCTTTAGGCAAGTTTCTGACTGAGATGTCATTGCAAATCGTCCATTGGTTGTTTAAGGGGGAGGAGCCGTATTTTGAGACCTTGCTGTGGAGTAAAGTTTGTCAGCCATCGGTGGCCCCTCTAACAGCCTGGGGCCACAAGCAGTTTGCTGCCTTGCCTGTTCATACACTGCGCCTCTGATCATGGAGCTGATAATGTGCAGTTTCAGAGAGCTGTTGATTCAACTTTAAGGTCATGCCTGCAGGCAAGACTGCAGTTTGTGGTGCTGCCGAATTGTATTGCATTGCGTTTTATTTATAGCAATGAGTGTAGGTTAAATTGGCAAATGAGTGTTTATGTTACATTGTTTTGATTTTTAAAAAATCCTTCTTTGTAGCCTTCGAATGAGAATCAATAATTAAATTTCAGATAATACAAACTATTTGTTCACACATCAATGTTTTTAGTTGATATTGATCATCAGAGAAAATATTATTAGCTACGTATTATCGAAAGATGCAAAAACAAATTGCAGTAATTCAAGTTTAATATAGTTTTGTAAATGATCTGTCTGCTCCAAACCAGAGAAGGACATAGGATTCTTTAACTGATTCTTTTCAAATAGAAAACACCTCACACAGCTGCACATGGGGCAAAACACAATGAAATTCATCCTCAACAACACGGAGATCACGAAAGACACCTACATGAAGTTTGTTATATTATATATATATATATATATATACATATATATATATTTCAAAAATTATTATATTTTTCTGTCACCTTTTTCCTTATCGGACGTTTTTTAAACTGTAAAAAGCTGATGTTGGTATCAGCCTCTAAAATTTGGCATCAGACAGGTTTTAATCTTCATTTCTAAAGATACTTCTCATCCACTTTGCAGTCAAGGAGTCAAACTCACAGTCTTGTTACAATTTTATCTTAATGAATATAATGAATTTAATGGTGTAGAGAAATACTTAAGATTTCAGAGGCTTTAGATTCATTGCTCCCTATCCAACTCACTGTCTTTGAAGAAACCTTTGATCCAAAGTGCAAAATAGTACAACACAGTGCATATATTTCCAGCACAAGTGACCCCAGTAAGAATAAAAAACCTCTGTTGATGTTGCTGTGTTTTATCTCCGGTGCCGTGCTGATCTCACATCTCTCAAATAAATAGGATGTTTCAACCAAAAGCTTAGTTTGCCTGTTTACTAAAGTGCAAATTATCTATTTTCTCCCCTTCTGTCATTGCCCATCATGCATTTTCCTGTTCTTTGTCTTATTCAGGGTGAATGCACATCACACACAAACAATATCAACATGACTTCTCTCTATGTTTTTGTAACATGTGTTTTTCTCTGCTTTTAGTCTTTCCCCAAGTGGCTGCAGCGCAGCTCACTGAACACAAACAGTATTAACATGTAATTTTCTCTTTCTGTTTGTCTCTACGCAGCTTGAGCACCGCTGCTGTCTGTGATGCCCTCCCATGACGCCCAGGTCAGCAGCTGACACTGCCAGTGAGCGGGAGACGCCACTGCACAACCAGTCCTGGGCCGGCACCATCCGCCGGTTCTTGCCCTCCCTCTCTCACGCTGGAGACTCCACCTCCTCTCACCTACCAGTATCCACAACCATCAGCTCCGATCCACCCCAGTAAGACCCCCTCGAAAACCGACACGCTGACGTCCTTGGCGAGCACCAGCAGCAGCAGCAGCAGCCAAAAACCACAGTATCTTCAGCGCAATCAGCAACACCAGCACCACCATTATCACCACCACCAGCAGCAGCTGTCATGTCCAGTCGTAGAAAGTCCTCCACCCCCTGCATGGTTCGGGTCATCAATGACCTGCCTGAGGAGCAAGATGACCCGGAGGAGGTGATGGACATGGAAGTACTGGCGGACAACAATATGACAGAAAAAGAATCATCTGAATCTGCAGAAAAGAGTCAAGTCACCCAGCAGGAGAAGCCAGAGAATCCAGACCAGCAGACATTTCCAAAACCAGTGGAAAACCAAAATCCTGAGCCATTAGAACAAGAGGAGCAGTCAGGTAAAGAAGACCCACCCTCTGTCATTGAAGATGTAGAAGCTAGAGAAGAGAAGGACAAGGGAGGGGCAGAATCTGACCTAGGGTCCCAGAAAAAGCAGCCCAGAGGTTACGAGTGCAAATACTGCCCATTTTCAACGCAGAACCTGAATGACTTCAAAGAGCACGTGGACTCGAGCCACCCAAACGTCATTCTCAATCCGTTGTACCTCTGCGCCGTCTGCAACTTCAACACCAAGAAGTTTGACTCGCTCACAGAGCACAACGAGAGCCAGCACCCAGGCGAGACAAACTTCAAGTTCAAGAGGATAAAAATGAACGGTCAGACTATCTTAGAGCAGACAATCGAAGGCAAGGACAATTCAGTTGAATGTGAAGTGACAAGTGAACAGGGTGAAAGCAGCAGCAGTTCTGTGTTTCCACCTTGCATATCCACCACAGTGAAAACCCCAGACAACGTCCAGTCGCTCTATCAGGGGAATCCACTGAAAAGCCAGCTGGATGGCCTGATGCAGAAGGATCAGATCACAGCAGTAAACATCAACGGAACAGTCATCATCCCTGAACCCACCATCCTTCAAGGGCTCTCCCATGTCACCCCAATGCTCCAGCGCCCGCCCAACTTTAACTCTGTACCAAAAATAGCTGTTCCCTTGAACACCACCAAATATAATCCTTCTTTAGATGACAACCTGACGTTGATCACCTCCTTCAACAAGTTTCCATACCCAACACATGCTGAGCTGTCGTGGCTCACGGCTGCCTCCAAGCACCCAGAGGAACAGATCAAAGTCTGGTTCACCACTCAGCGGTTAAAGCAAGGCATCACCTGGTCCCCAGAGGAGGTGGAGGAAGCCAGGAAGAAGATGTTCAATGGCTCCATCCCTCCTGCCCATCACATGTTCACCGTCCTGCCTACAAGTCCCATCTCTCAGCCGTCTGCCAAAGCTTCCCAGCAGCCCGTTGTCCACACCACAGTCGAGCATCCAGGTTATGTCCGGACAACCACGTCCAATGGGTTAAGTACAGTCCCTACCACAAACTCTCCTGCTGGAGTCGCCATTGGCTCTGGCCACACCCTCAAACGACCCCTCCCAGCACACCTGACGACAGTGTTCGGCCCGGAGTCCAAACGACCCGTCATGGCAGTTGCCCCACATTCTGGTGACCCTAAAGACAAGGGCCTCATGGCTCCTCCGCCGCCCCCTCCTCCCCAGAAAGACCGCCTCCCAATGGCTCCACCTCCTGTTCCCATGGAGATGAAGAGACCTGTAGCAGTTCCTCTGGTAACCACAGAGATGAAGAGGTCATCCACTGCTGTGCCTTTAATGCCACCACCATCATCGTCATCATCACCGTCTTTATTGTCCAAAGGGAAGATTCTCTCAACATTAGGGAGTCCCAAAACGAAGCCGGTGGTGTCGCTGCCCTCCATAGTCTTTCCAGAGTCCTTAACAAGGCCAATGATTGCTCCCCCACCTATCTTTGCCCCTCCATTTAAAAACTCGTTGCTTATTCCTCGTGCTCCGCCCACCACTTCCAAAGAAAAGCACCCCAGTACCCACACTTTGCCAGCTGCTGATCTGAAGCTGCCAAACTCCCCTCCACTCATTACCCCACAGATAAGGAGGCCGACCATTATTCAGTCCATTCGTGCTCCGGCTAAAGCCTCACCCCAGATTCCAGGTTTCCCTTTGGATGGCAAGAAACTAAAAGAGCAGCAGGGATTGGAGCTGAAAGCCAGCTATCCCAGAGGAGACAAGGTACTCACTCCTATGGCAGAGGCCAATGGGACGTCTCGCGCAGACGGCAAATGGCCCCACAATCAGACCTCCCCTGCTCACAACAATGGAGTTATGCATCTGGATGTCGGTGAGCCGCCGGCAGCACAGAAACCAGATTTTCAGCAGAAGTCCTCAGTGCTGACACAGTTCCCCTTGCTGGAGAGGATGAAGGGAAAGACGGCGGAACAGTTAAAGATCTTAGAGGAGAACTTCTTGAGGAACAGCTTCCCCACACACAGCGATGTGGACAATCTGTCGGCCACCACCCGCCTGTCTCACCAAGAAATCGACAGCTGGTTCGTGGAGCGCCGTGCACTACGCGACAACCTGGAACAAGCGCTTCTCAACTCCATGGGCACTAAGAGGGTTGGCGTGGGTGGCATCGCAGCCCTCACTGAGAAACGACTACATCAGCAGCAACAGCAACACCAAACTCTACAGCTGAATGGGATTCACAAACCAAGCACCGGCGTGGGCCATCTTAAGAGCCCTCCTCCATCCACACACACTCTGCCCATCATTGCTCCAGGCACCATTGCCCCCTCCGTCCCCAACCCGAATTCCTGCTCAGTGCCTCCAGACAGCCGATCCCTGGCACTCCTCAAGGACGATTTTGCTCAAACACGGTGGCCTTCCCCTGAGGAGTTTAGCCAGCTGGAGGGTCGGACAGGACTGGTTCGTGCCGACTTTGCCCGCTGGTTCAACGACAGCCGGCTGCAGAGCGGCAGCATGGAGCTGACAGAACTTTTTCACAATAATGGAGTAAATGGAGGGCAGGGCCAGCCTGTGTGCTCACCCGATAACGCTCCCTCCAGCATAATCCAGCGCTGTCAGGAAGGAGCTGTAACAAACAACAACAACAACAACAACAGTAAGGTGCTCGAGGTAGAGTTGGGCTGGCTAATGGAGCAGCGCACCAACAGCCTCAGCAGTCAACAGCATGACGATCTCCATGACCGGTTCGCTGGCAGGTACTGTACTTACAGGATTTTTTTTTTTAATGCATGTTTTGTTTTGTTTTTCAGAAGTATTTTTAATGCATTTAAAAGTAACTACACCCAGGCTGGAATTTATTTTTATAAATTGCCACCTAGTGGTTGCTATACGCTCTGTCCACAGCTTGTGTAGTATAGCACAGTGGTTCCCAACCTGCGGACTGGGCCCCCTGGTGCCTCGCAAAGGTATTGCAAGTGATCTGAAAAATCACTTGCAAAACGTTACAATTTTGGTGAAAAGATGTAATTAAAAACTTCATTTGTTTTTTTCCTCGTATTAAGACCTTTCACTGTGATGGGCCAATGATAGGAACTTTTGTCTTGTCACCCTCCATGTTGGTATGGTATCAGATGTGGGCCACCAACATATTCCATTTGCCAAGGTTTTCACGTGGGCCTTGAGTTGGAAAAGGTTGGAAACCACTGGTGTAGTACTTTTGTATTGGACACAGTTTAAGAATTTTCGCTTTTGCTTTTCAGGTTTGCTTCCATCTAAGTAAAATTATAAAGACAGCATTTGTAATGAAGTACTTTTACATTGGTGTATTGGTATTATATATATTACATATATATATTATTTGCCACAACTGACCGAGGAACACAACAAATCAGATGCTGTGGTGAACCCAGCAGAGACTGTACAACTGCGTCTGCTTAAAACTTAAAAATCCTTCTATAATTCACCTGTTTCTCTTCATCACCATCTTTCTTTCATGTCTAAAATAAATGAGATGATGGAAATGAAAATGATACAATGGTGTTTAGTGACAATTGAGCACATCTGGCTTCCTCACAAAAAGAGTCACGTTAGCTTTATTCATATAACCCAAATCACAAAATTAGGAGATCATCAGTTTAGGTGAAAGGGTTCCTCTCCCTGTTCTTTAAAGTGCAACCACAGCAGTCTCAGCATCATTTTCTACCCATTGACACCTTTTATGGTGACTGGTGCATCCAAAATAAATCTCTGCTTCCCCTCAGCAGGGTTGTGCTGTTGTTTTCCAGTTTCCACATTAACATTGTTTTCAGGACATTAACCTAAAAAAATCCTCGAGACTTTATTTAGTCTGCCCTGCATTCCAGGAGCCTGGGACATCTTTGGTCAAATAACAGAGCCGTTAGGTTGTAAACCAATATCTCCACAATAATTTGGCCAAGAGTTTTATTCTTCCCATGAGTCAGCTATGGGTTTAGGCTCAGTCTTGGAAAAGCAGTTTGAACCTGCACTGACGGCACATTGAAATCCTTCTGGCTCCTTTTGGTTTTATAAACTCTACAATGTGCTAAGTACAGACAACAAGAGAAATAAGGACACAACAATGTAAAGGTCTAGTACAGACTAATTTCTGCTGCTTATTTATAATAAGCTCAGTAAATAAATGCTGCTAAAGCCTTTCAGCAGGGTTCAAAGTCTTTTTATTTTACATAATAAAATTTGATTACTTTTTGCAAAAAAAAAAAAAAAAAGTTCTGACATTAAGTTTGTCCCTGTTGTAATTTCAGTGACACACTGTTGACACTGAAGCTTGTCATCTGTGGGCTCCGACATGATTGTTAAAGTTGATTTATTTTCACATTACATGAAGAAAATGTCCTCCATCATCGTAATTACTCTGAATATTATTTCTCCTCATTGTAATTTAAAAACAAAAAAAAAACAACAAATGTTCCACTTGTGTTAAATCTGATTGTGATCACCTCTGTCGAATGAAAGTGATTGACAGCTCCCTTCAAATGTGAAAAACAGAAATCCTTGAAATTGATTTCTGTTGATTGTTGGCCCCCGTCCCTTTATCTACTAGAATTAAATCAATGCCAAATTTTTTTACACAGAAGATTTTGGTAACATCTATGATAATTCAAATGTATTCAGAATTTCAATTTCCATATCCAATGTATCTTCGCTTAAATATTTTTATAAGACTCAATGATGCTGAACAAGGCAAAGATTTGTTTGATGTTTCTGTGAAGACAAAATTAAGAAAAAATGAATGTCAACATTAATCTTTAAATAAAAAAAACAAAATCTTACTCTTTAATCATTTTATGAATTAAACAAAATCCTGTAAGAGTTGTAAGAACATTAAAATAAAAAACAACTTAAAAACAACACAAAAAAAGAAAGAAAGAGAATTAAAGGTACCATTACATGTTGCTTTGTGGTTTATATTCACATTCAGTATTTTAGACCACAACAATGTTTCAGTACACAACATAAACACTATAGTAACGCTGTTGTGTTCATATGGAGGGTTATCAGTGACCACCAGTGGTGATTCAAGTTTAAGTAACTTTTTGTGAACCTGTACCTGGTTTAACAGACTGAGGCAGCAGAACGTGGCAGAGTTGAAGAATGGGGGGCAGAACGGGGGAGTCGTGGGAGGAGCGCGGGAGGTGTTCGGGAGCTGGCTGGAGGACGGGCGCTCAAGGAGAGGACGGGAGCTGCTCCTGGACAGAGAGAGGAAGATGGCAGAGGACACGTCTGGGAGGCTGACTGGATAAATGGTGAGTGAAAGGTCACGATTGATGTTTTCTGTCCTGGTGCATTGTCTGGTTATCAATGGCTGTCCTTGGTTTTTTTGCCTCTACTTCTGATCTCCACCGAGGCTCTGAGTTGTGTTATATTTATGTTGGCTCTTGGATGTAGGTAAAACAGGAGAAATGTTTGATGAAGGCCCTGAATTCACTGAGCACAGACGATTCATCCACGTCAAAAATAAAATATGTTGTACATGTTAAAAGGGTATTGTCTTACATTACATTACATTCACTATCAGGATAAATGTTAATTATGTCTTAGTGAAATGATTAATCGCTTATTCAGAAATGTTCTAAAAATGTCAAAAATAACAAATGACCTCATTTCAGGCAGTTAAGTGAAGCCTGAATCATGTTTTCAGTGAGGCATCTCTGATTATAGCAACATGTCTGTAGTGAAAGAAGCATGGCTCAACAACTGTCTCAAGTTTGAAAGTACCCTCTCAATTTGTGTATCCTACAGGTCTACGTGTTGAATGCCATTTCTCATAAACTTTTGCAAAGCTGATTTTTCATAAATGTTTTAAACCTGCATTTTTTTTCACATCCATGTCTATTTGTGAGAGGAGTTTTTAGCACTTCAGTGTTTTTCAGTCCCAGAGGTTGATGCTTGGCAGCTCCCTTTCGACTTTCCAGAGCCTTTTAGTGAGTTTCAGCTCATTGTTTATCTGGTTCACTTTAAGAGAGTGTTGGACTGACCATCGGGCATACTGGGACGAATACCGGTTAGCTACTGCATCGGTCAGAAAATACGTAACGTTTTTACCAGCCCTCTCTGTGTGCCTGTCATTCAGAGTGAGCATAAGAGTTTCAAACCACTCCACTTGAATCATTATGTTTCTCTGTAACTGCTGGATGTTGAAAGAAGTTAAACATATCAACCCCCAAATCAACAAAGACATCAGTTATTACAGGTTTAATTAAAAAGAATAACACATATCATAAATTTGTGCCACTTGTCAAGTGAAATCTTCATCCATGTTCAGTCTAAAATCTGTCCTTAAGTTCTTTTATATTTGATCATAAAAAGGTCATAAAACAGAAATCTGCTGGTCTGAATAACTGAATCTATGGCTGCAGGTTTTCACGTGTAAAATGAGTGAAGTGATTCAACTCAGCGAGGCCCCCGCCGG
>NW_019174531.1:776772-835589 GCF_002260705.1 Seriola dumerili | reverse complement strand
AAGTGATTCAACCCAGCGCGCCCCCCGCCGGCCCCAAGCCCCCCCACCCCCCCACCCATGCCTCCGCTCCCCAGTCTGTCAGTGTTAAAGCCAACACCTCGATCCCAGGCAACAAACAGAGCCACTCCAGCCAGTCACCGGCTGTGTGTGTAGCTGTGTGAGTTTTGGCTACAACTGCTCAGCAACAAACACCAACTTCAGGAAAATTTAGGAAGACAAAAACATATGACTGGAGGCCAGAAATAGCAGCAGACCCCCTGGTGTGGTAAAGTTTGATAGATAAAAGGCTCCGCCTGGGGCAGAGTGTGACGACAGAGCCTGCTGCTTCTTCCCTCCACTGTCTGTTCTGACAGGAGAAAGTTTTAATGTTTCCTCGCAGCTTTTGCTTATCAAAATAGAATCTGTTCAAATGAATTCCTCAAGACAAACAAACAAACAAGGTGGAGACTCGGCTTCTTACATCGTCAGTTTTGTCCCTGTCTGACTGTCACCACTTTTGGAAGCCTTCAAAATCAACACCTGACAGCCGCAATCAATAATCAATATGCAGCATTTTTGAATAACCAACAATAACGGTGGATTTTGTAAATAAAACTCATCCTGTCAGTGATGTCTGATAAAGTTTTTTGTTGCTTTTTCTCCCGCTGGAATCTGACACTTGGACATTTTCACTTCTAAAAGACTTTTATTTGTCTATTAGTGCAAGCTGATGTGTAGATGTAAAAACGCAAAATGAGTCCATTGACACACAAACCCAATGTAAAAATACAAAATATGTTCACATAAGATTCAAATGAAATGAAAGCAAAAAACAAAAGTACAAAAGATAAACGTAGAGTTAAAGATAAAAGTAAAATAAAATGAGACACTGACCGACAGTTTCTACAAAATCACACCATGTCAATACGTGCATGTATACACAGTGAGAAACTGAGAGTATGTTGCACATCGAAGTTATTATACATGGAAGAAGGGTCTAATTTAGGTTCGTGAAATATGTGGAAAATTATGTAGAAATCAGATTTTCTCATAGAAATGTACAGTGATAATATGACTCGCTGTGTTAAATGAGCTCTACAGAGATTTTATTAGTTGTGTTTAGTTTTTCAGACTTGTGTCTAGTCTTGTGTTAGACATACAAATTTGTACCAGGTTCAACTTCTTTACTACCCATCTTTTTTTTTTTTTATTATTATTCTTTGTGTTTTTTATCCAGAGCCATCTGCACTGGCAGCACGCTCTGCTCTTATTCTAACGAATGAGGGGCTGTCGGTCTAGACTAATTGTGGTGGTCTTAGTGCAGTGGTTCTCAGACTTTTTAACATCAAGGACCCTAAACTGAAACAAATTAGATTTCGAAAACCCATGAACAATATACATTCTGTCATTGTGTTACTTATAGATGGAATTATAGGGAAAATAAATTATTCCTTTTTACTGGGGACCCTCAAGGAGCCCTGGTGGTCCCCGGACCCCACTTTGAGAACCCACTACAGGTGTTCAGACCAAAAACAGCTCAGCTGCTGTTTCTGGGTAAATGAAATATGATCCGGGAAATTCAATTGGAGAAACAGGTACATACGTAAGTGTGATGGTTTATTGGAAACCAAAACAAAGCACAACAGATTATAATATTATGTATAGTTATATTATGTTATGTTATATTACAGCTATATTATATTGGTGGCATGGTGATACAGTGGGTATCACTGTTGCCTCACAGTGAGAAGCTTCTGGGTTCTGTTGGGAGTTTGCATGTTCTCCATGTGCCTGCATGGGTTTCCTCCCACAATCCAAAGACATGCAGGTTGGACTGGTGACCTGTTCAGGTGTACCCCGCCCTCCTCACCCATCATCATTAAGTTAAGTCAGGTTCACTTGGACGACCATGCATGTTTTTGCTCGAGTCCCCTGTGTTGACCATATCACTGCGCCACAGAACTGGCCAATCAAATCAATGAAGAGGCTGCGGTTCAAGTTAGTCTGAACAGTATGGTCTTAATCCACAGTATGGATCAAGTATATAATATAATATAATATAATATAATAATATAATGTAATATAATATAATATAATATAATTTTCCTGCACAAAACAGCACAAACAGATTGGGTTTATTTATTATCTTCATTTTTTGTGGAGGTTTTCTTCAGTCTGCTGCAGCTGCTCACAAACTCCTCCACTCTCCACCTCTCTGCTCCATCCCACACATTAGACTGAAAAACACTGAACAAAGCATCCGTGTGGTGCATTTGCATAGAGGTCATTCTTTACAGAAATGACAGAATTTAACTTTTAATGTCAAACATGTTAAATCAAACTGTCACTTTCCTCCAGCTCGTGTCAGAATCAGCAGCAGTGAAGTGTTGTAGCGGGAGGGAGGCTGGGTGAGGTGTTCTGGTCGATGGGATTCAGCTTGTGAGCGGGATGATAAATTAACATGAGCTGCTATCTAAACTCTGGCAGTTTGTGACTGCGGCCACACACTCGTCTGCTCTGCCAGACGCTCAGTTCAGGTGCCAGTTATTATTGGAGGCTGAATCCTACTCTCCAAATCAGTTTGGCTCACAGACGACTGACTGTGGCAGGTGAACGCTGGAATCCACTGAACACTCCTGATAGAAAAATCTGCCCCAGTTTGGAGCCACACTCGAACTCTCTGAAATTTAAATTTATGATTTTAACATGTTGAAATATGGTTAAGGAAGCCTTTAGCCACACTTGAACCATTAACCACAGGTTTACATAGAGGGAGAGGGTTTTTTTTGTTGAATCTGATTATTTTAAACCAAATTATTTCTACATTCAAGGCATGTTTTGCCATATGGCATGCTAGTGGTGTGGCTTGAGGGATGGTAGTGTCGGTCTGTTGGTCAGTGCAGCCCTGTCCTGTTAATCAAACTGAACCCTATTTTGTTTTCATTCCATGATTCACTCTGACATGGTGTTAGCAGATTTCTGATCAGGAGCAGAGTAATCAGTCACTTCAGAGTGATCTATCTGCTCCATCAAGGTCACTTTAACTTCACAAAATAGGAATTATATCTTAAAGGTCCCATATTATATAAAGTGAGATTTCCATGTTTTATCAAAACCCTCAGTCCACAGAGAAATACACACAGTCTGTATTCAACTGAGCCTTAAAACGAGCCGTCGGGATTTCTGTTACTTTGTGATGTCTCAACAAAGCAGTCAACGCTCTCAGACCCGCCCCAAGCCCTGCCCACCCGGACCCACCACCCAACTTTGTAGGATTTCGATTCTCTGAGCGTTTACCTGAAATCTGCTATATTTCACTGGATCACTCAGAAAATAGTCAGCCAATCAGAAGAGAGGCTCAGAGCCTCCTCTCTTCTGATTGGCTCACCGACCTGGTGTTACTAGAACTCCTGCTAAAACTACACTGAGATGGTTTTTGGTTCTTAAAACCACAAATATGTCTTCTTATGGCTCAACACTTCAAATCAAACACTGGAGAAAAATAATAGTGTGTGTAAAATATGGGACCTTTAATTGAATTATATCCATGTTCTGGACCTGAATCCAGTAGCACCTTTGGGATGTGGTAGAACAGGAGATGTCAACTTGGAGCAGAGTCTTAGAGCAATGAATCCAGGCCATGAAGAACTGAGAGCAAAGGGAAGAACTACCCGGTGTTAGTATGGTGTTCCTAATAAAGTGCTCAGTGATTGTATTTATCTTTTTATATCAGAAAAAAAGTTTGAAAATCTTATTCACTTGAAAACCGGTGAAACAGCTTTTAGTTCTGCCTCCTGGACCAGACCAGCAAGAACCTCCACGGCCAGAGAGGCAGGGTTGACTGCCTGTGTCTGAAGACAGTGAAGTCATTGTACTGTGTTTTAAAGTACATTTTCAGCTCACCTGGCTTTGTTAGTTATGTCGTTAATCTCCTCCCCTCTGGTACACAAGGGAGTTACAAACAAATGACAGGAGCTTCTCCTCAACCCAGACTCTGCTGAGGCTCCAGCTACAGAGGTTACATGTGAGATGAAGTGAATAGTGCTTTGTTGTGTTCAGATGTGATTAAGTGTGTGTGTGTGTGTGTGTGTGTGTGTGTGTGTGTGTGTGTGTGTGTGTGTGTGTGTGTGTGTGTGTGTGTGTGTGTGTGTATGCGCGCACAAAGAAAAGGGAAAATCTTTTCAGCTCTGCACTATTTCTTTTTATATTTCTTTAAACACAAAATGCATTTTTTACTAGTTTAGTTTGGATTCAATATTCACACTTCACCCTGCACCCTGCACCACAAAAAAACATGAATGTGTGTGTATTAAATTCTTTATTGTATCAAACTGTTCTGTGGCCGTCACATGGACACTGCACCAACAAACACTTTTTTCCTGGTTCTGCTTATTTTAACTTAAAAAACATGACACAGTAGAAAAAAAAGAGATCACAACAAAAGCAGCACTAGTAGGAAATTCACAATGCAGCGGGTTAAATACAACTTATCATGTCAATTTTATTCATACAGCCCAATATCACAAATTAAAAATTCAAGATATAGGTGCTTTATAATCTGAACAGCATATGACAATAGTCAGCCAATGCTAACAACAATGATAATAAACATTATTTGTATAGCTCCTTTCATACAAGCAATGCAGCTCAAAATGTTTTACAACAAAGAAATTACATGCACCAAGTGCTTCACATGAAAAAGACATAAAATTATCATAAAACATGTTAAAAACATTCATGTAAAATGAGATGGAAAATAAAACCCACCTGATAATAAAGCATCTCCAGGGTTAGAGGTATTTTTGGAAGGATAACATTGGAGAAACAGAACATGCAGTGTTATTCTATTCTGATTTTGTATGTCCTAAAGGTGGCAAAATAGAGGAGACTGATATCTAGTGAAATAATGATGTTTTAAGCTGCATTCAGTTATTAGTTGGTCACTTATTGGCAACATAACGAGTTGTAAACACACCATCTAATATATAATCACCGCATAGCAAGCAGTTACCTGTTTCCACATCCAGCTGACACAGAAAACCAGGACAATGTCATCAGAGTGGTGTTTGAGTCCAGTATTCCCTCTCTTTTAGCACTGTTTTGGTCTCCACCAGCTTGTGAGGGAAATATCTGTCTTTTTAGCTGCTAAATGCTCCACTATGGTCACTCTGTGTCTGTCTGCTGTTTGCTGCTGAGTGGACAGCGACTTAATCTGAGGATGTCTGATAAGAACGAGGCTGATAGGAACAGAGTCGGGGACCAGAAAACCAAAGCAATGACCTAAAAGAAGCTGCTCCACAGAGCCTAAGGGAACTGCCATCAGGTGATAATTCCCTGTGAGTGACGTCCTTCACATTACATGTTGTTATTAGATTCACTGTTAGTATAGAAATATTGATTAGTGCAGCTTTAAACAAACAATTAGCAGCATCTTTATACATTGACCACAACGACCAATCAAATAACTCAAAAATACAGACAGAAAAAAGACACTTTAATGAGTCTTTGTCCACGGTTTTGATCAGAAATCAGTCTGCGACTCCTGTCATAACCCAAAGAGGAGCGATCATCTCATTTGCCATTCATAAAAGGAATTAAAAACGTTCCAATGACAAACTTATTCAACTATTCAGCAAAACATTATCAAAATGAAATATACATCCCCAGATATTATTCTGTATTAATCATAATGTTGTTCTTTTGGGGAGAAGGGCAAGGTAATGGTAGACAAAAGAGTCGAATATCTGCTGAGAATATTAAGAATAACAGGCCTGGAATTAATTACCAGGAGGTGGCTGAAAAAAAACCCAAAAAAAAAACACTTGAAAACGGAGAGAACTGAGAGGGGCACATTTTTTTGAATTGAGCAAATAAATCATAAAATACCCTTTTTTATATATCTAAAAAAGAAAGATAGATGAAATGTCTGATTATGTTAGATCGAAGCAAAAATTACGCTGGTTAAGTTGGTCTTTAGTTTTCTCCATGCTTAGTTTTAGGGGAGGGGGTGGGGGGTCATTTAAGGGGTCAGAGGTCACAGCAGCCAATGAAGAGTCATGAGGAGTGATAGTATCGACTAGATTGTGTTAAGGAGTCGTGACGACTGATGGAGCAAAAACAAATTCCTGCAGCGCAAATTTATGTGGTAAGATGTCTCCAGCTTGTGTGTGTGTGTGTGTGTGTGTGTGTGTGTGTGTGTGTGTGTGTGCGTGCGTGCGTGTGTGCGTGTGCGCGCACTAGCACCATCCATTGTCCTGTCTCACTAATCACAGCAGCTCGGGGCTTCATTTAATCAGCCGAGCGCGGCGCAGCGTCCCATAATAACTTATCAACAGTCGTAGCTTATAGATGAAGGCTTAATTGCCAAAATGCTGCAGTGCTTCTCCCTCCCCGTAATTATTATAATGTAAAACACAGAGGCAGCAGACGGCGAGAGTTACCTGTTTCCAGGTAACCACGATCTTAAAATAATAATGTTTTAATTTTGCACTATCCGTTTTAATAAGAGTGTTTTTTTAAGGCTTTTCTTTTGAAGCTAGAAACTGGCCACAAGTTTGTTTTTTTAAGACGTATTCACCCAGATCCTGCATCTTAATCTTACATCAAACCTGTATTTTTTTCTCCTCAGCTGTAAAGTCAATGTGGTGTTTTCAAAAGGCAGAAATACAACCAATATATATATAAAACTAGAGAGCTCTGAGATATCCCACACCACGGCTGCACTGTCCTCAAAGTTTAAATTTAATAGATTTTAATAAAGTAATGTGTTTTTCAGAAAACACACAGTGATAATCAAAACACTGTTGTTTTTCATTCAACTCACGGCAGTGGTCCATTAAGGGAATAACCCAATGTTAAGTCGTCCTTTAAAAAGACAAAAAAGAAAGGAAAAAAAGGTCCTGGACCTGAACCAAAATCCTCTCTTGAAACTTCCTGCTAAATTTCACCGAAACTCGCTTTTTGAATATTCAGATTAAAAAAACAAACAATTTGGAGAAACAAGACTGAGCATTGCTTCATAAAACTGACTTTCTGCAGAAGCTCTTTGCTCTCTGGTTGTTTTTGTTGTTGCAGATGAATGAAACGACTGAATGAGCTTTAAGATTTACCTTGTAAAGTTTACTATGTGCAGGTATCGAGGTCAGATGTATTTTTTATTGTCTTTTTGTCTTTGTGTTTTCTGCCCTTTGTACGTGTTTTTTTATCCGTGACAAATGAAAATCTTTTGGATTATTAAAGTCAGTCAATTTGAGTCAGAAGACCTTTATGTAAAGTAAAAGCTTATATGAAAAAAGTTCAAATGAGATGAAAGTTTAAAGGGCCCATATTGTCTAAAGGAAGATTGTCTTCTTTGATTATAAAGCAGGTCTAGGTTCTATATTAATACTGTGAAAGTATCAAATCGCTCAGTCCACAGAGAAATGCACACAGTCTGTATTCAGAAACTGAGCCTTAAAACCAGCCGTCAGGACTTCTGTAACTTTGTGATGTCACAACAAGGCAGTCACCGCTCTCAGCCATGTCCCAAGCCCCACCCACCTCACCCAATCCAACTTTGCAGGATTTGGTTTCTCTGAGTATTTACCTGAAATCTGCTATATTTTTATTCGGTCACTGAGAAAACAGCCAGCCAATCAGAAGAGAGGCTCAGAGCCTCCTCTCTTCTGATTGGCTCACTGACAGTGTTGTTGCTAGAGCTCCAAAGAGAAGCCTGAGAGAGGAGATGTAAAAGTTATTTAAAAGTTTGTAAAACTGATAAGGATCCATTTTTTTTATTATTTATTTTTTTATTTTTTTATCATCTGCTTGTGTGTTTGTGTATGTGAATATGGTGTAACGCACCCTCTGTCAGCCATATTGGACCATCAGCTGTTGTGTAACGGTGACTGATTGTACAGCTGATTGAACAGCTGTTCACAGCTTGTCCGGCTGAACAGAAGTGCTTAATTTTTTTCCTGTAACTCTGATGACTTCATCACTTTCCAAACATCAACAGAGAGCTCGGAGGAAACGTTTCAGAGAGAGTTCATTAATGTCTGTGAAACTGAAATGAGGACTTGGCTCGAGGACTGCGGGCTGAAAGATGATTGGTCAGATGTGGTGATATCAGAATCAGGCTTTGACAGCGTGGGAAAGTGAAAATTAGAACAGGAAGAAAGAGCAGAAACTCACCACAGAGGGCTAAAGATCCTGCTCATTGAACTTTGGCCAAGCTTTATTAGACTGCATTAAATACTTCCCTCAAAACCTTGTTTTGACTTGTTGTCCTGGAAGGCTTTTCATTTGAAACATCTGCAGGAAGTGAGGTTTACTGACAGCAGCTTAACAGTGATTGAAACAAACAAAGTAGAAACAGCTGACAACAATATGTCTGTTAGAGAACAGGTGAGTTTATCACTGTCAGCGACGTCCTTCACATTACATGTTGCCGTTACATCCACTGTTAATATAAAATATATCCATTAGTGCAGCTTCAAAGAAACAATAAGCAGCATCTTTACACTTTGACACAATAACCAATCAAATAAATCAAAATACAGACTTAAAAAGACCATTTAACACATCATGTCAATTAAATACTTGAGATGAGGAGAAGGCGGCAAGATAAACAGTGTTGGACAGTGTTTTTTCAACCTAATACGACCCATATGAGTGTCTACAGTCGCAGGCGTGCCGGACCATGGTTGCCATGGTTACAATAATAAACGCGAGTACTGTACAGAGAGCAGCATACCTACCTCTGTCACCATGTGTGTTATTACTTGGTCCGGTTTAGGAAAAGACCGCGATTTGAGTTAAAATAATTACCTCTTCAACATTAGACAATCTTTATTGTCATGGTAACAATAATAACAACGTAGTTGACTTTATCGATGTCATAGATTATAGAAACAACATAAACTGCTACTTTTACATGGGAATCAAACACCACTCTCCTGTGTTTTGTTGACGTGGACTTTGTCTCTCTTTACACTACGTCACCGCACTTTTCCCTTTGCTCTTGTCATAGTTACTTCGGCCCCTAGATGTCTCCTAGCAACAAAATGTAACTATGCATCAGAATTACCTGCTGCACAGACGGCCTATGGACTCATTTCTTACAGGACAGTCTTGATAAACAATGAGCTGAAACTCACTCACACAAAGCTGCGTAATTCTCTGTAGGTTCATCACTTCCAGAGACTCCTTATGAAAATATTGATCATAGCTACTTAAATACAATTATGATGTGGACTGAAATGTTGCACATCAGAAAACAGGAAGTCTTTTTACATAAATATGATAAATGTACTTTGCAGGTGACGTTTAATAAAGGTCAGAGCCACGGTAGTTTATGTGTAAAGGATGAACCCGTGTGTGTGTGTCTGTGTGTGTCTGTGTGTGTGTTTTACCGTCCATTGTCCTGTTTCTGTAATCACAGCGACTGTGAGCCTCGTTTAATCACTTCCACACAAAACACAACTTTAACACAGTTTCCCTCTTACATGGATTAGAGGAGAGAGCGCCGGCCGGTCAGGTCTGCCGTCGATGAGAAAGCCGCTATTTCACAACGTGTCCCAGTTCCCAGCAGCACCAGGCGACCGGGAACACCAGCTCCTGGCACAACAATTGCTTTTTAATCCCCCTCTCTTTTGTTTTTTCTTTTTTTTTTGTTTCCGTCTTTTTTTGGTGGGAATGATCTGAGTTATTGCGAAACTGACATTTCTCTTGTGCCAGGAAACATTTGACAGTTTTTAATGTTCATTTCCCTCCCTCTCCCCTCTCTCTCCTCTGTCCATTTCAGGTGTGAATAGGATTTGCCGCCATCGCCGCCGCCACCGCCACTGCTGCTGGAAACATACAGAAGGAAAGAAAAACGAAGAACGAAGCAACAAATTTTTTTTTTTTAATTATCAGATATTGTATTTTTTTTTTTTTTTTTTTTTTTTTTTTTTTTTTTTTTTTTTTACTGATTTTTTATCTTTTGATTGTCGCATTGCAGATCACGCACAACATCCTCCTCCGTCATGTTGGAGGTAATCTTGTCAGTGTTCTCGACCTGAAGTAACCCCTCCACAGATGTGACGTTCACAACAAAAAGATGAGTTGAAGTAATACGGGGGGAGGGGCTCTGGGATGGCAGATTTTATTTTGGCGAGGCATAAACACGCTCCCCAGTTTGAAATCTGAAGAGTGCAAGGAGAAATTCAGGGTCACGGTCTGTGAAGATAATTGAAATTGCCCTCCCTTACAGTGAATCTCAAATCGCTGCTTTTTTTTCATTTTTCACAGTGATGTGAGTTTTACAATAGTATTACAATACAGTACAATACAGGGGCAAATCTTCAGCCTGTATGTGCAGAGACAAGGTTCAGCGCACAAACACCACCGCAGATACATCTTATGGGCGAGGAGACGATTTCCAAAATGCTGCAAACAATCACAATGAGCGATCAAAGGTGTGATGGGGTTCTTGACACACTGAGGCTTCCTTTTAAGGTGGAATTTGCCTTTCTCCAGGACATGGTTCTTAAAACCCCAAAGATTCCTTTAAAGAGGTGGATTGGTTTATAATCAGTAGTCCTGGTCCCTGTAATCCCTGGTTTTAAGTACAAACAGCCTGTTTTATTACAGCTGCTTTTGGAGGCCTGGAAACCAAAGTTGGTGAAGCTGAATAAAAACATGTCACCAGTGTAAATAACAGATGCACAATAGACAAAAATAAGGAAATACTGGCCCTTTAACATCAACCCCTCCCTTTAATCTAGTTTATGATAAATGGGACTGGTTCTTGAACATCTCAGTGTCCCAGTTTCATGTTACATACAGTACAATGTGTACTAGTGTCCACAGTGCACCGTTTTGGCTCGGAGTTTAAAGGGTATGGCTGTGCTCATATAACACTGTCAAACTCGTGATAAACAGTTTTTAAAAAGAAAAAAAAAGGATCAAAATCGATGCAGTGGAACCAGAGATTTTGTCTTTTTTTTATTCCACACATTCGTCTTCTTTGTCACAACATGATGCCTACATCACCCACAATGCAATTCAACCAGACATTTATCAGACTTCACACCACACCCTTTGGACACCCTAAAGGCTTTTTACTGATGCAGTTGTGCTCGCCAACACCTGGAAACACTGTGATGCGTTCACCTTTAACAGACAAATGAGAATCAAACTGCAAAATTCAAATCAGGTTCATTGTGGACTTTGTAGGGACTGAGCTTTCAGTATTACGGCATGGTCTTCTTCAGTGGAGTTGACTTGTAAAGGTCCTTTTTTTATATACTTTTCCTGTGTTTTATTTGAAGTGTTGATCCATAAGAAGATATATTTATAGTTTTAAGAACTAAAAACCATCTCAATGTAGTTTTACATTTCCTCTCTCAGGCTTCTCTCTGGAGCTCTAGGAACAACAGGTTACTATAGTCAGCCAGTCTGAGCCTGTCTTCTGATTGGCTCACTGGTTTCTGAGTGATCCAATAAAAATATAGCAGATTTCAGGTAAACACTCAGAGAAACCAAATCCTGCAAGGTTGGATGGTGGGTCCAGGTGAGCGGGGCTTGGGACATGGCTGACAGCAGTGACTGCTTTGTTGTGACATCACAAAGTTACAGAAGTCCTTACGACTTGTTTTAAGGCTCAGTTTCTGAATAAAGGCTGTGTGCATTTCTCTGTGGACTGAGCACTTTGATACTTTCACAGTATTAATATAGAACCTAGACCTGCTTTATAATCATAGAACACATGGAAATCTACCTTTATACTATATGGGACCTTTAAAAGTTTCCATCTGAGCCAAAATACTCCTTAAACAGTGAAATCATCACAGCTACCAATCTCACATGTAAACAGAGCCAACTCGATCTGCAGATGAAGACCATTTGATTCAGCTGAAATCTCAGGAAAAAGCGGATCTTGTGTCTTATAATTCTTCTTTTTCTGTCAAAATCCAATTTCAAAAGCTGGAGAACTGATGGCAAAATCGTCTTTTCAAGGATATACTTTATAACCCTCTGACTTTTCATCACTGGATTTTCACGAGCTCCCGTGTGTCTGTTCTGTGTTGCATTGTGTGGCGATGGCGTCCTTGAACACCAGAGTCAAAACTACAAAACTGGCTTTTTAAATTTATTTCATTTTGATATTTTACTACATTTATTTTTTTTACATTTATTCATTTTTGAAAGAATTGGTAAAAAAAAGAGAGTGTAATATGAAACTGGGACACAGTGTTGATTAGAAACCAGTAGTATTACAACATGTATTAATGGTCAATGCAGTTTGTTTCCAGATGAACTAAACCTTCCCTTTAAGAGGTTTTGTCGGTCGGACAAATTTATTAACTCAACAAAGCTCCCTTCAAGCCAAGGCTTTGTTAAACTTATCATCAAGAGCTGGAAGCTTGTTTATGATCAGTGTGACTGGTTTGTTAACATCCTGTTGTGTTTCACTTTCCTCTGTGGAGGCTTTAAGATTCAAAGCGTCAGTCGCACAAAAAGAGGGAACACTTGGCACAAAATTATAGACATTACCTTTAATGTCCTTGACCTTTCCTGTAAACGTCTGCTAGCCTGGTAGTTGACCGTGTGACACCAATTGACTTAGAGCGTGGAAAACAAGAACTTTATCTTGTTAGTGGGCAGTGGGGGTGGTTCCTCATCCTAAATGTTAACATCAGTTTGTCTTAAGTTAAATCATCCCTTTACTTAGAGGTGCTTTGTTAATGATCAGATCAGTGAGATTGGCTTGTTTATAGCCTAGACTTGCCCTTTAAGAGGATTTGATTTGTAAGTTGAAGTCCAGTGGAACTTCCCTTCAAGAGAAATATTTCTTTTTAAGTTCTTAACATTTTAAAAGCCTCACATTCCCTTTAACAGGGAGTTTAAACTTCATTTAACACCCCTTGAAAATCAGTTTTTTGCTGGTTTAACTGCACACCTTGCTGTAGTGATACTCAGGTGAACTCAAGGACGCTGTGACGTCACTTTTGGGTGTGGTTACAGGTGCAGTAGAGCTCATTACTGAACACCCATCTTTGTTGCTGGCACTGGTCTGAAGTGAAACAGTCAAGTGCCAAAAGATTCTGTTAATGATCTTTTTTTTTTTAATTCCTACTCAGCCCCTTTAAGAGTAGGCTTGATTATCCACCTATTTTTAGGAGCATTTTCAATTTGGGAATAAAAAAAATCTGATGGAAAGCCAAACATTTTTTAAAAAGTTGAAAAATCACAAAAAGGCTTGAACCTTCCCCACATTAACACATGAATCAAACAGAAATGTCAAATTTCACATGGATTTCCATCATTTCAGCTTTGACTGGATCTTTTAATGACCTCATTTTGGTTTAATGGCACCGACTAGAGAATTAGTGCCAATTTTCTGGAAATCTGGTTAAAATTTGCACCAAATTTAAATTGAAACTTGACGTTAGGGTCCTGAACTACTGTTTAAAGGAGAGGTTTGATTTGTATATAGAAGTCTTGATAACTTCCTGTTAAGAGGAGGATTTGACTGTGTACAAAGATTTGTATCTCTCTAAACCTTCCCCTCTGAAGGAAACTCGGTTTGATTTTGAACCTTAACGACCTGTGTTTCCTAACTAAACTTCCCCTTTAAGAGGGACCTTGGTTCATTACCAGCACTTTACTTTAAGGCCTTGAAACCCCTCAGTCAGTCTGGAGGAAACAGCAGCATCCGTCTCGTGAGAGGGGGATTAGCAGGTTGTGAACTCGGGCTCGACGGATGGATGGACGGACATCTGTGGCTGAGGTGATGTTGTGCGTGACCTGTGTTGCCGTGGAGATGCGAGGATGAGGATGAGTAGGAGGAGGAGGAGAAGGGTGAACCGGAGCACTGAATGTGTGCCTGCAGCAGCAGTCTGACTGTACACACCGACTGACCGACAGGGTGGATTTAAAACAAACAACAAACAAGAAAAAAAAAACACAAAAAAAAACAACAAACACAAACGCCGAGTGCCAAAGCTGGGATCTGCTGCATTCTCACTACACTTTAAAAAAAAAAAGGGTTCTTCTTCTTCTTCTTGTAAATAGGATATATATGTTTGTTTGTTTGTCTCTTTTGTTTTTCCTGTATTGCTACAGATTTGTAAAATTTTGCGGGAAAAATTTTGTTACATTTTGTAAAATGGGAGCAACTCGTCCCCCCGAAACCCTCCTTATTTTTTTTTTATTTTATTTTTTATTTTTATTTTTAAACCCCTCTCACTCGATTTCTCTCGGCTCTGTTTTTTTTTTTTTTTTTTTTTTTTTTTTTTTTTTGATGGACTTTTAAAAAAACGGTGCCAGCAGTGGTATGCGTGCATGCATGCAAGTTTTTTTTTTTCTCTTTCTTTCTTTCTTCCTCCATCTCTTTTCTCTTTTTGTACTGAACCAGAGTGGAACCACTACAAAAAAAAAAAAAAAAAAAAAGACAGACCAGTTGGCAATACTTCAGTCACTTCTTCTTCATCTCACCGGCACTGGACTTCCGCCCGCCACTTCCCCGCTGAGAGGAGAGGAGAGGTGGGAGGAGGAGGAGGAGGAGGAGGAGGAGAAGAGGGAGGGGAAGGAGTGAGGAAGAGGGGGGACTTCGCTTCACATCAAATCAGATTTAAAAAAAACAAAAAACAAAATACAAAAAAAGCACCTTTGGACCTTTTTTTCTTTTTTTACTGTGCTGAAGTGAAGTCAAGTGCTATTATTATATTATTATATTATTATTATTATTGTAGCCACTCTGTCTGGAACCCTTTTTTGAAGAAAAGCAAAGGAAAAACAACACAGAAAAAAAAAAAAAAAGAAACTGAAGCCAATCTGCACTTCTTGTTCCGACGAACATGCTTGTATGACCAAGTGACTGTCGTGAATCTTTGTTTAAAACCGATAAGGAACAAACAACAACAACAACAACAACAACATGAAAAACAACAACACAAAAAAGCAGTTGAGAAACTCAAATCAAAATGGTGGCAAACGCAGAAGGATTCAATGGTAACGATCTCACAACACACTCTTAACAGTAAAAACCCACAATCCAGAATCATGCTGCCTGAATCATACTTTAATCTCTCTCTTTTTCTCTCTGTTTCTCTTCCTTGCTCTATCACTTCTTACTTTTCATCCTGTCTTTGTCTGTCTCTCTCTCTCGTCTTCCCTTTTTATTCTCTGTTTCCCTTCTTGGTTGATTGTTTTTTTCTCTCTCTCTCTCTCTCTCTGTCTTTCTGTTTGTCGTCCTGCACACCATCATACAAACCTGTAATAAACAAAAACAAACATAAAAAGATAAATAGCCTTTTATTCAATACATAACTACATGTTGGCTTGGTAGGCTTAGTTGAAACTAGTTCCATTCCGACAAAAAAGAATAATAGTAAAAACAAAATATGAGCTTCTTTATGTATTGGTTCTGCCGCTGTAGTGTCCTGGTCAGATTTAAAGATGATAAGACTACATATATCTGAAATACTGTATTTACAAATGCATTACCAGGGCTGGCCTCAACAAACAACACAACAACAGGGGGAGGGTTTTCAACTCCGTCCACTGGGCGACCGATTGGTAGCAGCCGGATGGTTTTCCCGTAGGAAGCCCCGGCTGTCGGTATGAGTCGAATGAAATGCTTCGCTTAAAGTCTTCATAGTTTTTTAATCTCATAGCGTTCGGCATCACTGAAGCTCTCCGTCACGCTGCTACACGCCCCTTCCGCAAAAAAAAAAAAAAAAAAAAAAACAATCAAAAAAAAAAGAAAAAAAAAACCTGAAAAGAAAGCAGCGCTGCACAGAGAGGCTCCTGGTGGACGCTCAGCCTTAGAAAGCTTCCAAGAGACTTTTATTTTTGCAAGTGTATAGTTTTAATTGAATATTTTTCTGATGAATGATTGAATGTATTTGCTTTGGGGAGATAAGTAAATGTTGTGGGTTTACTGTCTGAATGTCAGAGGAGGAAAGAGTCGGGCACACTAGTATCAGAATGGGAAAGAGTCCAACAGAAAACACCTGTCAGAGTTTTCATTATTATTATTATATAAATGTTGAACCAGCTGCTCATGGCCGCAGAACAAAAAGCTGTAAGTTTTCTTTTATATGAGAAGAAATTATAAAGTTGCTAGACAGCCGGAGAAACGAGGTTAGATCTCACGTAGCCCGACACAGTGGCTCCTCATCACTGTCTTGAGCCCCTTACCTCAAAACCAGTAACATTTTTCGAAGATGGATTGTCTTTGTGAAAGGTTCGCTCACACCAGCATTTTCAATGCCAAAAAAAAGGTCATTTCAATTAAATCACCACAAAAAGTTCATGAGCACGAAGTAACACCTCGCTAATCTTTCATGTGGAGTTCAACTTTGACACGTGAATTTGCTCTGTTGACCCTCAGAGTCGCACTTTTTGAATTAACTTGTTGGATTTGTTCGAATTAAAACCCTTCTGATTTATTCACACTACACCAAAACTAAATCTAGAGTACAGCTAGTGTGCACGAGTCCTTCCTTTGTTTCATTTAAACTTGCTCTGTTTTCTCATGTTGAGATTTTATCTGTTCAGTGCACCTGGTTTTCCCTGCCCAAAAAAGCTTTCGTGTATTAGGTCATGTTTCAAAGACCGATGAGAACTGTACGACAGCATTGAGGCTGGACCGCTGTCTTTACCCTGACGTTTACTCTGATTGGGCGATTGATTATTTCCTGCTCCATGACAACACAAGGACAGGAAATGTATCTTTACAGTTGAAGTTTGACGTGTTACATCAGTTATTTGTCTTGATTTATCACGGACCTAAAATCTTTGTCCACACGACTGTATTTCTGACTGACCTACAGACTCTTCTACTGAAGTTTGGTGTCTGCACTTTCAGCTGTTTTAATTTCTGTTACAGTTAAAGCAAAAAATATAAACCACAACAAGGTTTTATGGGCAATACTAACTCCCAAAGATTCACATTAACCATATTACATCCTTGACTTATTCCTAACCGTGACTGCAGGAGGTCATTTGTGCTACAAACTGCAGCACCGTGTGGACAAACTTCCGTTTTAAAGAACATCGCTTGTGTGATTCTTCCTTGTCAGGTAAACTTCAGGGGTCTTTATCCGTCCTCAGTCTCCGCTGTCGTCAGGGTTTTAATTTCGCTTTGGCAAAAATGTAGAAATACCTGTTGTCAGGGGTGAAAGCTCTGATTACGTTTTGTATTTCAAAACCTATTCAAAGTCACTTTAGTAGCCTGAAAAGGAGTTTTAAGATTCAGACAATCAAGACATTACTTATGCAAAACTATTCCCTCACCAGAGAGAAGATTCAGATGTGAGTCTTTCTGTTAAGGTTGATTTTTCCCCCCCCCAAAAAAATGTGATGCTGGATTTAAACACAAATGATGCAAATCAACATGCTGTAGGTACTGACAGGGTTCTCGCAAACTGCACTTTTAAATCAAACTATCTCAGTTCATTTGTGGACAGAGGTAAATCTGTGGGGATAGCTGGAGTTGATATTTAGCTTAATTATAATCGTCGTAGACAAATATCCCAATGACACTGTAGGAAAATCCTCTGTTCGACAGCTCCGACTTGTTAAATCACATTAGTAGATCAAACTTGACGTTGCTTTGTCCATGTAGGAGGACGGTTTAAGGTTTTTTAAGTCTTGGGGAAACCAGGTGCACTGAAATCTCTTTTTAAGGGGAGTTGAGGCCAGCCCTGCTTCATAACTGAGGTTCTGCTTCTTCTACTACTGCTACTATCAAACAACCAACCCTGGGCACAAAAACAGGCCTGAATACTGTTTCAGATCCTCCCTCCAGTTCTCGAGGTGTATTTGATTTTTAACTTTGTATACCAGCACTTTTGAAAGTCCAAGTCAGAGCCCAAAGCGGGACACGGGATTGTTTTCGTTCAGTCTCCAACATGACAGAGACACTTTTGTTCATCAGCTTGTGGTCCAGAGTGAGACTGCGTTTCCTCTGTTTGGACCACACATTCAAAGTGTCTTTGGAGTTTTTATGACTTAAAATGACAAAAAAAAAATAGCCGTCGATTTTTGTTTTACATGGTTTGAAAAGTATTCAAGCTCTGTTTCTGTTGCCCAGGTCAGCAAAACAACCTGTTGATGTCTGCTGTATTTCAATAAAACACAGCCTTTTTCAAAGGGTACACCCTGTGCTCTTCACTGTGTCTGTTTCTGTGTGTATGTAATGTGGTCCACATGCACAGTGTTATTAGAGGATTACAGTTGTATCGTGACAGCTATTGATATTGGATGGGTTATCATGATTTGGTACAGAATTGACCCAAGTGGATAAATCTAACAGTCCCACTATATCCAAGAAATTAACAGATTGTGTCTGAAGTCACTGTGGACATTTTCAGTATTAAAGGAGATATTTGTAAGTTTTGCTATTGCTACAAAGCCAGTGTTAGCATTAACAGCTTTTTACTTACCAGTCTAGAAGAAATGTTGTGAGTTCAGCATTAAACTCCATTACTTTACTCACCAAGAGCTGTCTCCAGCTGTGAAAAGCAACTCTCTTGTTTTGTTTCTAGTTTTATCACTTCTTTTCAGACTTTTCTAGTCAAAGTGTCTCACCACTTTCCGATACCGAGTCACTGTAGCATCCACGCTGCCCTGAGGAAGTAGGTGATCAGAGGGTGAATTATGAACTTTTGTCTTGTAAACATAACAATGGCTGAAGCTCTTGGTAAGCAATCATCACCACTACCTGCTCCCGACAAGAGACCACATTGGCAACTTACAATATTTTGAATATATACAAATTTAACTGATTTTAGGCCCATTCCGTGTTTGATAATGGATTTTTTTATGGTCATCATTTTTGCTTGTCTTTTGTTTGACCATGTGTGTTCTGGAAAACAGCTGCAGGACATCTGGACCAAAATCCATTTAGAAACAAATTATTAAGCTGCTGTCTTACAGTATAAGTATTTATTAATTTAGTTTAGTTGGATTAGCTGTTGATCTTTGTGCAAAATGTAAAATAGTACAAATGTAGAGAGAACAATAGAGTACATGTGAAATGTGGATGATCAGAGATGTTTTTATGACAATTTTAAGTGATTTCTGTTATTTGAATTAAGACTCTCCTGCATCATTGTGTCCTGTTTAAATGATTTGGCAATTACATGCCATAAACCGTCATTGTCATGCTGGAGGAGGATTTTCGAGAACCTGGCAACCAAGAATTGTTCTTAATAATGACTTACAACTGATAAGTAAAGCATTAGTAAATTATTTAACCATCCATTAAACGGTTAATTGCCGCTTATAAACCCATAATAAATAGTGTTTTATCAGGAAGTGGTACCAACAACACAAATAAATTAAACAAGGTTTAGTTTTCTCCACCAGAATTGTATTTATTGTGGTGCAGAGAAGTCTCTGAAACAACTAGACTCTTTCTTTTTCTACTCATGACCTTGGCCTTTCTAAAATCCTGATTACAGTTAACAAGTGTACAATGATGTGTTTACTCAAATCTGTCTTTAGAACGCTGGTGTGAACCTCAGCGAGCAGGGCAGAAGACTTCAACAAATGAAACATATTCCACTCTGGTTTGGACAAAAGTAAACAAACTGTAAGTGTGATTTCATCCAGAGCCAGAGATACAAAAATACAGAAAAGCTCCAAACATTTTTGACCTCATGTTCTCTCCATCCACAATTCAGACTGATCCGGTGAAGTGAGGTGAGCGCTCCGAGCCTCGGCTGATTTCACCCGATAAACCCACTTCACTCTCAAAGAGAGGGAGATGATGGAGATGAGAGGAAGGAAAAACGCTTTAAAGAAAAAAAAAAAAACTTCTGTGGCCTTGAAACTGTTGACGCCTGATGCAACCGTAAAAGATGAGGGAGGCGTTTCCATCCCGCTCATTTTGAATGTTCTCCACGTCGCTGAGCCCATCCCAGGCCCGCTGTAATATCTGGTCGGTATTCTCAAAGGATATCACGGTGCTGGTGTTAATTTAAGATAAGCTCTGCCTTTGGAATCACAATGTGAATGAAGGGGGCTGTAAAAAAAAATTAAAAATGAATGAGAATAAAGGTGAGGAATCACATTTCGGCCTGATAGTAGCACACGGCGGATTGAAAGCTGTCGTGCCCTCAGAGCACTCGGTGTGTGTAAGTGTGCCGTTTTTCTAGTGATGTGTGCAGTGTGTGTACAGTGCATCAGAGTGTGTGTCTAAATATTCATATTATGTTTTGAGTGTTTGGGGTTTGAGCTTGTGTCTCGGTAGATAAATCGACCTGTGAAAGATGAACATTTCAAAAAAAAAAAAAAAAAAAAAATTTAAAAAAAAAAAAAAAAAAAAACACTTTTTGTGTCTGATGCTGCATTCACTCCCCATGGGAAATCAGGTAAATATGACTTCTCTACTTTTAACAGCTTTTGTCGGCTTCCCAGTGGTGAATACTGCTTGAAAATTCAAACCTTGATAAAATTTGTATTAGCTCATGTAAAAAAAACTTTTATTTATTATATATTATATATGTATTATACATTAGTTAACATGAGAAAATAAGCATTTTTCCTATCTTTTAGGTGATTTTGGACATTGTGCAGTTTCACATGTGTACAAAATGGATTTAAAGACATGAAAGGTGCAAACAGATGTGAATTTGCTTTAGTTTTCCAATAATTTCAGGGTTGGAATTACGGAACGGGGGTTATGAGCCCTCTGATTAAGGCTTGGACCCCCCCCTCCCCCAAATTGGTAATACAACAGTTCAGGGAGGGTTGAAACATTTATATATCCTTTTTACTTGTAATGTTGAATATAAGAATATGTAAGAATCTTGCGATACGATTTCAGACACCCCTGAAGTGGACTGTACCATTTCTTAACCTTGAGGTTGGTTGAATGTCTCGTCTGCCTGCCTCACTCCATCAGTGGCTCCGTCCAAGTCTCTGCTCCTGTGCATCATGGAAAGCTTTTTTAATGGACGTTATTTTTTTAACCTCAGAGTTTCTGAATTGTTTCTGTTTCGTCAAGGATCTGCGGATTAATGCTAATGTTAGCTAGTTTCTAACTTTAGCCTACTTTACAGTTTAGCTAACTAATGTTAGTTAGCTGACAGTGCACCCTTTCATTTTTCAGTGTTGTCTTGGCATTTCATTACCAATATAAAATGTCATATATGACCTAACTTTAGAAAACACTGGTGGTCATGAGCAGTGAGACAATTATTTGACAGCTTTAGTCGCTCGTTACTATTGAGATGAAGATTTTACACAATGGATAATGCAACAAGCTTTTAAAATGTAACACATTGTTAAAGATGAAACCAGTGGTTTCCAACCAACCTTTTTGACATTTTACAAAAGCAGCGTTTAATCTGGGTCACATTCAGATGTATGAATTTCTAAACAGTTCCATCAAATAGTGATTTTTCCCTGTCAATGTCTCACGCAGTTTCATTTTAATAAATGTTCAAATGATCCAGTATCTCACCACAAGTGAAAGATTAGAAAAAATCATCATCATTAGCAGACATCATCTTAAACAAGCAAGATACTGTTAGGACTGTAAGACTGATCACTGTCTGTAAGAGGAGTGGAGTCTGTAAGTTTTGAATTCAGTCTGAATCTGAGCGGTTTTCATGCCCAGAGTTACTTGTTGTGAGATGTTAGCCTTCTATAGCTAACATCTTCACTGTAACATGCATTGGCTGTTCCTGGGAGATAAACACAAGCTGCAAACACACATTTCTTAAGGGTAATAGGACGTGTCAAAACCCCCACAGCCATTGTTTTCTATGTAAACGCACATCCCGTTTTGTGTCAAGACGTTACGACACAACACAGTCCCAAAGCCTGATGCTGACACACATGAATGCTCAAGAAAAAGAAGCAGTTATCACATTCGCTCCTCCATTTGGCACATCTCGCTGTATCCTTAGTATTTCTGCTGAACGCACGCCATGTCTGGTTTTTGCAGCGTGGACAATGTGTGCAGCCGTTTAGTGTCAGTACGAAAACAGGCATCATTGGGCTAAAAAAAGGATCACAATATCTGCTAAATCTGACTTTGTATAACACAGTCAGTAGCCTTTAGTGCTGCATTGAGGTGTTGACAAGCTTTTCAGTTCGGGTGAAAATGTTTCAGTTAATTGAGTTGTTTGCAGAATTAAAATAAATTTTTTTCACATGAAAGTTTCTCATGTTTACATCTAACACTAAAACTTACAAGGAGAAGAGAGTTTTTAAGCTATAGGCCACTATCAAAACTTGACATCACAGTTTCTGCAGGTTTTATGCATAAAATGAATAAATGAGGGAATTTGTGAGTTTATTTTCGTTTTTAATTTTGTAAAAAAAAAAATATGACTGGAGTGTGTCTCCTGTCTCATGCCACCCTGCCTCACCATGACCTGATTGTGTCTTTACACCTGCAGCCCATAGGCATGGTGGGCTGCAGGACTTACTGGGTTAAATCCCCCATCCACCTGGGGAATCTGGACCTGAGGCCTCCCCCCTCCGTCAGCTTCCCCTGTGAGTCTCTTCAGCAGCAGACTACGGTTGTACTCTGCAGCTCCCAGGAGTGACGGAGTGTAACTGTGTGAATGTGAATCAGGGTGTTGTTGAGAAGAGGAACACACGCTCAGATAAGCTTCCCAGCATGAATAAAAACTAAAGAGGAAAAAAACTCTTAGGGCAAGGAGTCCCGGGAGAAATCTCTGCCTAGATTTCTCTGGTTACTCCAGGGATTCAAACCTGCTGCTGTATCTCTTAAAACATTCAACACGAGCCCAGATGTGCCAGAATGTAGAATAAGTATCACAGGTCTGAGTCCTGAAATCCTGCTGCTGCACTTGAAATACGAGCGTCAACACATCACCGGTCAAATTACCAAACAGCAGCCGTCTCGTCGGGCTACATCTGCTGCCGTATGGAGTAAACACCATTACATAACATGTCTGTGTCTTAATTGGCCAGCGAGACACAGCTGCCATTTTCTTCATATGTCAGATGCGCACAGGACGATGGCGGGAGATGGACAGAAATTCTCAGAAAGGCTTATGCAATTAGACATTGTGTAATTGTGTCTCTACACGCCACCGTTTGGCCTGTAATTGGATGTTGGTTTTCTTCAGAGCGGCTCTGAGTCGTTGCATCACCTCTGCTTGTGTAACCAGCAGTGTGGTTTCTCAGTACGTTTTCCGCCTGCAATCCTAAACCTCGATGCATATTCATTCACACTGTCTGAAAAAAACTCTCCATTAGATATTTTACAGCTGCAAAGTTACACTGACAAACTGTGAAGACAGACTGAGACTAAACACAGAGTGAAGTCTGCAGGTAGGAGGAGGAGTGTGGAGTTTTTTTTTTGTTTTTTTTTCTCTCCTCTCTGCTGAACTTGAACCTCGAATCCGAAGGCCAAACATGACTCCACATATGAAACATGGCAGTTTGATTTGTTGTCTCGATGCCTTCAAAGACACCAAAGAGAGCTGTTTGTACTTGTGACCAAAGCTCGTCACAAAACAAATGTGCTTCTAAATACGGAGCGAGCGGAGATGCAGGGTGTGCATGTGAAGCAGGAATAAAAGGTGGCTGTTGATCTTCCCGCTCATACACACTCGCTCTGTGCAGAATAATAATCGGTCACTTTATCGATCCTCGTAGTCAGGTGCTTTTTTTGGGGCGTCGTCCTCATGGAGGTCAGAGGTAAGACTCTGTAGCCGGTGAGGAATCAGTGTCTTATGTCTTTCTTCTTTTTTTTTTGTCTGTTTTGCCTACCAGCAGGGTCTTTCACACGATTGTTGCATCTCAATTCAGCACCAGATCCTTCGACAGACACAAGATCCTTAGACGAACCAAAGTCTCATCTGGACCAGGCCTTAGGAGACGGTGAAGCCTCACAGAGACCCAAAGTAAAGGTGTGTTCAACTTGTGATGCACAATGTTTCCGGGTTTATTCTGCAGTAGCTTTTTCATTGGTCCATTTCATAAGATATATTTACCAGTGACTTGTGAACACCTGGTTAAAAAGGACTCGGTTCCAATATTTCTAGACTTTACGAGTTGACGAGAATCAGACGCAGATGTGTTGTCATTTCAGTTAAAACTGGACTAAATGTGGTTGAAAAGTAAATGCTCTTTAAATGTCCAGCTCCCATGTAACTGTTGTTTCAACAGCATGACGAAGACACCACACAGAGAGTCACTGAATGCTATGTGTGCGTGCATGGAGAGCTACTGTCAGGACAGCCACTCAGTTCAAGCAGCTCCACAACAACACATGCCGTGAAAAAATAAAGACGTGCTGCTAACAACATTTCAGAACAAGTTCTCATTTGCTAAAATTATCCTCTGACTAAAAGTGACTATTTATTTATTTGGTGTTGTGCTGTCAAATTTTGCAGTTTGTCATTTCCTTTACGGTCGACTTAAACAGTTAAACTGAAAATAATTACTTTTCTTATGTCTACTAAAAATCTGAAAAAGACTTGGATGCTGTCATCGAGTCTTGGATGGTGACAAGGGGTCTGAGAATCTCCGTATGTTCCACACTGAAAACACTAAACCTGAAGTGGATGTCTGAAAGTAAAGCAGTGTAAAGAGAATTAGTCTTTCTGCTGTTATTGAAAAGTAGATACGTAGTGAATTTAATACAAAAGCAAATAAATACAGAAGCAAATTAAAACAGAAATATCAGTTTATGTCACATTTTACTTTTTAATGAACACCTGTATTTATTTTTTATGTTATTTTGGTATGTTATGGCATATTAACGAATTGATTTACTTATTTATTTTTGATTATTTCGTTCCTTCATATATTTAAACGTTTGCCCTGGCTCACCCCTCCCTTTAATGGATGGGTTTTCACTCCACCTTGACAAGCTCTTTTCTGGCATGACCCGACCTTTTGCACACCACACTCACTTACCTGAGGTTGATAACTCACCTGTTTAAAACACGCCTTAACTCTGAGTCCAGCTGTTTTACGTCCGCCTGATGCACCCAAACTGTGGTCACCTGTCTTACAGATTTTACCTTTCCAGTCTCTCAGACTGATTGTATTACAGCCCGAGCAGACATGGATACAGTAATAACTTCATCATCATCATCTGAGCCTCTGCACAGCTTGAAGTCGATCCTCTGTGGTTTGAATGCATCGTGGGACTCGAGCTCTCCTCGTTCCCAGTTTTCAGTCTCATTCGGCTGTTTGAAGACGAGCTGGATGCCTGAAAAGCTTTTGTGCTGTTCGTATCGAGTAAAAACCGCTCTCTTTCCCTCTTTCCCTCTTTCCCTCTTTGAGCTTCCTCCTGTTGTTCATCTGGCGAGTATCACAATTTGTACAAAATGATGAAACGCACGTCACAGAATAACAGAGTTACTATTTAATATGAGAAGAAACAAACAAAACCAAAGGAACAAGTCGTGCAAATGTTTTGGGCAAGAAAATGAAAATAGAAAAATTCATGTTGTGAGCGTCTGTTTGGTACAAGAGCTGAAAAATAAATGAAACTTTGTTTTAAGTCTTGTGTCATGAGAACAGCTCATATATTCATTTCACATCCAGGTGTTCCAGCTGTGTGCGATGACTCATTTTATTTAAGATTCTGCCCTAAATCAGTCCTGTTTTTTGTTTAGTTTTTTTCATCTGGAGCAAAGTTTCTCAGCCGCCTCAGTTTTCTTGGACGCGTGTTATGAGAAATTTAATCAGAAGCTGAACTGACGTGTGAATCATGTTTTTAATGGGCGGCTGCTCGTCAACAGAGAGGCACTTACTCCGAGCAGACCAGATATTGGGCCTCGCCAGGAAACCTACGAAGAGCCATCCTGCTGCACTTTATTATTTATTTCTTACCCTTTTGGCGCAGCGGGTTAGTGAGCTGCAGCAGCCCAGCTCCCATTCACAAAGCTCCACACTGGGAGCTTCCCATTATAACCCCAGCTCCATACTGGGAGCCTCCCATTATAACCACAGCTTGTAACTGGTCAGCACTGAGCAGATTCACTGAAGCAGCTGTTAGAGTTTACTAGCCCCTGATGTGAACGCACTGCTCCGTGTTCGAGCCGTCATACATATTTAGGCAGGAGCAAACCTCCAAACTACGGCTGCTGTTGTCAGTTTTCAACAATGTTCACTTAAAAAAAAACCAGGAGTTTATTACTTGAAAATGAAAAACTACAGGAGAAAATTAACCACAGGATCTTTTATCTCTCCTCTCCTTCTGTGTGAATTGTCCTGCTGAAGATTTTAATGGCAAATACTGCGGGTGAAAACTGTTTCTCTTTGCCAGGAAAGAAAATATCCAAAGAGTTTTTAAACATCCTTTGATGTAAACGTGATGCACTCAGTGGTGATAAAAATAGAATTAGGGGTTGGAATTTTTCAGCACTGCAGAAACAGCAGTTCGCACTCATGAACTTCTAATTTCACACATTTGTAGCTTTTAAGTTGCTAAAGTTTTTAATATCCACATCTTTATGATACAGCCCCGAGTTTTGGTTAATTAGCAACTTGTTTCACATGTAAACAAACTGTAGACGCGAGCGTCCACACACCAGGGGGGCAGAAAGAAAGAAAGAAAGAAAGAAAGAAGGAAAGAAAGAAAGGGGGGATCTTGAGTAAACAGCTCAGATTGTATTTAACCTAAAAGAATAAAGAAAAAATATGGAAGAAAATGTTCCATGAAAAGTCTCAAATCAACACTGAATGTCTGAAAGTATTGTGTGTGTGTGTGTGTGTGTGTGTGTGTGTGTGTGTGTGTGTGTGTGTGTGTGTGTGTGTTGTGTGTGTGTGTGTGTCAAACCCTGATGCATCGTCTTCCTCTGTGCCACAGAATAATCCAAAAACTATTAAAACACATCATTGAGCCACATTGTTGCCACACGGTTGCAACAAGTCTCACTCCTCCAATCAGAAACATGCTCGAGTGATGACACTGACTGATAGTTAGACCCTCCCCCCACCAGGAGGACAGAGGACACAGTCAATGCTGTTTGTGTCTCAAGGTGGGTTAGGGTTCATCATCTGCTCTTTGACAAACATTATTAAATAAATAAATGACACTATAATATTATTCTATAAATGAGTAATACTGTAATATAATTGTAGAAGAATACATATTTATATCAGAGTACTATGCTTATTGAGACAAAAAACAAAAGTTAATCAGTGAAATTTGATGTATTTTTAATATGTTGCAACCGTCCCTGATTTATGTTACAGCCCTCCCCAGCGCTGAGGTCAGTTGCAACTTCTGAATTCTTCCATTCAAATGAATATGGTATGAGTGAAAATAAGTTTAATATGTAAAAGAGAGAGAAAGGCAAAAAGTGTTGTCATCGTCCACTCTCCTCATGAACACACACACTGTAGTTTATTTTGACTCAGTCCCACACACACCCACACACACACACACACACACACACATACACACGGGCACCAAGGCACCAAATGGGGGGTTGTTGTTAAAAACTACAGTAAGCAGCTGTTTTAGGAAATTAGTGAGCCTTTAAAAGAAAAATGAAATGTGAAGAGTGTGAAGAATGTGAACAGTTCATAGAAGAATCACGATTGTTAATGCCAAAACTATTCTGGTAATTTTGTAATTAGTTAATTAGTTTATGTTTACAGAACAAAAAGGTGGAACTAAACTAAGCACAGTGCAGCAACCGGACAGTGTTCAGCACGCACATGCTGGAATAATCTTGTAGTTTATCTTCAGAAAGGTCAAGTGTTTGGGCACATTTTGGATTTAATGACTTAATAATTACCTTTGTAACGCTAAAGTATTTTGTGAACACTGGCCCACACACACTGACGCACTTTACAAAACTTCATCCAACACTGAGGGGCAAGGAAAAGAACTCCTTCCTTAGTCTGTTTCATTTCATAACCCTGTGCCCGTACAGTTCTCACCCAGCACTAGTGTTGTAGCAGAGAGGCTGTTCTCCACAGCTGGAGATATCAGGTACAACTTTAACAATACATGATCACTATTTGCGAGGTGTTATTAAAGATGTACGTCTTCAGCGGGAACCAGTGGAGCTGAGAGCCACAGACAGAGAGGAGGAATCAGGAAACGTTAGAGAGACGGACTCACTCACACTTCGTTTTGGTCTTTTCATGGGATCTGTTGACTGGAAGAAAAACATTGGTAAACATCAGCCTTATCGTTTGAGGCAACAGTGTTCTCGCCTTTGTCCACAATCTAAAGGTAAAAAAAAAAAAAAAAAAAAAAAAAAAAAAAAAAATCCAAATAGACCTGAGGGATTTCAGGGGCAGAGCTCTCACCCTCCACCCTGCAGATACCTGCTGCTGCTCGTTCACATTCAGAGACGTCAGTCACAGGCTGATGATGAGCGAGTGTTTGTCAAGTTTGTCAAAGGAGCGTTTTCACCCACAACCCCCCCCGAGTCCCCCCTTCTCCACGCAACCCACCCCCACCACCACCCCGGGATGTCAGCACCCATATGAGTGTCACTGCATCTGCGCCGCTGTGGAAACATGCTCATCTGCAGCCTCCAAACACAAACACAAACACACACGCACACACACACACACACACATGCACACACATGCACGCGGCCTTCTGTTAAATGGAGCAATTCACAGGAAAATCTCCAGCTCGGTGAAGGGAAAACACACACACACACACACACACACACACACACACTGCATGAATATAGAGCTAAAAGGCAGAACGATAAACACACTCTTGTATACTGGAAGCACTTAGTAGAACACACACACACACACATTCAGAGCTTTCGGGGGCACGGCAGCTTTCATTCCTGACTGCAGCTCTATATCGCACGGAAATGTGATTTCACACTGAACTTTTCAACCCGTTCTTTCAAGAGAAGAAGAAAGACCGAGGGAGGGAGAGTAAGAGGAGAAAAAGACTCTGAGCACATCAGTATTTTTGGCAGCTGGTGAGTGAGGCGATGCTTCAGCGTGGAAACCCTCTTCTCTCTCCCCCTCTCCTCCTCCTCCCTTCTCCTCCCCCGACAACAGCCTGAGCTGTTCTTAGTCTCCTCGCAGGATATCAAGGTGCCAAATCGGATAAAATAAACACATCTTTTAAATAAAACTTCGCCTTTTTGTGGAGTTTTTTTTATTATTTCACACGAGAACAATTGAAGGTTTTGTTTATTCATTTTGCAAATATGATGCAACTGTAGACTCCACTGCTGAATTTCCCAAGATGTACGCACAATTACATCGTCTACATTGTTGACATGACAGCAATAAAAAACACTACACATATTTGGTGTCTTTGCAAACATTTGGATCTCCATTAGAATTTAAAGTAAAGTTCAGTGACCTTCACCCATGATTTTTATTGACCTGGCTCAGGTTGTTCTAAGTATGTGTGGATCTTAAACATTAAAAAGGACAGGAAACGATTTCTTTTCTCTAATCGTGGCTTTTTCCTATCAAGTATTAGGTGATGATAAAATGATTCAAATGAAACAATCTAAGAGGGTACGAAAGAAAATCAATGCAATTTAAATATCCAGTTGTGAGGCAGCAACACAGTCAAAACGTTCAGCTGTTGTTCAGACCAAACATTAGAATTAGTCAGAAATGTGATCTAGGAGACTTTGACTGTTTGACCTGGTTCAGAGTGTCTCAGAAGTCTCCTGGGTTCTCAGTCTCTAGAGATGCAGAGAATCATCCAGTGAGCAGCTGATCTGTGGCTGAAAACACCAACATGGTTCATGCTTACGGGGAGGCAACTGTAACTGAAATAAGCAGATGTTACAGCAGAGCTCTGCAGAAAAGCTTCTCTAAACAAGCAGCAGTCAAACGGTTAGATTAGCTGAAGACTCGTCCTCACAGGCTCGGTGACTCACCCTACAACTCTAAGTAAGAGGTAGTCACCTCTTATTGTGATGTATGTGTACCAAACATTTACCACATCAGCCAGACAACAACACACACAATTCAAAGGTCCCATATTGTCTAAAGGTAGATTTCCATGTCTTCTTTGATTATAGATCAGGTCTTGGTTCTTTATTAATACTGTGAAAGTATCAAAGCGCTCAGTCCACAGAGAAATGGACATAGCCTGTATTCAGAAACTGAGCCTTAAAACCAGCCGTCAGGACTTCTGTAACTTTGTGATGTCACAACAAAGCAGTCATCACTCTCAGCCATGCCCTAAATCCTGCCCACCTGGACCCACCATCCAACCGTGCAGGATTTGGTTTACCTGAAATCTGCTGTATTTGTATTGGATCCCTCAGAAAACAGTCAGCCAATCAGAAGAGAGGCTCAGAGTCTCCTCTCCTCTGATTGGCTCACCGACCTGTTGTTACTAGAGCTCCAGAGAGAAGCCTGAGAGAGGAGATGTAAAACTACACTGAGATGGTTTTTAAAACCACAAATATATCTTCTATTGGATCAACACTTCAAATAAAAGACTGGGAAAGTGTAAAATGTGGGACCTTTAAATAAAACATTCTTCTTGAAGTCACATCCCTCCTCTTTTGGTAGAGGTCACCATCTACCCTGCACCTCAACCATTTCCTGGACCAGTCTGAGAGACCAGACTTGTATCAACCCTCCATCAGACTCTCAGTCAGACAGCGAACAAGCCGACCCCCAAATTGTAAAGTGATTGAGTCTTACTGGGATCAGTAATTGTAATGTAACTACTGAATTTCTATTTCTAATCCATTACACTTACATGTAACATGAAAAAAATTGCAAAAACACAAAAAGCTAAAAGCCTCCACATACTGGACTGTGGTCTGTGGGTGTCTGAGCTCCAGTCCTCCACACACAGGACGGAGAGGACTCGCTGCTCCACATCCTCATTTGTACAATTCATCGTCTTAGTTTGAAGAACACTGAACCCTTTGGTTTCTGTCACAGAGGAGGAGGGTGTTGCTGCAGTTGCTAAAAGTTTTTTTTTTTTAAGCTTGTTCTAAAGAAAAGCAAAAGTTCATCTGATTTTCTTCAGATAACAAAAACCTGTTTGTGTTCAAACTGGAACGGATGGTTTGATTTATTTGTTGGTGCATCGATCTGTTATGATTTGGTGTCGATTAACATACAGAGAAATATGACGAAACATAAATGAGAGAAAAAACTGAAAAAGACAAACTATTTACTTCATTTCGCTTCCCTTTCTTTAGTAAATAATTTTCAGTCTTACAGTTTTTTATCGTCTCCTAACGTTTCACACCATCTGGTTGCAGCCAAACTTTTTTGGTTTCAAATTGACAGTGTGGGAGCGGCGAGGAGGAAATTGTGAAGTTTTTTTTCTTAAATGAGATAAATTTATGTTTTTGATGCCACATTTGGGAGTTTTTTTGTTGCTTTTTTTTGCTTCAGGAGAGTTTTGTTCTTCCTCCGCTGAGAGAAAAAGAAGAAACAACAGCTGGAAGAGGGCAGAAAGGACACACACACACACACACACACACACACACACACACACACACACACACACACACACACATTCACATTAACTATCTTCTTCATACTCACACATTTTTTTCCTGTTTTCACACACACACACATACACACACACATACACACTTGCTGCATTCAGTCACACTTTGCATCTCTTTCACACACATATTCACACATTTCTCATTTTCACATTTTTGCCCCCCCCCACACACACATTAACTTATCCATTTTTCTCAATCTCACAACATGAACACACACTTACTCACTTACTCTATTCTTCTCACTTTGTTTCTCTCCTCTCTCTGTCTTTTTTTGACACACACACACACACACACATACGCACGCACACGCTCACACACACATAGACAGACAAACACTCATTTGCAGGCTCTTGGCAGATGCCAGGACGTCCCTGGGGGGAGGAGGGTTGTGGTTGCATTGGAGATGTGAATCTCTCTCTCTCTCCCTCTCTGTCTCTCTCTCTTTGCCCTGGGCGAGCAGGGCGGGCAGGGGGCTGACCTGAATCTCTAAAACCTGATACTGGACATACAAGTCGACTGTGTGTGTGTGTGTGTGTGTGTGTGTGTGTGTGTGTGTGTCTAGTGTGAAGAGACTAAAGACAGTATCACACATGTACAAGATGTGTGTGTGTGTGTGTGTGTGTGTGTGTGTGTGTGTGTGTGTGTGTGTGTGTGTGTGTGTGTGTATTATAGTTGTTGTTCTGAGGTGATGCTGAGCTGAGAAACAGCAAATTTGATCTCGATAAGACTCATTTCTCTTCATTTTTCTTAAAGGAAGAGTTCAACATTTTATTTTGAAAAAATGCTTTTATTTGATTTATTTCTAGGACTCAGACGTGACCATCAGTATACTGTTCAGATTATAAGACAGCGGCCCCTGGGCACAGATATGCTTCAGTGTTTAATTCACACACTGTTAACAGTCAAGTTGTACAGAAACCTAATTGTAAGGAGACAGGGCTGGAGGTGCAGGGAATATTTGCTTCTGTCAAACTGATTTAAATTGCTTCACAAACTGTGTTTTAATGAATGTTTGCTGCGCAGCTGTAATATGAAGAAATACATAAACAAACGCAAATACTTAACTGGAGTTTGTTTGTCAGATCCTCAAAAGTCAAAGACTGATCAGGATCAGGAGCAGAAACATGTAATCAGGAAATCCCTGCTTTTAATTGAGCTCTGTGACTGTCCAACAAGAAATGTTAACACTCACTTCAAACAGCGCCAGCCCCAAAAGGACTCCGATGTGCTTTTAATCGTAGGTTCAAACTGAAGTTCTGGATTTAAACATGTCCTCCCTCTCATCAATATTCAAAGAATGAGGCTTGAACCAGGAAACTGTGATTTTCTGAAGGACTAGAAGGATTTATTGTGTTTATTTATTTATTGTTCTGCCTTCGAGTTTACATGAACTCAGGATTTAGTGAACTCAGAGCTGAGCCTACTCATATCTGATCTGTGTTCACCACCTTCATGCTCTGTTTGGTTGTTACAGGATGGCTGGTATTATTTTCACCTTGCAAGTCTGTGTCAATTGTGTGTGTGTGTGTGTGTGTGTGTATGCTTGTGTGTGTGTGTGTGTGTGTGTGCATGTGTGTGTGTGTATGTGTGTGTGTGTATGCTCTAGTGTGTGTGTGTGTGTGTGTGCGTGTGTGTGCATGTGTGTGTGTGTGGCAGGTGTTTATAGCTGTGTCCCAATTCAGGAGCTGCATCCTTCAGAGGCTGCATTTGAAGACTGATTTCGTCACAGCGGCGCGACTAGGCTGTCCCATTTCGAAAGCTCCTTGTCGAGAGCTGTGTCCTTTTCCTGGCTAACAAAGGCTCCAATGGGTGGAGCCCAATCTATCCCAAGATTCATTGCGCTCCAGTAATGAAAGCAAACAACACCGACAGACAGCCTGAGGATTACACTTTTAAACGTAAGTATTGGGTTTCAGCACAGTTCAACAGCTAAAAGTACAAATGTTAAAACCAAGAGCCTTAAAACAAAGTTTTTGGGAGAAAAAAAAAGTTACGTGCTGTCAAAGTTGCTAGGCGACAGGATCCGCACTTTGTGACGCAACGGTAAGGGTGGGAACAGCTGGTGGCGCAAAGCAAAAATCCTCCGTAGGCCAGAGCCTATCATTTCAGTTCTGCCTTTGTCCTCCTAAGGATGCATTTGTCATTGCGATGGTTACAGCCATGAAGGGTACAGTCAGGGAAGGTTACAGGTGTGTAGTTGAGATCAAAATGAAGGCTGACTTTGAAGATAGGTGTGGTGTGAGCGTCATGTTGAGGGGGGTTGAGGCTGGAGTGATCCAATCACAAGCTTGTCTTCAGTTTGGAGCTATGAGCTCTTGTAGCTGTTGTGCAACTGTGTGTTAAAGAGGGAGAGGGACTAATGAAGTGGAGGAGAGTGAGTTAGTTGTGTGTGTATGTGTTCACAAATAGTAGTCGAGTCGGAGCAGAAAGTGGACACCCTGCCAGAATAGACACCCCTACACACACCGTCCTCAACCTTACACACACACACACACACACACATCAAACGAAGTTACTCTCCCTCATTCTCTCTTCATCAAGGTCGTCCAGCAGTTCTTCACCGGGGGAAGTGATAACGAGTTCGGAGACATGAGACAGAAAGACACAGGACCTCACCAGACTCCTGGTTTGTGACCTTTGACCTCCCTTGTGTGTGAGTGTGTGTGTCATATTTGCACTTGGTGATCAGATGTGGTTTTGGTACGCTGCACTGAGATTAGTTTTCTACACACTAGATGTGGAGGAGTTCTGCCACAGATGTGAAAAACAACTCTACAACAAACTATACTGTCTGCGGTCACATGTTTACAGCTCGGCACAAAAAAACGTTTTGGTTTCTATAGCTAATTTCCAACAAGGCCTCCAACCTAAACAACCATACAGGTGGTTTTTTTTCAACCCTCTGATATGACCCATAGGAGTGTCTCCTGGCGGCATGCTTACCGGTTGTCATGGTTACCAATAAACACGTGACTGTACCAAGAGCGGCGTACCAAATATTGCCATGGTAACAGCTTGGTTAGTCTTAGTTAGGCGAGGGGTTAACGAACGGTCATGGATAATAGAAACAATATAAATCTCCTGTGTCTTATTCCAGTGTTTTGTTGACCCATCCATCCACCACCGCCTCCTCCTGAAGTGGACTTGTCTCTCTTTACACTACGTCACCGCACTTTCCCCTTTGCTCCTGTCATAATTACTACGACCACTAGATGTGACCTAGCAACAAAACGTAACTGTGGGTCATAATAACAATAACCTGCTGCACAAACAACCTGCCTGCTTGTTTTTCACAGTCTCCTAATTTCCTCCTTCATGACAACTATATTAAGTTTATATAACTCACCTGTTTACATATTATTAAGGCTTTAAGTTATACATAATTGAGGGCATGGCCTCTTCGAGTGACAGGTGGGTGGGTATATCCTTGTGCACTGAAATCTCAGCTCCACACAGGCCCCACCTCTTTGCCTATTTTTGGATTAGCTGGGAGTTAGGGGTGGAGTCAGACACTGCCAAGATGGCAATGGCGGTGCAGCTCACTCTGAGCTTCAAAGTCGCTCTTCAGAAACCTGTGGGTGACGTCACGGAGACTACGTCCATCTTTATATAGAGTTTATGGGTGTACCAAATAAACTGCCATCTGAATGTATATTGACCGGAAACATGTGATTTCATGTGCTTTTACACTGTATATACATCTGATCTATTTTTACAGTGATGTGACAAAGCAATCAAAAAAAATACAATTGGGAAAAAAAATCATATTAAAGAGAAATTATTTTAAAAAAGGGGTTAAAACATTTCAATGTGAAGATTTCATCAAAAGCTTGAATGTTAAAGTGAGAGCATTTATTTCCAACATGGCCCCAAAATATTAAGAGACAGACATAAAACGTGACATTAAAACAAAGTAACAGAATCAGAGAAAAAGTTACAACAGTATAAATGAAACAAAAATAAATAAATAAACACACCAAAACACCTACAAATACCACAACACCAAAGAGGAAGTTATTGAAATGCAGTCGTGGTATTGTGTGTTTTTTCTGCACCTGTCTTGTGTCCATGTCTGACCGGCGGCAGGTGTGGAGCACAACTCACGGATGACACACGTCTCTGTCACGTTTACCAGCAGCTGTAAAATAAGTTCTGGATTCAGCTGAACTCCATCTGTCCTCCTAGATGTCTCTATGTCCGAGACAGATGTAGGTCCACTGGTCTCAGATCCTGAACAGATTTAGACTTGAGTCTAACTGATTAACGCAGAGACAATAAAACACAAGAAAACCTGGTGAAGGAAAGAAAAAAAGACGCACAGCATGTCAAACAAAGACATGTTTTGTCCTCAGATGTACACTGTGTCATTAAACGCAGCTTTTTATAAACTCAATTTACTACTGTTGTCACAACAGAGGAAGGCAGAGGCGCTGCGTCTCATAATGACTTTAATCATACAAACAACAAACTAAGTGACACGAGCATATTTAATTTTCCTGCTTTTCATATCAGACTCCGACGCTCAGTCGTCCCCATGAGGCTCTTCAGCTCGTCCAACATGTTTCTCCTACAGAACCTTTGACTCAGTGTGTTTTTTTTTATTTTTGTTCCTCCTCTAAACTTAATTAAATCAAAAAGTAAAAACTAAATTAAAAGTGAAATGTGAAAATAAAAACAACAGCGTGTGAAGTTTGATAAAAACTTTCTGTCAGGATGGAGGTCAGTTCATTTCAGGTTCAGTCCCAGCGAGGACTCAGACGTCTCCTCAGCTCAAGAATCAAACATGTTCTGTTTGTTTCTTTTTTGTGTGTGTGTGTGTGTGTGTGTGTGCGTGTGTGTGTGTGTGTGTGTGTGTGTGTGTGTGTGTGTGTGCATGTGTTCCAACAATGCAAAACAACTAAATCCAGAACACAACAAAACTGAGTGCACCTCTGGTCAATATCACTGAAATGCAATTACAAATCCTGTCCATTTAATACAACTTTATTTATGACGCCGTCTGAAAACAGAAATATAGTTAATACAGTTAAGTGTGTCTTTATCTGGTCTGTTTGTTGTGCTGCTGTAACACCCACTTTGTCCCTGTGAAATATAAAGTGTTATTTTTATCAGCACACAGGGCTCGTCGCTCTGGATTGTTTCTTGGATTGTCGAGGTCTGACAACTTCAGAAGGAGTTTACTTCCTTTCAAATTACACATGATGTTCTGAATGCTGACTCTTATATTATATTTGCACCCGGTTGAAAATAGTCACACCGCAGCTATTGGGCTATTTACACCTGTGTAGAACGCCCAGTGGCTCCCTAAGTGCCTTGTTTTTATGTGCTGTTAAAAAACAGCGAACAGGAAGGCACAGATTGCGCCATTTGATAATCGCCATGGTGTTCTAATCATCTGCTGCCGTCAGGTGCTTATTAATCGTTGCTCTCTATCAGAAAGGCCTTAGGAGGTCTGGTGAGATACCATAAAGAGAGTAAAAGTCTATGGAAGGAGGGAGGAGGCAAAGGTTGTGAAACCAGAAGTTGATCTGTACAAATTTTTAGAGGAAGTTGACTTATTGTGTTTGTTTTTTTTTTTTTGTGTGTGTGTTTTTTTTTATTTCAGTTGTAGTTTGGTTAGGTTTAGGCAACAAAGTTACTTGCATTTAGTAAAGGATCATGGTTTGGGTAGTCTGACTCACTCACACAGGCTGTGAGAATAAATCTGTCATTAGGCGCCTGTTCCAGGCAGCAATCCACCTTTCTGCTTCCTCTGTTACCATTTTCAAAATCCTCTTTGCTAACATCAACAATGTTTCAGCTGCAACCTGGAGTTTTGTGGTGTTTTCTTTGCAGGGAATCAGGCATTTTAATGACCTCCGCAATTTCAAATGTTCCACCACAAAAAGTTTCCCTCCGACACTATTTTGCGGGGGCACGGTCGCAGCATCCTGGGCTCAGCGCCACACAAGATGATTGTGATTGGTTTAAAGAAATGCAAAAAAGCCAGAGCCAGAGCTTTTTTTTTTTGCTTTTATGAAAGAATGATATTCTCCTGGACTGACACAGAGCTGTGGAGATAGGTCTGGTTATGCAAGGGGGGGGGGGGGTAATTATCGTTACATGTTGACATTTTTGTGACTACTTGAAATAATTCAGTCTAAAATGTATAGTTCGTAATTGTAATATCTGCTTTAGCTTTTGATCACATGACCTGGATCCTCTGTATCACACCTCGTTTCTTCTCGCAGAAATGCTGAAGTAGATTAAAGTGAATGTTGGCTCAGTTTTAGCGAACCCTTTCCTCCGTCTGGATTATTTTTCACACGTCTTTTAGCACAAACTTCAAAGCATGGCACCAACCATCCTTGAATCTTTTGCCTTATTTTTGACCAGCAGACACAACTTTACAGCTGCACAGAAGATTTGTTTGGCTTCTCTGAATGTTTGTCCACAGGTATGAGGTTATATCACTGTGTGTGTGTGTGTTATCGTCTCAGTGTTGACTTTTTGCCATTAAACAGGAAATTGCCTTTTCCCCAGCTGCTCCGAGACGCCGATCGATCCACCAGCTCACCATCCCGCACGGACAAAGAAGCCTCAGCCGTTGTTCCTCCAACTGCGGTTTCATGTTTGGAGCTGAACAGGAAGGACACCGGCCTTCACACTTCAAGCAAGACTGAATTTTTTTCTGGTATTTTAATTCACTGTTAACAATCTTTTACATCTACCTGTAGGAGGCTGGTTTGTGGCTCCAAACTGACAGCAACAGGTGAAGTACTTGGACTCCAGTACCCAGAAATCCAGTAAGGTGATGTCGCTAAACTTCACCAGTCCTGCTGGTTTTGTGTTAAAGTTAAAGTTGCTCAGATCCTGGTGAGTTCAGCTTTCTGACAGTTTGGGAGGAAGTTTGGGTTAATCACTTCCTGTTGGCAGAGAGATAAAAAAAACAACAAAAAAAACACACACACACCCAGAGTATCAAAGAACAAAGGCCGAGGCACCTTTTGATGTTAATTGACTCCTTTAATTCTTCAGTGTGTGTGTGTGTGTGTGTGTGTGTGTGGTATTAAGATATGCTCAGGGTACACTTCAGGTTGTTTTTAAACCACAGCCGACAAGTAGAACCGGATTTCTGCTTGTTATTACGTCCATAAATCAGCTGACACACAGTGTGGACTAGAGCCAGGTCTGTAATACACATGCAACTGTCAATATGTAAAGTAAAAGGCAGGAGGGAAACTCAGATAATGTCCATCAGGTCCTGGAATATAGAATGAACGGTGCAGCATGTAACGGCAACATCTGGAAATCTGCTTTGCATTTCATTAACCTTGAAAACTTGGCCTATGTACAAAATCTATTTGCATATTTACAAATTATTGAATGTGCAATGTTTATGTCACTCTGTCTCACAAATGTTGAAATTGTTTTCACTTTCATATTGTCAAATTCAGGGAAAAATATGCAATTTTAGATTTTCTTAATGTTCTGTTGTACATGTACCATGCTTAAGGGAGCCGTTAGATTTATCCAAAGTCCATTACATGACCTCTGTTAACACATGAAACTCAATGTTACCATGTGAATGTAGGCTTTACTGTTTCTTTGTGGTGTTTTCTTTGTGGGGAATCCGCCATTTAATAACAGCGCTCACCTCCCGACTTGCAAATGTTCCACTGCAACAACAGCCCCTACGTGAGACTACCTGAACGACACTAATACATACATACACTAAATAACATGTAAGCATGTTTTGTAAATTTCATTGAACAACCCCCCCCCATTCACCACCATCGTCCTGCCTTGTCTTTGCCCCTCTTTCATGTCATGTTTCCCCCTCGTTCCCCCTCTCTTCTTCCTTCATTGGTCTTATTTAATGTCTTTTTGTCTTACCGTGCCTCTTTCCATCTCTCTCTCTTCTACTCTTTTATTTTTGGATTTAGTTTACTTTTATTTTACCTTTCAGCTGCACAGATTGTTACTCATATTGAAATTAATGCGCAGGGTGAGTTTAATATAACCTTAAAATCTTAAATCAGCAACCGGCAAAAGCGTTGTAACTGTGAAACAATGACACAGAGAGTGAGACAAAGAGATGGATACAGAGCATGTGGCAAATAGCTTGAGCGCGGGAGGAAGAGAGATGGAGGATGCCGCTCCAAGGTCTTTAACGAGGAGGTTTTTCAGAGGACAGGAGACGACTCTGTTGTCTGTCGTAGAGGGTTTGTGTTTTGCCTCCTCAAGCAAAGAGTCCTATCTGGGTGGAGCGACAACTGGGTCAGCGTGGAGCGTCTGGTAGCAGCTGGTTACAGAATCACGGCCTCTGTATCTCCGCCCGGCATAAGGAATCGAGTTCGACCTCGATCGACCTTCATCAACCCAGATACAACGCCACGGGAGGAGCAGAAATGTCAGAGGCAGCGCGAGGACGCCGTGTCCTCATTTGAAGAGTCACATCGACAAACAAGCCTTGTCCTGACTTCAGTGTTTACAGGCCTGCAGGCAGGTTGTCAGAAAGAAACAAACACTGAGACGTATTGAAATCCACAGCCGGGGTTTATCTGATGATAAATGTGACGCCACGCGCGCTCTACGCTGATTAAGATACCAGGTTTAAAAACAGCTCTGACAGCTTGTTGTGTTGCTGGATAATTGTTTGTTGTGACAGGATAAATTAGTTTTCTCATCATTTCACTTCCTTGTTGAGAGTCAGACGCTCGGATTAACACCACTCTCATGTCTGTGGAGTAAATATGGAGCTACAGCTAGCAGCCGATTAGCTTAGCTTAGCTTAGCATAAAGATTTGAAACAAGGGGGAACACCTAGCCTGGCTCTGTTTAGAGGTAACACAATCCACTTACCGGCACCTACAAAGCTCACAGATTAATATGTAGCATGTTGATGCTGCACATGTAGCATATCATCAACATCATCATCATCATCGACTTATCACTTTCATATCATAGCTCAAGTCAGTGCAGATGTGGTTTCTCCTTTGTTGCAGCTCACTCAGCTTTAGTACAAACAATCTCCGAGCAGGCAGAACTCATTTCCCTTTTTTAATTGCATCACAAATCGTTTCAGGAATTCATTCTTGGGTAAAGTGGGTGTATTTCAAATCAAGTGTGAGCTGCCTGATCAGAAGATGTCAACACTTAATTTGAACAAACACCTGAAACAAGCGGAGTTGAATTAAAAACACAATAAATTATCATCCTCTTTAAAAAGAGAATAGGACTAAACAGCGCAGTGAATAACCTGACAATCTGAATTTTTAATTTTGCACAGTGCAGCACGCTGTGAAAAACAACAAAGTCTGGTTTTGATGATTTTATGTCCGGTGCGACGTGGCGGAGCGTCGCTGACAGAAGCGTCTGGGAACAAAGGCGGTATTCAGACCGAGGAGGCCTCTGGGATATCTGAAGAATCGTGACGACAGCAAAGGGAGGTCACGCAAAACACACACACACACACACCCAGGCACAAATACATATTGTATGTATCATACTGTATGTTCTTTGTTAGCTGACATAATTTACTAAACCACAGATTCTGACCCTAAATGCCCTCAGTTAGACTAGAACTAACTGCAGCTTTGAACAGTGAACATTTTGATCTTGAACAAATGTTGAGTCATCTGCCTGCACTAAAAAAAGATCCACAAAAAGAAAAAAGATCTTAAATCACGAACCACTGCTAAATGCCTGATATTCTCAAAACCTTTTTTTAAATATTTTTATTATTTTATTTATCTCTCCTAAATTTGGTCTAATTTAATCTACTAATTTGCCTTTTTTATACTAAATGTGTAGAATGAGAACAGCAGAGTCTGAATCACATTTTTTATTGACAATATCTATCACAAAACTTGGATTTATGCCTTTATAAACTAGAGCTGCAGCAATTAGTTGATCGAAAGCAGCTGTTTTCATAATCTCCTAATCAGTTTAAGCTAAAATACCAAATGTTCTCTGGTTCCAGCTTCTCAAATGTGAGAATTCGCTGGTTTTTCGTGTAAAATATGACAGTAAGTTGAATGTGTTCAGGTTTTGGACTGTTTGTCAGACAAAACAAGCAAACTGAAGAAATCGTTATTTGCTTTTTTTTCACATTTCTTCAACATTTTATAGATTGACAGATTCATCAATTAATGGAGAAAAGAATCTGCAGGTTCATCAAATAAACAGCTGCTAATGCTAACCTTAGCTATGTAGCAAAGCAAAACTTGCAAATAGCTCCTTTTACCGATACGTTCAGTATCAACATCATCATCAATTAACAACATTTCCTCATTATCTTAATAGAAAACAATCTGGTCACAGTTACCTAACCCACTAAACGTTTTACTTTAGTTGTATAGAAACTTATTTTTTAGGAGACAGGATTCGCTCAACGACTCGTTCAAACTAAAAAAAAACAGGTCACTGCCTTCCAAAAAATTATATGACCGTTTTGTGATCTGCCACTTCTTTGGTTAAGATGTGGTTAAGTGAGGCAACTAAAACTGTGAAAGTAATGACAATGACGTAACACCAAACCTATTTGAATTGCTGAAGAAGAAATTCTGAGACAGTGGCGAAGATTCAAAGGTCTGGAACCAGGATATCCTGCTCCAGTCTTTGCCAAATTATGTCCATGAAATATTCAAATGAAACCCCCAATGTACCTTTTCATACTGTCGTCATGAATTTGATATTATAGGTGACATATATCAACTCTAAGTGAACCTGAAGAATTTTATCATTTCATTCGAGCTGCAGAATCGAGTTAAATTTAAACCGCCGCTCCAGCTCTTAGAGCTCTTCCACTGACCAGAGATGACCTTCACCTGTAAATAAGTAAAGGTGAGGCAGCGATAACACCACAGATCCAATGGATGTGTTTTTTTTTTTTTTCTTACATTATAATTTTAGTCTCAGTGACCTCTTGTTAGTTCAATATTGATTCCTCTTTTCTTATGTTACCATCAGGTTATGTTTGGAAATGTTAGAGTACACGAGTGAGCCGAGGTAAAGTTGGTAACAGGAGGAATAGCGACTTCTTGTGCTTGTGAAATCTAAAAATTCAAACACCGGAAATGATCAGATTTGAGGACACTATGGCTTCATGTACAGCAGGAAGAAATGGTGACTCACAGCAGACCTGCATTTATCCAAACCTTCCAAAATTAACCTCGTCAGTGAAGTCACAAATCAAGATGTTTTTATATCCCTGTTATATCCCCAGAAAAACACACAGTACAGTAATACATTTTATTTACTCCTCATGATATTGGGCCATATATGTAGTATTCTACTGCTAAATATAATGGATGTAAATGGAATTTCCTTTTCCAGGTTCAAACCTTTGAGCTCCACAAACTTTACTTCCTTCACCTCCATTGTGTTTGGAAGGAGCCAGAAAATCCAATGGACATCTGAAATAAAAATAAACAAACTACCTGCAAGGCTAGATACCTGAATGAGAATGAGTGAGATGAGTGAATGAGAAATGTTTTTGGTTTTTTTTGTGATCTGGGTCAACTGACCCTTTTTTATAAATGGCAGCCAGTACTTTGTGGATTTTACAGATAAATAAAAAACTGAAGGTTGATGAGGCTCTTTGACTCCCTTCAGTTTCCCGGAGATGATCCTGTATGTACAGGACCTACTCAGAGACCTAATGGTGACTACTTTTGTCAAACTCTGCAGTTGTCAGTCTAAAATGTATATTTAAAAAATATGAACTTGCATTGAGTTTTGAAGCCTCTAGCTTTTCCTGTCATTCGGTCCTGATACATGTGGTTGCATATTTTGTTGCCATGGTGTCATGTCACTGTGATACAGTCATTCAGATGCGAGGAATAATCTTGAGTTTAGGACCGAAGTGACATACAGTTTACAGTTACATGACAAAATCATCAGCTGCGTACGGATAGGAGACAAACCTTCCTCCGAAGCCATTGAGGACTACAAAATGTGAGACTTCCTTCTAAACAGCTGCGTAAGACAGACAAGAGTTAAATATTTAATTTATGTTTCTTTTACCCTCAATCTGTAGTGGGGTGTTTTTATGTTTTCCTTCATGTCTTTATTTTTTTGCCCTGCATTTAGGAGCTGTGTCTTTTGTTTCCTAAATTACCTGCCTATGTTTGCGATGTAACCTTGTATGTTTCATTAATCTAATGAAACACAATCAGGCCTTGTAGCTCAAGCGGATCAGCACCTTGTCAAAAAACCCAGACGTCGTGTTTCTGAGCCTCTTCAGGTGAGAGAGGTTTTGTTTTGCAGCCGACGGTTCCAACAGACGGTTCAAAATAATCCCAGACGAGGTGAAGCATCCACCAATTCACCAGCCTAAAAGAATGTCTGGTTGTATTTTAAGTGCCAAAATCCAAAGAGAGAAAAAATACAACAGAATACACTCAGAAACAATTAGACTCAGCGGCTGAATGGGCCAAGAGCTTGCATGAAGAACTCGAGGTCACAGGTTCAAGTTTCCTTTCAAAATCCTAATTTGCAAGTGTGTTTTCAAAGCTTACATGTAGTGGAAATATTGAAAAACCTTAAGAGAAGAGTGCTGAGGATGTGCAATATATTAGCTCACTGCAGTACGCAGCTGCACTGAGTTCTGTCTTGTTTAGATTTGACACACTGCTGTTGCTTTTGACGATCAAGAGCCAGCATCTAAAGGAAAAACTTAAAAAAGCTCCGCATATGAAGACTCAATGGCTCAATCAGCAAAGCAGATAGGTTTTACGGGTGACGGGATCAAGTCACATCTCTACTTCTGAAAGGCTGTTTGAAAGCCGACAACAGTGTAAAGACTGAAAAGCTGCCAGCGAAGCAGCTGCAGAAGCGTAAAGACTGCAGCTCCGTCAGCTGAGAACATGAAGGCTGTGGGTTTCAGTCCCATTTACAGCCTCAAAGTATCTTTAAAGGATAAACAGCCACATGTGGAGCTGTAATTTTAATTCTTGCTCAGTCACCAATAACAATAACAGACTTTTATACTTGAGAACCAAAAAAAAAACAAATTCTAACCATGTTCCCACTGCAGAACAAAAAAACAAACCCACATTTCCTCTGCAGAAACAAAACTGTAATGACATTCTTGCTGGAGAACAGAAAACACAGACATTCCCAGTGGGGAACCAAAAACATGACGACTATATCACTGGAGAAACAAAACCATATCGACCTTTCTACTGTACAACCAAAAATATATTTGCCTTCCCACTGGAGAACCAAAAACTTAATGAGAACCACACTGGAAAACCAAAAAAACACAGTGACAGTATCACTGGAAAACCAAAAACATGACAATATTCCCACTGGAGAACGAAAATAATTGCACTCTGCCCAGTGAACCATGACAACATTCCCACTGGAGAACCAAAAACATGATGAAATTCACATTGGAGAACCAAAAACATTACGCCATTCCTAATAGACAACCAAAAATATGATGACATTCCCATTGGAGAACCAAAAACATGATGAAATTCACGATGGAGAACCAAAAACATTACGCCATTCCTAATAGACAGCCAAAAATATGACGACATTCCCACTGGAGAGCCAAAAGCATGACGACTTTCTCTTAATGCCAGAAGGAATGGCAACATTCCCACTGGAGAGCCGAAAATGAAATGGTGTCAGGTAGACAGAAACATAAATAGCATTCCCACAGGAAAACCACAAACATTTCCTTTGGAAGGAAAACCAAAATCAAAACAACTTTCAACCTGGAAAAATCAGAAACATCAGAAAACATAATTCCCATTGGAGAATCAAAACCTTCTCAGATTTAATGAAAACCTTGAAATATTTTCCCCATGCAAGAAGTGCTGACACCAACAGATAAGTGGCACTGTTGAGTAATTTAAGAGAATTTGTGACACTCACCAATTTTCTTTTGCTTTCTCCGAGGTACGAACGTGATTCACAAACGTGCCATGGCACTTCTGATAGTCTGCCTTTCTTCACAGGGAGAAAAAATGTTGTCGTCTCAAACAGAATGAATTCAACTAACTGAATATGCTGTACATACAACAAGTATTCTGTTCACCTTGTCATGATCACCGTGGCATATTTCGGCACAATAACTTCTGCTGGGTCTTTATCAGTCAATTCAACTGTGTTTATACTGTAAAGCACCTTTGTACAGGTTAGTGCAGCTCACAGATGACAAGCTCACGACCTTGGTGGGATTCGTCAGTCTGAAACGACACGCTTGTGCTGGTAAACGTTTGTATGAGTAAACCTCAGAGAAAATAAGTAATATGTTGAGGAGAAGAGCATGAAAGCCTGACGCCCGGTTTGTCCCTAAACTCTTAAGAGATTTGTAAATTCATCGTTGGCAGTCTATTTCCTTTGTGTGCTGCTTTTTTTCTGCAGCTGTACCCACCTGCTGTTGGACATGCATGGATGTAAGCAGAGTAGAAACTGTCTAGACGTCTCTGGGATTGCCAGTCAAGGTCAGTCTTTACTCTACTTTGTTAATATCCAGGATTTGTTCAACTCCACCAGCAGCTCACCTGATTCAGTTCTGATATAATATTGATCAGGTATTGTCTGAGCATGCCAACACGGATCAAAGCTGTGATAAAGACTCAGGGTTACTCTGCTGCATATCGATCCGTCACTCAAACTGTTGTTAGTTGAGATGTTTTTATGATTCATCAGTATGAGCTTGTTTTAGTTTGAATCCTTTGGCGATCATGTGTTTTCAGTGTTTTGATCAGCTGTTACCTTCTGCTTGGTGAAAGCTGTGAGTTAGAATAATCACAATCAAACAGTTTTTCATAGAGAAAATCAGAAAGTTAAGATTTAACACAAAGCCGACAGTTTCACCTCTAATTTAGTCTCTTTAGTATCACAGCTCTCACAGACCAGTGTTTACTGAAGCTTCTCTAGTGTGTGTGTGTGTGTGTGTGTTTTCTATTACTAGTACGAGTGTGTTTACCCCTCAATTTAAATAACCCTCCACAGTAATAATGTTTTGTCCCCTGTCAGGGATCAAACTGACACTGGTGAAGAGTGATGCTGATGGTGCAGCCCAGCGCTCGTCTCGCGGAGCGTTCAGGAGCTCCGCCGCTCCCCCTTGTCCCCCTCTTCTTCTGTGGTAAGACAGTAATAAAGCGGAGCAGCTTACATGTGTGAGGTTTTGATTTCAGCTTCTTGATGTGTCCCCGGTTTCTATTTTTCTCACTGAAGCGCCCCTGTTCATCATAGTAAGCATTTAGATCAGCGTGCAGGAGGCAGACGAACACGCAAACAGCACTTGTTCTTCTTGAGATCCGATGGAGCTTCTCTGCCATTTTCATCTTCTTTATTTTCTGCTTCAAGCAAATGTTATTACAACAACTGCAGGCTGCACAAAGCCCAAAGATGTAGATTTTCATGTGTGTTTGATTATAAAGCAGGTCTAGGTTCTATATTAATACTGTGAAAGTATCAAAGCGCTCAGTCCACAGAGAAATGCACACAGCCGTCAGGACTTCTGTAACTTTATGATGTCACAACAAAGCAGTCACCACTCTCAGCCATTTCCCAAGCCCCCGCCATCCAACCTTACAGGATTTGGTTTTTCCAAGTGTTTACATGAAATCTGCTGCGATATTTATATTAGATCACTCAGAAAACAGTCAGCCAATTGGAGGAGAATCTCAGTACCTCCTCTCTTCTGATTGGCTCACCAACCTGTTGTTACCGGAGCTCCAGAGAAAAGCCTGAGAGAGGAGATGTAAAACTACACTGAGATGGTTTTCGGTTCTTAAAACCACAAATATATCTTCTTATGGATCAACACTTCAAATGAAACACGGGTAAAGATTTGGAAATGTTTAATCTGCATCTAGTCTCAGATCTGCTTCAAAATGTATTTTTAAAATCTGACCGATCACAGACCACTGAGACGTAACATGCTACTGTTGCTACATGTCAGTAAAATTAAATCACTTGGGATTGAGATTATAAATGTCATCTCATTTTTCACAATAAATTCAAAAGGTCTATTATAAAACTGTTCCTGGTCCAAACAGTAAATAAAATCATTTCTGACTTTAGAAATAGAAGTTTGACAAAAAAAAAAAAAAAACTAACTCAAGGTCCACTTATCTTTTTCTGCAGTTTTCAATCACATCTCCGTCTTTCTCAGCGGCTGAAGTTTGTTCAGGGAGAACGAGGCTGTTTCATTTTCTCCCTGACAGTTGAGCAGACTCATCCACTGATGCGGTGAAGAAGCGAGAAGTGGACCTTGAGGTTGTTGAGCACCATGAGGTTGGAAGATTGTTTTGTCAGCGCGGCGCTGCAGAGTTGAAGGTGCCAGCGACTGTAAGATGAACAAAAATAAACCGCAAGTGTTTGTGGCAGTGACCTCACACTCAGCCCGTCAAAATGCAATCAAGGATCTTTTTATCAGTGCAGAGAAGAGCAACGCGTTCATCGCATATACAAGCCTGATGAAGCCCAGACGTTCGGTTTGGTTCATTTTTTTCTAATTCACAATAATCAAACGGAAAAATGATGAACGATTGATAAAATAAATGAAAACAAAATCAAAACAAAGATGTAAAAATACGTCAAGTGAGTCAAAGCAAATGCAAACAAGTGATTATTACAACGCGATCAAATTAACTGAAATGCACAACAATCAATCAAACACAGATGAAAACAAATATAATGAATTCACCTGTTTAATATCAAGTCATAATGCACAAGCACAAAGAAAATACTGAGATAGCAGACAAAATAATTCAGGAAACTAAATGCAGTCAGTCAGAGGGAACAGTTAAACAGAGTCCACAGACGTTCTCATTGTGAATTTCTGGGAAAGTTACAGATAGTTGATTTGGGGTCAGCCCTATATTCCCACAGCCCTATGTTCCCACATTTCTAAGAATGTTTTGAAAATTAGGCCCTATTTTCCCACAGTCTTATATGTTCCCATAAGCCCATGTCCACACTAACCCGGGTAATATTTATCCGGTTAGCCCTTCCGTCCACATTAGAACGGTGAATTCCGAAACTGAAAACGATGCTTTACAAAAACGATCGCTGAGGTGGATAAATGTGAAGACGCCGTGGAACGTGGATGCAAAGCGTTCTGAAAACGATTAGTGTGGATGGAGATCGTTTTCATTGTGAATGTGCATTTTTATATTTATCCGGGTTAATGTGGACAGTGCCTAAGATTTTTCTCAAAAGGAAACCCTATGGTCCCATATTTCTTAACATAGGGCTGTGGGAACATAGACACGCTCCCGTGGATTTAAAAAGGCACATATTATTGTTATTCGTCTCACCAGCTAATTTTCAGGTTTGGGCATATTTAGAACAAGACAAATACATACGAATACAGTTTGTTTTTTTTCCACCTGAATTTTTTCCCGCTGGAGTACAGTTTTAGACCATCATGTACATCAGGGGTGTTCAAAGTCTGACAGTTCTTTTTTGGCAAATTGTCACCATTAAAAGTTGTTAGCTGCTAGCCATTGCTAGCCATTAGCTGTTGTTTCGAGAACACCTGCATTCACCTGTAAACATGCAGCAGCTTTTAAAACCTTTTAAATACTAATAGAAATAATAGAATAGTTGAATGAATGAAACAGAGAAATAGCCAAATGGCACTCAGTAGAGCGTATACTGAGTAACAGATCCAGATTATTTTACTGATATCTGCCACCAAATTCTACAAAGTCATAGATCTTACGACCATAAATATGTGCAAATTTTTTCATCAAGATCCAAATATTTTCTGAGAAATTGAGGAAAATGTCAAACAAAGCTGTATCTCACAGTGTCAAGGAAAGTAATAAAAAATTTTTTCCATGAGCCTGAATCCGCCCCTTTAACCTGAAAATGTAATGAGTTTGTCCCAGGTCCATGAATGATCCCTCCACCAAGTTTGGTGCAAATCAGTTCAATACTTTTTGCGTGATCCTGCTGACAAACAAACAAACCAAACAATAACCCTCCTCTGTGGTCGAGGTAATAAATAGACCGTTAAACAAACTCCTGTGAATGATCTGGGCATGGAGGCTTCTTGGATTTATGAGCCCAGGATTTCTAACGTCCTACCTTCAGCTCATATCTGGTTAATTCTGATACTGTTTGCCAACGTGTTCCGGTCTGAAGCTAAAGACTAAATCTGCTGTTTGTCTATTTTCACATCAAATAAATCACACAGAAAGATCCAGAGGAAATGAAGTGATGAGTGATTAAATCATACATTTGTATTCTTGTCAGAGGAGGGAACAAACTTGCATTTCTCACCTCCATCAAATCGAGACAAATTGTGACACCGGGTGTGTGCGAGCAGGTCGTCGTCAGCCCTGAGGAATCGGGCTGACCTCGAGCCTGCTCCGTCAGAGTCATTTAAAACAACATCACACGGCTTTTAGAGCAGGAATCCAGGAATAGACAGACACGTTTTTGTCAGCTCTGTTCCTGAGACAAATGTGAATTGATTTGAAAGTACAGTAAACTGAACTGAGAAACATCATCTGACCTCTTCCTGTAGCTCCCCCAGCTCCCCCCCAGGTGAGCCGGCGGAGGGAGATAGGAGGAGGAGGGGGAGGAGATATCCTGAGCGCTTCCAGGATACGCTATAATTCCCTTTGACAGCATCTTAAATGGCTGCTGCTGATTTTTCAGCTGGTGGTGGTGGTGGTGGTGGTAGGGGGGAGGAAGAAGAGAAGGGGCGGGGGGGGGTTGATGTAACCGGGCTGAAATCACAGTTTTAACATCCCAATCTGTCAGAGTATCTGAAGACGAGACATCTGACAGGCTGCGGCGCTGCAGAAGGTGTCAGAAACAGCAAAAAGGAAAACACACACAGAGATGCGCCGACGCTCGCGCACATACACATATTTACTCTGCCGCGTGTTGAACCTGCTGATTTTAGAGGTTTTACAGGATTATCTGTCCCATACTGTACAGCCGCAGTGACTCCTCTATATTTGGGGATTTGGTTAAATGTCTTCTGCTCTGATCAAATAGTCTTTGAAAACACACTCCTCTATGGGTTGTTTTATGTGGCTTAAAAGAAGCTGCAGTCATCAGTGACTTCAGTCTGTCTCTGTTGGAGATCAATGGCACAACCTATGTCCTGTAAAATCCTTATAATACAGTTTTTGTCATATGCTTTGCTTTTTAATTTTTTTTTTGGGTTTTGACTGAGGCGTCTTTACGCTGTGATCACACAGCAAGGACCCAAAAAATAGAAACACCTGCACAATGAAACGTACAACAGCCCCACCTGAAATGTTTTTACTCCAAGACTGAAACTAACGATTATTTTTATCATCCAACGAGAGAAAATGGCCAAAACTCTTACTTAAAAGTCCAAACTGACACCATCAGCTTCCTTTGAAATTCAGTTTATTATCACATACAACAAAGAAAAGCAGAAAATATTCATAATATTGCACTTTTGTTTGATTATTTGAATCTAATGAGATATTTTTCTGTTGATTGACTAATCAAATATAACTGTTTTCTACTTATGTTGACTACATTTTTTGAGGCTGTACTTTGTGGTGTTCCTACATTAAATTGGTAAAGAATATTTATAATATTTTGTCCACCTCCCATCAATACATGGAAAACGATTAAGCATCTTGTAATACAATCAAGTCCAACACAACAAAGACACACCACAGCCTCAGATAGGAAGTGTAAAAGTTTTTACAGTGCAAAGGTTTCAATATCGCCACACACAAACAGTTATATGTCATCCTACCGTCACACAGCTGTAAATCAGTAAACAAAAGATCTTTCATGTCCCCAACGATTATGTTTGTAACTAACATATAGACGTATTCTCTGGGAGACGGGGCTGCCACTGGAAGTTTTGCAGATATGGAGCATCTTCAGGAGACGCGCTTCACATCGCGTTCGAAACAGTTCTGGTGACATTTTCTTCTGTTACTGAAAACACAATTTTATAATCAATATTTGAACAGTGACTTTGTGCCTTTTACTTTATTCCTTTCAACTGCTGTTTGCTGCATCTCGACTCGTTTGCTGTTTTGTAAAAACAAAACAAAACAAAAAAACAAAGACAGTACCCAAGTAAAATGCACAGTTAATTATTAACTTCATGTCAATTGTAAGAGGTGTATTTCACATTTCCAAGACACGAGCCGTTCTGGAAGAGAAGATGAAAAGAGCCGCAGTCAGAAGCGTCCTGTGGACAGCGGCACGGCGGCCGAGTGAGGCAGCGGATCGTGTCCGGCAGCACGGAGCAACACAGCTGCAGATGGTTGACACTGAGGGTGAGACATGTTAAGACATCCAGTCACAAGCTGTTTCCTTCTCCATTCGGCCATCAGGATAAGGATGTTAAAAACATGACCCCAAAGCATTATAATGATCCAGAGAGCCTATATGAAGTTAAATTACAGCACATCTGCTTTGAGTTATTACTTCAGTGTTGTGTTGAATCGCAGGTTTGTGTGTTTTTCTGGTAACTCTGTGCATAGAAAGGCTTTCTGAAGGCTGTTTGAACACACCTCTACCCTTTGTTCATGTTGTTTTCGGCGCTTTGTTCAGAGCAGCAGCGTCTCCTTCAAATAATTTTGGATGTAACGAGCTCTGGTGCGGGGATTTGACATTGTCAGCTTGCATCCAATCAGAGCCGGAGAAGGGGGGAATCTGTGATGGAAGTGAGCGGAGCCAAGTGCGAAGTGTTACTGTAACTACCATAGCACACCGTCTTCCGTTGTGGGGTTGAGACTGTGGTTGTTGGGGTCCTGCCAGGGTTATAACCCCTGAAATAAAATGCATCAGACTTTAATATAAAGGCCGCTTTTCATTTCCTATGTTCTAACACCAGTTAACTAGGGCTGGGTGCTATGGCCTATAAATAATATTGCAATATTTTCAGGCTGAACCGTGATACACAATATCTTGATATTTTGAAATGAACCCTTTGATGCATAAATTACACCACTTTGATGTTTCTAGACTCTGCAACATTCATCTTCATTAAAACGTTGTCATAAGTGGTTTCTAATGGAACTATTTTATATTTGCAAAACGGGGGAAATCACAACCAAGTTAAATTTGACCCTTTATAAAAAAAATCTGAGCTCAAAGCAACATAAATTCAACAAGAATCCCTGCGAGGGACATTTAACCCAGAGCTGTTTCTTTTCTGAACCAATTCGTCCGCCTCCATCTTTAGTTACTGTTTCTGAACACGTGTGAACTCTTCACCTCTTTCGCTCTCTCCAGTTCCCTCTGAAGTGTGTTCAGACTGAACGTGATGGGAGTTTTCACCTTGTGTTTTCTCACCAGCTTCACCACTGGACTTTTCATGCCCACCATTTTTACCCATCCATGCCAGCGACATCCAGGGCCGAAAGCATTATGTTTTATCCGACCATCCCGTTCTCTTAATATTTTATATGATTCTGGATAAACAGGGATGTAATCTGAAACGAGTCTGAGTGACGGCGGCATACAACCGTAATTCTGGTCATTGTTCAGTTTTCTTCCAGACCAGTTTCTTTTTCTTCTCACCTTTGCACGTTCATGAATTGGAGTCATGAAGCCTCGAGATAAGTTCAAATATTTCAGTAACGGAAGCAAAGACTCAGCTCCTGATGTCGCTGTTCGCAGAGTTTACAATGACAGCAAAGGCTTTCTAATTGTGAATGGATTCGAATGTGTTCGCAACTTCTGTCCTCTTTGTTTTTACCTCATGTGCCGTCGATCAACTTTAAAATGAAATCAAGCCGTTAAGATGACAAAGGACTAAAGTGTGGTGAAAACATTTACATGATTTTGTTTGAACACTGACCTAAAGACACACATGGCATCACTCTGACTGAAGTATAAATTTGATTTTGTCATTAGCTTCAGCATCGTGTTCAAATTTTGAGTTCAAAATACTGCGATGGGGCAGAGCAGAGTCTGCAATCCAGATTATTTGCTCCAAAACATACTATAAACTGTAAAGTCAGAAACAAATCAGGTCGTTTGAAGCTGATTGACGGAATATTATTTAAAAGTGGGACAGTAAAATCTGACGTATTGTCCCCTTAAACAGCAGACTGGTGTGTGTTTGTCTTGGCGTGTTGAAGCGCTCCCATCTGCTGCCCCGGCGAGGTTAAAACAAAATGCTAAGAACATTATATAACATCACTGCAGCGCCACACATCTGCACACAGATCTGCTTCCTAATGCAGGCTGCGCTGCCAGCATCGCTCCTCAAACTCTCAGACATTACACTGGGGAGTTTGCATCTTGCTCCGGCGACCCGGCGGCGCATGGGGAATGTAAAGGAAAACACGTTAGTCTAGTTAGATGTGACAGACTCAAACGGCTGCGGCGTCTTTGATGAGGAGGAGTCAGGCGGCGTGTGTACGCCGCTTCCTGGTGTTAATATAGGTTAATACGACACAGAAACATAAAGGTATACAGCCGAGAATTTACATGACAGCAAGAAAGCAGGGAAACGCTGACGCACTTGTCCAAACGTGGCCCGACAAGAGGAGCAGAGCTGACAGGAGCATGCACACACACTTATATACACACTTAGATATATATATATATAAATATATACGCACACACACATTGAGAGCAAAGCTGAGCGAGATTCTCTGTTGGTGTAACTGTCTGTTCCTGCAACAACACTTTCATTTCAGCTCTGACCCAAATAGACCCACATGGCTGGCACTGTGTGTGTATGTGTGTGTGTGTGTGTGTGTGTGTGTGTGTCACGAGGTTTCACTCTATTAGTGAGGTCTCACAGTTTGAGGAGACATTTTATTTTTAGGGTCTGAGGTTAGAAGCAAGGCTTGTTTAAGATCAAGGTGAGGTGTTGAGGAATAAAACACACTTGCAGAAGTAAATACAGGGTCAAAATGTGTGTGTGTCTGCATGTATGTATGTGTGTGTGTGTGTGTGTGGCGTGCGCATGTGCACGTGCATGTGCATCACTTAAAGGCACACTACACCCCAATTTTGTACCCTTTTGTTGACGTTGATCACGATTGTTTCAAAAGTTTTGACGCCATCAGATTTTCAGCGCTGATTTGAATTGGATCTGTATTCAGGTAAGAGAGGACATACACACACACACACATACACACACTGCACACACACACACACACACATACACACACACACACATATAGACACAGTCACACACCCTGAGCAGATGGTGAGTGCAATTCTGCGCTGAGCCCGGTTCCTGAAAAATAGCTGAGGTTTGAATACAGTCTTTGTGCAGCCAAGACCTCAATAGCCTCAATACAATTGTGTAACGGACCTCCTTTCACAGAGATGGAGAGGCAGAACTAGAGAAAGAGGGAGGGAGAGAGAGAGAGGTGCCACAGAGGAGAAAACTGAAAAATAAGAGAGGGAGATAGAGACGGAGAAGAAAAAGAAACTAAATGAGAAAAAGGAAGAAAGGAGGAGGGACGGGATTGAAACTGAGCAAAGAAAAGGGAGGAATTGAGAGGTCGACAAAGAAAAGACAGAAAGTGGAAGAGAGAATCTGAAGAAAACGAGTGTCTGTCGAGGCAAAGAGAAAAAGTAAAAGAGGAAGGAGGAAGAAAAGAGTGAGGAGAGAAAGGGAGAACCATGGGGCCAAAAGTATGTGGACAGCAGAGCTTTATGAGATAGTGTAACGTTAATAGATGTCAATCTGCTGTTGTAACAGCCTCCACACAGTGAGATTCAACAATGGTGTTGGTGATGATACAACATACTGGGAAAACCACCTCTTTGTGGATCTGGCTTTGAGCACAGGGGAATAAAGTCATGTTGGAAGAAAGCTGGATTAACACTATTCTTTTTGGCTTACGACTCCTTTAAAGGTCTCATATTGTATAAAATGAATAGATTTTTTTTTTTATTTGAATTATTTAGTGTTACACAAGTATCTGGTGACACCTCGTTTTCTTGAGAAAGAGGTTGAGAGAGGTTCAGCTGTAGAAACTAAAATACGAAGCTGAGGACTCACGTTGACAGGAAAAGGCAGATTCCTCTTCGAGCTCTCCCGAAAACAAAGTGTCAGAGCATTGTAAAATTAACAGGTTTTTGTCTCGCCTGAAATGGTGTCATGTGGTTGTGTGTAGCATTTCTAACATGTTTAAATCATTAACACGTTCAGTTCGAAACACAGATGTCACAGTCAAGTTTTTTCCCTGGATCATACAACTGCAGAAAACACCTAGTAAGTACAGTAAAGTTAGTAAAAGTGAAGTGACTGACAACTGAGGTCAGCAGTAGGATCATGTACTCTGACTGTTAGCTTTCAGGCAATGGCATTTCATGTCTGCCAACATTCACTGTTTAAGGTTATTAACACAAATGTCAATATTGTGCTGTACTGTCAGCTCTCAAAAGACCATCTCTGCAATCATACAACTGTCTTGAGTTTTCCAGCCACTACGTTTGCTAGTGTTATTTATTTTTGCGTTAATTTTATTGTATCATATTTATTGTTTAATTTTTATTTTCAATTATGATAAATATTACTAATGAGCTTCTGGAGACCTGAATTTCCCCTAGGGGATAAATAAAGTATCTATCTATCTATGTTACTGTCTAGTTGTTATTTACACAATTCAATTACAGATTTTATGATTTTTATTATTGTTGTCTGTGAAGAAAAACTTTTCATGTTACAATCCACAACTACAACAACACAGTTTCGGCAGTCAGGTGACAGTCACGGGTGAGTACAGAGAGAGATTATATACAGACAGGACTTTCTTATGTTTTACTTTTTCCACATGCAGCCACCAGCCCAGTTTGTATAGTGGCCCATCTGGAAAAGTTCTCCCAGCATCCGCTCCGTCATTGGCTGTAGCTGACACAAATTTAGTGTTTTAGAGGAACACTGTTACAAGCTGAAGTATAGATGAGTGAAGACGTTTGACTTGTTGGAGAGAGTAGATGAAATATCAGGGAATCAACAAAGTTATTAAGATACATCCTTTTGGGTCCTTTTGAAAGTCTGAACCAAATTATCAACTAATAGTGAAGATGTTTGATTCCCTAACACCACACTGCTTGCATGAGTAAAAGGTCAGTCCGTGTTGAATCATTGAACGTGTCAGAGTGAGTTAACATCCCATGGTTAGGTTAGTTTGACTAGCTGTTGTTGCTATGGTTACGTGCACTTAGGACACCCCTGTTTCCAGAAGTAAAAGTCCCATTCATTTTTCCAATCGACAGCGTTAGTGATCCACAGTTGGATCTCTTCAATTTGAATCAGGATGAAACTCTCATGGTTCAATCATCAGTATAAAATATGAACAACTGTGTTAGAAAATATCAGATTCCATGTTAAAAACTCAAAGGTAGACACTTGTGTACAATAAATACACTGAGGAAGACATTAATTACAACTCCCAAGGTGCATTTCAGCAAGAAACATCCAATTACAGAGCTTAAAATTCTGTTTCATGTGCTGCTGATGGTGTGTGAGAGCAAAAGATGAAAACACTCTCCAGCTTAAAGGAGCTATTTGTAAATTCTGCTATTGCTTCAGCCATCATTGTGTTTACAAAACAATAGGTTATAATAAGTCCTCTCTACTTATTCTGGACAGCCTGGACGCTACAGTGACTTGATATCGGAAAGTCGAGACCAACGGCTAGCTGATTAGCATGCTAACTTCAGACGAAAAAAAGAGAAATAAAAGCAAAACAAGAGGGTTGCGTTCTACTGCTGGACACAGCTCTTGGTGAGTAGTAGAGAAGTTTGATGGTGAATTCACATTTTTTTTCTAGACTGGTAAGTAAACAGCTGTTAATGCTAACGTTTGTTATGTAGCGATAGCAAAAACTTAAAAAAAGCTCCTTTAAATCATGTCATAGTTTAGTAAATTATAAAAAATGTCATAGTATAGTAAGGCATAAAAAATATCATAGTTTAGTAAATTATAAAAAATGTCATAGTATAGTAAGGCATAAAAAATGTCATAGTTTAGTAAATTATAAAAAATGTCATAGTTTAGTAAATCATAATTTTTTTTTATAATAAATCCTAAAAAATATCAGATTATAGTAAGGCATAAAAAATGTCATAGTTTAGTAAATCATAAATTTTTTTTTATAATAAATCCTAAAAAATATCATAGTATAGCAAGGCATAAAAAATGTCATAGTTTAGTAAATCATAAATTTTTTTTATAATAAATCCTAAAAAATATGATAGTATAGCAAGGCATAAAAAATGTCATAGTTTAGTAAATCATAAAAAATGTCATAATAAATCATAAAAAATCTCATAGTATAGCAAGGCATAAAAAATGTCATAGTTTAGTAAATCATAAAAAATGTCATAATAAATCATAAAAAATCTCATAGTATAGTAAATCATAATTTCTTTTAATAATAAATCCTAAAAAGTATCATAGTATAGTAAGGCATAAGAAATGTCATAGTTTAGTAAATTATAAAAAATGTCATAATAAATCATAAAAAATGTCATAGTATAGTAAGGCATAAAACATGTCATAGTTTAGTAAATCATAAAAAATGTCATAATAAATCATAAAAAATGTCATAGTATAGTAAATCATGATTTTTTTTTATAATAAATCCTAAAAAATGTCATAGTATAGTAAGGCATAAAAAATGTCATAGTTTAGTAAATCATAAAAAATTTAATAATAAATCATAAAAAATATCATAGTATAGTAAGGCATAAGAAATGTCATAGTATATAGTAAGGTATAAAAAATGTCATAGTTTAGTAAATTATAAAAAATATCATAGTTTAGTAAATCATAAAAATGTCATAGTATAGTAAGGTATAAAAAATGTCATAGTTTAGTAAATTATAGAAAATATCATAGTTTAGTAAATCATAAAAATGTCATAGTTTAGTAAATCATAAAAAATGTCATAGTTTAGTAAATCTTTAAAAATGACATAATAAATCATAAAAATTGTCATAGTGTAGTAAGGCACAAAAATTTGTCATAGTATAGTAAATCATAAAAAATATCATAATATAGTAAGGCATAAGAAATGTCATAGTTTAGTAAATTATAAAAAATGTCATAATAAATCATAAAAAATGTCATAGTATAGTAAGGCATAAAACATGTCATAGTTTAGTAAATCATAAAAAATGTCATAATAAATCATAAAAAATGTAATAGTATAGTAAATCATGAATTTTTTTTATAATAAATCCTAAAAAATGTCATAGTATAGTAAGGCATAAAAAATGTCATAGTTTAGTAAATCATAAAAAAATTTAATAATAAATCATAAAGAAATTTCATAGTATAGTAAGGCATAAGAAATGTCATAGTATATAGTAAGGCATAAAAAATGTCATAGTTTAGTAAATCATAAAAAATGTCATAGTATAGTAGATCATAAAAAATGTCATAGTATAGTAAGGCATAAAAATGTCATAGTTTAGTAAATCATAAAAAATGTCATAATAAATCATAAAAAATGTCATAGTATAGTAAATCAT
>NW_019174531.1:771407-773642 GCF_002260705.1 Seriola dumerili | reverse complement strand
ATTTTTTTTATAATAAATCCTAAAAAATATCATAGTATAGTAAGGCACAAAAAATGTCATAGTATAGTAAATCATAATAAATGTCATAATAAATCATAAAAAATATCATAGTATACTAAGGCATAAGAAATGTCATAGTATATAGTAAATCATAAAAAATGTCATAATAAATCACAAAAAATATCATAGTATAGTAAGGCATAAGAAAGGTCATAGTGTATAGTAAGGCATAAAAAATGTCATAGTTTAGTAAATTATAAAAAATGTCATAGTATAGTAAGGCATAAAAAATGTCATAGTTTAGTAAGGCATAAAAAATTTCATAATAAATCATAAAAAATATCATAGTATAGCAAGGCATAAAAAATGTCATAGTTTAGTAAATCATAAAAAATGTCATAATAAATCATAAAAAATGTCATAGTATAGTAAATCATGATTTTTTTTTATAATAAATCCTAAAAAATGTCATAGTATAGTAAGGCATAAAAAATGTCATAGTTTAGTAAATCATAAAAAATTTAATAATAAATCNCTTAGTATAGTAATGCCTAAAAAATTTCATAGTTTAGTAAATCATACATTTTTTTTATAATAAATCCTATAAAAATATCATAGTATAGCAAGGCATAAAAAATGTCATAGTATAGTAAATCATAAAAAATGTCATAATAAATCATAAAAAATATCATAGTATAGTAAGGCATAAAAAATGTCATAGTTTAGTAAATTATAAAAAATGTCATAGTATAGTAAGGCATAAAAATTTCCTAATAAATCATAAAAAATATCATAGTATAGTAAGGCATAAAAAATGATATAGTTAAGTAAATCATAAAAAATGTCATAATAAATCATAAAAAATGTCATAGTTTAGTAAATCATAAATTTTTTTATAATAAATCCTAAAAAAATATCAGATTATAGTAAGGCATAAAAAATGTCATAGCTTAGTAAATCATAAAATTTTTTTATAATAAATCCTAAAAAATATCATAGTATAGCAAGGCACAAAAAATGTCATAGTATAGTAAGGCATAAAAAATGTCATGGTTTAGTAAATCATAAAAAATGTCATAATATGTCATAAAAAATATCATAGTACAGTAAATCATAAAAAATGTCAAAGTATAGTAAATCATAAAAAATGTCATAGTGTAGTAAGGCATAAAAAATGTCATAGTTTAGTAAATCATAAAAAATGTCATAATAAATCATAAAAAATGTCATAGTATAGTAAATCAGAAATTTATTTTATAATAAATCCTAAAAAATGTCTTAGTATAGTAACGCCTAAAAAATTTCATAGTTTAGTAAATCATAAATATCATAGTATAGTAAGGCACAAAAATGTCATAGTATATTAAATCATAAAAAATGTCATAATAAATCATAAAAAATATCATAGTATAGTAAGGCACAAAAATGTCATAGTATATTAAATCATAAAAAATGTCATAATAAATCATAAAAAATATCATAGTATAGTAAGGCACAAAAATGTCATAGTATATTAAATCATAAAAAATGTCATAATAAATCATAAAAAATATCATAGTATAGTAAGGCATAAGAAATGTCATAGTATATAATAAGGCATAAAAAATGTCACAGTTTAGTAAATCATAAAAAAATGTCATAATAAATCATAAAAAATATCATAGTACAGTAAGGCATAAAAAATGTCAAAATAAATCATAAAAAATGTCATAGTATAGTAGGGCATAAATAATGTCATAATGAAGCTTAACATATGTTCAGTCAGGAAGACTATCTACTCCTCTTCCATTCATAATGCTCTAATTTCTCACCCCACTCCTTGTTATCAGCTGACCTCAGGAGTTCAGCAACCAATCAGATCTTGCTATGATCTCAACAAGCCAATCACATTGACCCTGTCATACTTTAAAATTTGTTCTTCTCTCTCCTGCTGTCAGCTGTCATTTCAGTGCGTTTGTTGCGACCCTCCTCCACTCCTTTCACCTCTAGTCTTCATATCCAGTCAGGCCGAGCTCATCATCACTCCTCATCACATTCAGATCTGCAGCTTCTCTTCTTCCTATCTACAGGACCACCACCAGTGTCTACACCCCGGGGGAGTTTCCTGTATTTCGCAGAGCCTCACCCCCTTTTTGTAGTATAGTATGTGGTAAAAAATGTCATACTACAGTAAGTCATAAAAATGTCATAGTATAGTAAGTCATAAAAATGTCATAGTATAGTAAGTCATAAAAA
>NW_019174531.1:736046-771382 GCF_002260705.1 Seriola dumerili | reverse complement strand
AGTAAAAAATGTCATACTACAGTAAGTCATAAAAATTTCATAGTATAGTATGTCACAGAAAATGTAATTGTATTGTAACTTATAAAAATGTCATAGAATATGTCATAGTGTAGTATGTCATAAAAAATATAGTGTAGTATGTCATAAAAACATCATAGTATAAAACATCATAAAAATGTCATAGTATAGTATGTCATAAACAAGACTCAAAACCTAGCATATGTCTGGACCACCTATGGTCAAATCCTGATTATATAACTACAATGTCGTCTGACAAAATCACGAAACACATATATGAAGGACAGGCTGTGTTGTGATTTCAGCTGTATTTACTAATAAACACTCAAAGAGCAAGTTAAGAGAGACAGACTACCTTTCTTATTTTTGCCTTTATTACAGTCATAGTGAGAGAGAGACAGGAAAACTGGAAAGAGTGAGAAAAAGAGGATGACATGCAGCAAAAGGGCCACAGGTCGGACTGAAACCCGGTCCGCCGGGGAAAGGAGTAAGCCCAAAGCACACTTCATACATACATACATACATCATATATCTTATTTAGTCTCTCACACAGAGCACAACCTCCATCTGGGATCCACAATAGTTTAGCTTTTATTTACTTTCAACTCCAGAACATAACAGACTTTTATAGAGGCAGGTCTTTATGTCTAACTCCCTCTGTTTGGTTTGTAGAATTGGTCATAGCCATTAGTACAAAGCCTTGTTACCTCCCTCCCTCTCTCCCGCTCTCTCTGCTTGGTGTGTCTTGTGTTTAGTTATTCCTCTGCCTCCTTTAGTAGAAATGATACATGAAATGAAAGTTGTTTTTTTTGCTGTAATGGAGGTGAGGCTCAGTGTATTGGAAGCGCTTCTCCTCTTCCCTGCAGTTCCCAAGCTGCTGGGAAACAGCTCGGCACTCCGCTGACCAGTGATGGAGATATCCTCAGTCAGTCAGTCAGTCAGTCAGGGACATTTGCAACTATAGGGCTGACCTGAGCTGCTGATGTATTTATTAGATTCTACAAAGTCAAATCTTTAGCTTTAGCTTGCCATCAGCAAAACACAACTGAATGTTAAGTCACAGCTGACTTCTATCTTGTACATTTTTACATACTCAGACATGTACTTTAAATAATTTTACCTGCTGGATCGTTTTATGGCACAAAATAGGGAGGCGCTGTTCTACCTGAGCAACGATAGCTGAAGATTTCATTTTGTGCTGCGGGAGGAGTTAAAATCTGATGGAAGAAAATCATTTCCAACCTGTTAGTACTTTTTCTTTTTAAGGAGCAGGCAACCAGGCAACTGTGGGATCGAAGTGAGCAATCACCTCCACTTTACCCTCAATTATTTCATTGATGTCTCGGATTTTTAAGCACAAACATGCAGCAGCTTTCAGTGAAAATTGTATGTATAGAAAATAGTAACTCATTTGTCAGTTTTTGCTTTGGCGACATGGGGAAATCTGCCAGAAAAACAGCCAGTGAACTGAAATTAAATGAAAGGCTGGAGAATGAGTGCAGACTGAGAGACGGGGATCGGGTTATGAGAAGGGAGAGAAGTGTGGAGGGTGTAAAAGGGCGAGTGATGAAAAAGAGACGGAGAGAAAGAGGGTAGACAAAGGATGGAAGGAGAACAAAACGGAGCAGAGGGAGAGACGACGGAGCGAGACGAGAAACAAAAAGAATACTAATAGATGAGAGATGTGACTGAACAGTTTCTGGAGTTTCTGAGATCCCGATATATCATGTGTGTTGACCTGTATTGAGGTTGTATGTGTGTGTGTGTGTGTGTGTGTGTGTGTGTGTGTATACGCAGATAATAGAATGTGTGACAGGTTATCATCATCATCATCATCATCCTGCTCACAGTGCTGCAGAAATTAGACTGAGACAGTGATCCAGTGGAGGATGAACAGAGATGACAGCGTCTACACTTTATGAATTTAGATGACAGATAGGAAGAGGGACGATGAGACACCAGCCGCTTCATCAATGCTGCCGTTCAGTCACTTTTCTGTTAGACTTTACACCCTCTGAACACACAGACTTCACTTTATCACTAAATAATTATCCACAGAGGTCTCCTCCTCTCTAAAAGAAACAAACCAGGTGATTAACTGGTAACAACACTGAATAAAGCAGTTTGACGTTAAAAATCAGTGTTTCTTTGACTCAGAGCAGTCGGGAGCTGAGCTGTTGCTAAGGTTAGCTCAGCTTTTTTCTCTGATAACTTAAGATCCAAACGTCCCACTACTAAAATCTTTCATGTGGTTAAAATATAAAGTTAAAAAACGACCAAGATCTAAAGTTTAGCATAAAAATGTGGCTTAAAACTGGACTAAGTCGATTTTGATACTTCCGGTAGACATCACAACGCCAGTGCATGCACCATTAACAGGGAACCACAGAACGGAATTAATATAGAACCTAGACTTGCTTTAAAAATCAAAAAAGACATGGAAATCCTTCTTTATACAATATTAAAATATGATGAAATATTATTAAACTACATGTTGACTCTCAGTGAATAATTTAAAAACACACTTTTTAAATGAAATCTGAAATCTGCTCTAATTTTAATGGATCACTCAGGAAACAGTCAGCCAATCAGAAGAGAGGTTCAGAGCCTTCTCTCTTCTGATTGGCTCATCAACCTGTTGTTACTAGAGCTCCAGAGAGAAGCCTGAGAGAGGAGATGTAAAACTACATTGAGATGGTTTTTTGGTTCTTAAAACCACAAATATATCTTCTGATGGATCAACACTTCAAATGAAACACAGGAAAAGTGTAAAACATGGGACCTATAACATCCGTAATATCCGTGTGTCTATGTTTATATTTATTTTTGTACACAGGTCCCTTCATGAGAGATCCTGATCTCACTGAGGTGAACTGTTCAAATAAAGGATTTAATAACAATAATATTAACTTCAGATAAACTTGTTCTTATGGACCAACACTTCAAATAAAAAGTGTAAAATATGGGACCTTTAAAAAAGATTGTGTTATTGTAACTTCAATAAAGATGTGATCATATTTTAGGAGGTAATCCAGACTTACCTTTTCTTTCCTTTATTATTATTTAGGATTATTGATAACACACTATCAAACTTCCACTCAGGTATTTTCCAGCACTGAAAAACTATTTTACAACTTTCCCACCAGAGCTTGTCATTGGTACACACAGTGGCTGAGTGAAGCAGCCAGTCGGTGATAAAGGTGTCAGTCTGTAGGTGTGACTGGTCGCTCCCAGTCCGTCACTGAGATAAAAGACTTTCTATTTAAAGCTGCCGTGTGGAAGCAGCATATGTGGGGTCACCGGAGGACACCCGGCCGGCCGCCTGCTCACTCGTGTTCGGAAACGGTTTTTCCTCAGCGGAGAATCAGAGTGTGTTTGTGTGCTCATGCGTGTGTCTCTGCCTGCATTCATGCATACGTGTTCGCGTGGGTGGAGAGTGAGTGTGTGTGTGTGTGTGCGTGTGTGCGTTTACTGATGCACTAAAGTGAGAGGCCGAGGTAGTGAGTGGATGGTTTTTAGACCCTGTGAACAAACAGGAGCGATGGTATATAAAAGTCTCCTCATGCCCAGGTGACTCACCGGCTGAGGAGTTCATTTATGCATTTTCAGTTTGTTTTTATTTATTTTATTTTTTCAGAGGGTCATATATCCTCGGTGAGAGCACACGTGCCGGCCAGGAGTGTGTTTGTTCGCTCAAACGTGAGAGCGCTGGAGTACATGAGCCGGTGTGTACATTCAGCTGACTGCCTGGTATCCTGGGAAGACCCGTCACACAGGCCGGGTTTCCACCACATCACACACACGCACACACCCACACACACATACCTACTGTGTTTTCCTCTGCGTTACAGGAGATAGATCAGTCCTGCAGCCTTGTGTGGGTCAGACTTTCTCTCCCGGTCATGTCTGAGGAGTCCTCAGTTTGACCTTTAGCTGCTCTCTGTGGCTCTGTTCACACTGCAGCTTCAAGTCTATCCACATTCATACTTTCTCTCATGCAACACAGTTTGGATGTGAAGTTTTAGGTTTCGTTTATGCAAAATGTTCTGATACAAGGGAGTATTGTCAGTCTTCAGTTTCAGATATAATATTTCTACACTGTAAAAAAAATATCTTAGTAACAGTGCCCACTAGCAGCTGTAGAAGTTATGAATCTGGTCCATTGAAAACAAAGGAGGAAGTTGGTTGTCAATGAAGGGAAGCAACTGTCTCCTAGAAATTACATTTATAAACAACTAAACTGTAACAGAAAAAAAATTGTAGAAAAAAATTGTGGCCAGATTAAGTTCTCTATTAATGCAATGAGGATATGATGTTGATACTGAACGTATCAGTAAAACGTTACGTCCACCACCCAAATGCTGTTTTTGGCCACTTGCTGAAATGATTGAAAAGTCTGAAATGTTGCTTTAACTGGACCTTAATCAAACTTATTTAGGCGTCTAGATTTAACCAACCTGAACATGATATTCATAGTAATTGAACCCAAAACATTAAATGTTTCCCTGTAAAAATTTTGCATAAATGAAACCGAAAGCTTGTAAAAGTAAGGAGGGTATTAACTGGCTTCTATACAGTATTTCAATCTTGGTGCATCATAGATATTATTAATATGATAGATATTAGTATTAATAATTCTAGTTGCATGAGTCAGTTAAATTATATATATATATATATATATATATATATATATACTGTTACACACACACTGCTCAAAAAAAATCAATGTCACCTGCTTTGGTGCAAATGAAAGTGACAACAGGTGCAAAAGCAAAGGCAAGACAACCCCCAGAAAGGGAATGATTTTGCATGTGGTGGCCACAGACAGTTGCTCTCCCCTGATCCTTCCTGACTGATTCTTCTCTAGTTTTGTGTTTTGCAAGTGTCCTTGTTACTACTGGTGGCATGAGGCGGTACCTGCTGCACAGTCAGGTTGCACAGGTAGTCCAGCTCCTCCAGGATGGCACATCCATAAGTGCGGTCACAGGAAGGTTAGCTGTGTCTCCCAGCACAGCGTCAAGAGCATGGAGGAGATACCAGGAGACCGGCCGTTACACCAGGAGAGCTGGACAGGGGCCGTAGAAGGACATTAACCCAGCAGCAGGACCGCTACCTGCTGCTTTGTGTGAGGAGGAACAGGAGGAGCGCTGCCAAAGCCCTACAACATGACCTCCAGCAGGCTGCTGGTGTGCATGTTTCTGACCAAACTGTCAGACACAGAGTCCATGAGGGAGGCATGAGGGCCTGACGTCCTCTATTGGGACCTGTGCTCACAGCCCAGCACCGTGCAGCTTGACTGGCATTCGCCAGAGAACACCAGAACTGGCAGGTCCACCACTGGCGCCCTGTCCTCTTCACAGATGAGAGCAGGTTCACATTGAGCACATGTAACCCGCGTGAAGGAGTCAGGAGACGCCGTGATGAACGTTATGCTGCCTGTAACATCATCCAGCATGACCAGTTTGATGGTGGTAGGTACTGGGATGAAATCCTCAGGGCGATTGTGAGACCGTACACTGCAGTGGGCCCTGGGTTCCTCCTGGTGCAGGACAATGCCCGGCCTCATGTGGCCAGAGTGTGTAGGCTGTTCCTGGATGACGAAGCCATTGATGCCATTGACTGGCCCTCATGTTCCCCTGACCTAAATCCAATTGAGCACCTATGGGACGTTATGTATCAGTGCATCCGATGCCGCCAAGTACCGCCACAGACTGTCCAGGACCTCACTGATGCCCTGATCCAGGTCTGGGAGGAGATCCTCCAGGACACCATCCACTGACTCATCAGGAGCATGCCCAGATGCATACAGGCAAACACACTACTGAGTCACATTATGAGTTGCGATGAAAATCAAGTTGGATCAGCCTGTGATTTCAAATTTTTACTTTGATTTTCACCAAATTATACAATCAGTTAAGATTTTCTACTTGAATAATTCTTTCATCAAGATCCCATGTGTTCCCATCATTTTTTTGAGCAGTGTATATACATAAATATATATATATATATATATGTGTGTATATGTATATATATACATATTTGTACATAAAATATATGCACAAACACCACACACACACACACTCCCACAGCTGACTGCGGTGGTGGGAGGGGCTTAACATTGTTAATCTGTCTGTAAAAGAAAAAGCAGCAGATTAAGCCGTTAACATGGAGCTGCAATTAAGCACATCCCATTTATAAATACAGCCATGACAAACACAGAAGTAGTTAAATGAGCCAATAAAACTTTAATTATCTCTTCAATTATTTCCTGTCACCATGGCGACAAGAGAAAACGGAAAATAAGTGAAATAACAAACTTGAATCAAATTTGGGAAATTCAGACTAATTAAGAGTTCGAAATCTTCAGTTTCTCACTTTTAAAGCAACATTTAGTGTTTTCAGATTTCAGATTCCGTAAACACCACAGGGATATTTCATTGTTTCTGGCTTTGGTACAAACACTTGAATGTGCCTGAAAACATCTTTAATTGAGTCACTTTGCATCAACATCTCAGAAACAGTGAAGTGAAATCTTTATTTTGTGGTTTATTTTTATTACAGTGACTCAAATCACACTAATTATGTCTTCAATAACAGTATCACTACCTAATAAGGCACCTTTAATTATAAGTTGTGATTCATGGTTAATAAATGACTTATTGATGCTATAACCCATTAATTAATAACAGTATTTTGGTTGCCAGATTGTGGAAAGTGCCCCTCCAACATGACTCATGCTTTGTGTTTTTAGTGCCCTGCTTTACCTTTTACCCTCTGAAGTCAACAGTATGATAACTCTAAGGTATTGGAATATAATGTAGTAGCATTTGGTATTGCCATTATTTACAGTGTATAAGCTCCTTATAAAGGATGTTTTATTGTTGTTGCCTCATGTGAAGCCAAACACAGTTGAGATGACCAGCTACAGAATCAGGATTCAGCAGCGTTAATGGTCTGTCTGCAGAGAAAAGACTTTATGTGATTTAATGAAGATAAAATCCGTTTGATGAATCAACTTGTTGATTGATGGAAAATGAACAGGCAATTGATCTGATAATCGATTTCATCTCATCCAAGTCTTTGGGTTTTCATTGGATAAAACAAGAACTTGAAGGCGTCGCATTGGGCTCTGAAATTATGATCATCAACATCTTCGACTATTATCTGACGTAAAAATGTCTGTGCAGCAGCTTATGAGAAATAGTTAGGTTTTATTGTTAGACGACCTCTAGTGGCCGTAGTAATTATGACAGGAGCAAAGGAGGAAGTCAGGTGACGTAGAGTAAAGAGCTGGAGGTCAGGGTGGACGGATGAGTCGAGAAACAGGAGACAGATGTTTGTTCCCCCGTCTGAAACTGACAATTGGTGTTGGCTGTTTTGTTGGTTGTGTAATTTATTGTTAACATGATGATGAAGGTCAAGTGAACAAGTCTCTATGGTGGTTCAGGTTGTTGGATATTTCGCAGACAAATCAATCAATGCAAAAGATAATCAGCAGGTTAATTGACAATGAAAATGATTGTTAGCTGCAGCTCGAAAACTTTTCTGTAAAATGTTCTTCATGGCTAAAGACTTCTTTTGTCTCGATGATTATCAAAGACTTGAGACAAGTTGTGTTTTTTGCATTTTTGCCCTCAACAGCATGGATGGGCCTACTGGGCACAGGGTCAGAGGGCCCCAGGGCCAGAGCCTCTGTTTGATGGGAATTCAATCAAACAACCGCATAGCAACTACAAAGACATCTCTGAATCTATGGCTGTTGGTCTTATGGAGGAGGGGTGGGGGGCCTTTTATATGTCTGTGCCCGGGGGCCCATTGTCTCATCATCTGTCCATGACTGAGCGTTATGTTATGTGTCGTAATCACTCATCTCAGGCCTACAAACAACTTTGTTTGCAGTATGATGTTACATGTAAGAAGTCAGTGTCTTTTCTGACAAATGTCTCCCCACCACAGTGAAATTGTGGTGTCTTGTAATTCCACGTGGGCTGGACACATGAATGTGCACGACATAAACACACAGTCATCCTCCCGGATTTAAGTTCAAACATTTTAAACGTGCAGCGATTTGATCGGGAGGGCTGTCAGTGTGAACGCAGCCTGTCAGGGGTCTTGTGAGGACACGACGGTCGAGCCAACCAATCTGTCAGAGCTGAGGCATCCGAGACAGGCGGCCATTAGTTCATTTAGAGGGGGGTGGGGGTGTGGAGTGGGGTGGGGTTTTGGGCAGGCAGGCTGGATTGACACGGCAAATGTTCTCATGTTAAAGGGATTATCACAGAACAGAGGAGGGGAAGCACCACGGACTGACATTTCATCTACTGACAGAGCAGCCTGCGGGGACTATATTTTGCTGCGGCGGGACACGAACCGTTCCCACTGAAGAGAGTTTAAAAAAAGGTTTAAAAATATGTACCCAAAAGGTCACGGCCCTCAGTCTGCACATAAATCGAGCATGTAAACTTTGGAAATCCAGGGAGGATAAAACACAAAAGCTGCAGTGACGTGTGTGTGAGCCGACAGCAGTGAATTATTTATTCTCATGTTGGAGGGATTATCAGCAAACGGAGGAGGAGGAGGAGGAGGAGGAGAGCAGGAGCACTCTGACAGTTAATAGAAGGCTGGAGGGTCGTATTGTGGAGGGACTAGGGACAGAAATTTTGTCGTTTGTGCTGTTTCCCCCTTTTTTTTCCAATTGAATAGCTATAATGAGAGGTGTGATGAATGTTAGCAGGTTGCCAGCCTGCCTGTTAGCGTGAATAATGACATCTCCCATTTATCTCAGACATATCTACTGTTTGACAAAAAAAAAAAAGACTGACAGCATAAAATTAAGAATAAACCTATTTTTTTTAAAGGACAGCAGCCTACTGGAGGAAGTGATGTTGTTCCAAAATGCAGCCATGTGGTTTGGAAAGAAGCTCATAAATAGTTAAATTTGATATAATAAAAAACACGGACGAAGCTCCTTGTGCATCAGCGTTCACATCAGTCCTGCAGCCGCAGACGTGCAACACGACTGGATGGGATCACGTATACAGGCGGTGGTGGAGGGAGATTTCATTACATGGTGAAGTCAGCAGGTCACGGTCAGTGGTATACGGACAGTGAACACTGCTGAAGTAGAACTACACTGACAGCGAACGCAGCTCAAGTCATCTATAGTCTAAAGCTAATCTAATCATTTGATCATTTACTAATACAATTCCTCAGTCCTCACTTGGTGCAAAAATATATACAAGTTTATCTGAAGTTAATATTATTGTTATTAAATCCTTTATTTAAACAGTTCATCTCAGTGAGATAAGGATCTCTCATGAGAGCCCTGCGTACAAAAATAAACATAAACATAGACACACGGATATTATAGGTTCCATGTTTTACACTTTTCCTGCGTTTTAAGTGTTGATCCATAAGAAGATAAATTTGTGGTTTTAAGAACCAAAAACCCTCTCAGTGTAGTTTTACATCTCGTCTCTCAGACTTCTCTCTGGAGCTCTAGAAACAAGTCAGTGAGCCAATCAGAAGAGAAGAGGCTCTGAACCTCTCTTCTGATTGGCTTCTGAGTGATCCAATAAAAATATATCAGATTTCAGGTAAACACTGAGAGAAACCAATTCCTGCACGGTTGGAAAGGGGGTCCAGGTGGGTGGGGTTTGGAGCATGGCTTAGAACGGTGACTGCTTTGTTGTGACATCACAAAGTTACAGAAGTCCTGATGACTCGTTTTAAGGCTCAGTTTCTGAATACAGGCTGTGTGCATTTCTCTGTGGACTGAGCGCTTTTATACTTTCGCAGTATTAATGTAGAACCTTGACCTGCTTTAAAATCAAAGAAGACATGGACATCTACCTTTGTACAATATGGGGAAAAAGATAGACACACAGAGAGTTCACGGACATGCATTATACATTTTCACATTTAAGAAAAGCATGTGAAGATACGTTAAACTGAAATAATGAGGCTTCAGCATTGTGAGAGGATGTTTGCTGTTTGTTTCCATTGACAGTTTTTCCTGTTGAGCTGCAGTGGAGGGAATTTCATATTACAAAGACTTAATTTGAAAGACACTCACTTGATTTGTCAAAGTCTGACTGTCGAAGCCTCAGATTCACATCAGATAACTAAAGAATATATTTTAGTACCAAGGACTGAAGAATTCATCCCCTATAATTTATATTGAAAGCACCTTAAAGTTTAATTCCAGTTAATTTCAACCTGGTGTATCTCCCATAGATGTGGTAAATGTGACTCTACGGGTGCGAACTGACAATCACCACCTACTTAGCAGAAATTTGGGGAGACAACACTTGTCTTTGAGTCTGACCCAAAGTAAACATGGACATTATGCTAACTTAAAAGGATCTACATCCAGGGCTTTCTCTATGTATGTCAGAGACCAGGAATCTGACCAGATGCTTGTGTTTATTGCCAGTGAAATTGTAAGAGCTGACTGTTTGGTCCGGCTTCCAGCTTTCCTCAGTTGATTTTGTAGAGTTCAATCCCTAACCCTGCAAAACCTTTTTCTTGTGGTTACAACACTGGTATTACTATCACCTGTGGACACGCCTGTTTTCCTGGAATCAGCAGGTCCGTCCCTGCAATAAGAGTCCTCCTCCTCAGCCGGCTGTTTCTCGAGGTGCGTTCTCTTTCAGGACAGTCCTGTTCCCTTCCTGCCTGTTTGATTTCAGCTCCTCTTCTGTTTACTCCGTGTAGGAAAAATGCGGCCAACCATCAAAATGAAATGACTCGGCCTCGTGATAACATACGGGGCTAATTCTTCACTGCGTTCAGCTTTTTGAGTTTCCCGAGGAGACAGTGCAATAGCAGTGAAAGTCGGCCTCACACATGTAAACAGACCAGTGTGTGTGGATGAATATGCAGGTGATTAGTCTGTGTTTACTCTGTCAGACTCAGACTGAAACACAATGATTCATGTAAAAAAAATCTGGTTTATTTGAAAAGCTGTAGGAGGCACGCGGAAAGTCCTCGTTCCTCTGAATCTTTCCAGTGGAGGTAACAAAGTTAGCCATGACTCTTCATGCCCAGTGTGAACAGGGGGAATAATTACAGCAAAAAGAAAAAAAAATCCTGTTTCAATGTTCATATCAGCACCTGACTGTTGTTTTAAGGGAGAATTGAAAATTGTGAACTTGTCCTTTATGGTTCAAGGTTTCACAGATGAGGAACCCTAATGATTCCTCTCCTCTAGCTGATTCCTCCTCTGATTTGTTCAAACAGGTTCATCATAGCTGTTTCAATCAGAGTTCCGTATGTGGGACTGGAAATGGGGATGTCGTCTTTCTGTGCCAGAGCCAGAAAAATGTCCACATAGACGCTGTTAAGTGTGGATGAGATGTTTGGGTTAGGGTTGATAGTTGACTTAAATCACCGTATTATACGTTAACTTCTGCCGGTAACCATCCCTGTGTCACTCCACTCTCTCTGATTGTTTAGGGAAAAATATTAACACCAAAAAATCTGTTATAATATGGGTCATTTAATGGCTACAATTTAGTGAATGAATTCCTGCTCCCCAGAGGATGGACCTTTCTTCCAGCAGCACCCTCAGGACAAACTTTACCTCAGTTACTAATAAGATCTTCAGACACGAGATGTTAGCAGCATGAAAGCACTAAACATACATTTTATCTGTATCAACAAAACATTTTGTTCAATGTACAAACATTATGTAGTTTTCAGATGGGTTACATGAGACACAAGCAAGAAGACGATGGGTGATACTCCATGCCTAGGAGGAATAGCAGGACTACGTCTGTGACTGACTGACTGAGTGAGTGATGAAGTTTCCCCATTGGTCGTTGCTCTTTCAAAATGATTTGGTGCAAACAAGCAGTGATGACAACTTAATGCCAACTTTGTCACTAGATTTTTCCATATGGGGGCTGTAGTGTGTATTAACATAGTAAGTTTAACATATAAGTTCCTGTATATGAACGAAGAAGTCAGTATGATAAAACTACCATAGACTAAGGCTCTGAACTGTCTTGCAATTAATTCGATTTTAATTCGATTTAATTTTTTCTTCTGTTTTTCAGACCCAAAACAATCCAATACAACAGCCTTACATCGATTACGAAATATTTTTCCATTCAGATCATATAAATGTTACACTACAGTAAATATTAGAGGATATAACAACAGCAAAGCAAAGTGCAGCCTCCAAAATGACTACACAGTTGAATCAACATCTCTTTAAAACAGCTTCAACACAAAAATTACCTTTTATAACCTTCTTAAAAAGGGAGGATTTATTGTGTTGCATTCTTTTTAGGTTTTCTATTTAAGTGTTTTCTATGGTTTTTTACTGAGCTCTCATGAGAACTGGTTTTGTTTGTGGTGCTAAATGGCAACTTTATAGAAAGCTTTGTACTTAAATTTACTTTTTATTTTCTTTGGCAACCTAATGACATTCCTATGGGTATATTTTCTATTTCTTTGTAGTGTTTTTTGGTGGTATTATTATGGTATACACCTGTAAGGACCTGTAGTGCGTCAGCTTGCAGGAACCCTAATTTGCCTTTCCTTCTATAATATTTCTATAACATCACTGTGCAGTCTGACAGTTCCGCTGTGACAGTTGCACATTTTAAATCCATCTGTCTTTTCTTCATAATAAAAATGAATGAACGCCTGACTGACTGAACAGCTGCTTATAAAGAGCCATGCGTTGGTGCTGCAGTCCGGTTCGCATGCAGCCAGTCAGACAGTCAGCCAGTCATCCAGTCAGCCAGGCGTTTGGATATGTAGGCCGACGCAGCGAGCAGGCAGGGGGACCGCGGGCACAAGCTACAGATGCATGGGAGGGGGAGGGAAGGGGGAGGAGGTGAGGGAGGGGTGTGGGGAGGGATATAGGAAGAGAGAGTGAGTGAGTGAGAGAGACAGAGGGGAGGGTATAGGAAGAAAAAGAGGAGGAGGAGGAGGGAAAGGGGAGGATGGGGTGAAAAGAGGAGAGCTGTCCTCAGAATGACCCATACCAGCACCAGACAGCCTCAGCCCCCCCCCCCACTCCTCTCTCTCTTACGCTCACTCTATATCTCTCCATGCTCGCTCGCTCTTTGCTGCGTAATCGGCTGAAAAAAAAAAAGAAGAAAAAATAGAAAAGCACGGCCGGGACGTCTGCACTCTTCAAACATCCTCATAAAAAGGTGCAACAAGGAACCTCAGAGATCATAGAGGTTTTTTATTAATATTATAATTGTACAGAAAAATAGAAGTTTTTATTTCTCATTATTATTCTTTGACTTATTCTGTGACCTGGATAGCAACCACTGCTCTCATACTGGCAAAAAATTGTGCCTCCATCATGTTAAGACACAGTTACAAATTTGTGACCATTCAGATATTAAATCTAAGCATGTGTGCAAGCAAGTGCTTTTTCCATCCACCTGTTTTTATGTGCGTTTTCAATTTGTGTATAAAAAAAAAAAAAAAACTGAAAGGAAACAACAGTAACAATCACAAGCATCTTACTTCCTCATTAAAAGCTGATTAAAAGACCACGAGAGCCACAGACACAATCAGAATGTGATTGACTGACACACATATGTGACTCGGCTTACAGGGGGGGGGGCAACTTAAAGGAAAGACCTGAGTAAATGAGCAGGGAAACCAAACGAATGCAGATGCTTTCAGACAGAGCAGCAGGGGAAGAGGTGGGGGTGGGGGATTACATTTTATAGCTCAGCTGAACCCCTATAGATTTTGGATGGATGTGTTAAGACAGCATTCTCCACCACTGTCACTACATGAGGGGAATGTTTTTACATGAATGCTGTTCATCCCTCCAGTAGAGGTTCTGGAGGTTTGTGGTGGCCCACAACACTTTACACTGGGGTTTCCTTTCATTTGTCTCCCATCTGTAATTAAGCTACTTTGAAACCATCTGCGCCCAACGTCTTCTCAGAGTCGTAAATCTGAACACACACACTTTTAGATGCAGTGTAACTCACACTATCCCCGGATATCATTATATCTGATGTCCATTATGAATAAATGTCCATAAATCCGCTTCGGAATCAGAAAATAAGACGTTTCTTATAACTGCAGAACTTGCCTGAGAATCATCTTGTTTTAAAGTTTTCTTCAGTATCACAGGAACTCAGTGATAGTAGTCTGAACATCCGTGGGTACACAGCAAACAGGAGCTGCTAAAAGCTCTTTCGGCTACTTTTAATGTCTATTTGCCAGAATGGGCGGCACAGATTTCTGGATTTTGTCTGAGGAGGAGTTTAGAGAGTCAGACTTGATCTAAAAGAGCCTCTTAATGCTTCTAAACAAGCCCAAAGGTTCATTAATGCGCCCTGTAAAAATACTTCTATATAGAACCTTTTAGTGGGTGACATATTTGTACCAATATATAATAAAGGACCTACAAAGGTTCTATGGAGAACCTGTTGTTTCAAGAGTGTGCTACCAAGATGGAGAATATGTGTTATTGGAGTGTGTGAAGGTTTAAACACGAGATGTAGTCCTCATTGGCCGGCCATATAGACTCAAACACACACACACACACACACATTTGTATACACGTGTGCCCCAGTGTGTGTGTGTGTGTTAGTAGAAGTAGGTCAGTAGTGAAAGGGTTCTCGGTTATCCTCACACGGCCTCTGTTCGGCCCGTCACACCACTCGTGTCGACTCTAATTTTCTCTTTCTCATCCCTCCTCCCCCACCCCCCCCCCTATCTCCTCCCCCTCCTTTTCCTCCTCCTCCTCTTCCTTCATCCCTTTCTCTCTGCTCTGATTAGGGAAGGGAGCATGTCCCACCCCTGGTTCAGACGGGTCTTGTGCAGGTTAACTCTTCGGTCGCCGCCTCTGTTTTTCACCTCCCTTCTTTCTTTTTTTTTCATTTTCTCTCCTGAAAACGGTCAACTTTTATCTCCTGCGTGGCCGGCGGTCTGCTTGTGTTTTCACAGAGGCCCCTGCCAGACCATTTGCGGCATGTAACTGGTGTTTTCGAGGGAGACCCGACGCCACAAAATGGGGCAGAGCTCTGTGTTGTAAAGAAGGACATGAATCAACCCTTTTCCCCCAAATGTTTCATTCAGAAACAGAGGAATTGGTGAAGGAAAAACTCAGAATGCCACCAGGTTTCCAGCCAGTGAACTTCCAGGAAGGCTGGCTAATGCCCAGATCTGTGAACAAATGGTGTATTACCTAACCCCAACCAGCTTTACATGATTTACAGTAGAGCTGGGGGAGAGCGGTTGTTTGAGCTCACACTGCCATCTGCTGGAAGAAGAGGGAGGAGGAAGACAAACCCCTCTCCTCACCACACAGACGTGTCAAAACGCCCCAACATGGCTCCCGAAAATGTCTCTGGCAACCTCACAGGCAAATTCACCCCAGATCAGGTCTCAGTTTAACCACAAACCCCGCCCTTAAAAAAGAAAAAAAAAAAAAAAAAAAAAAAAAAAAAAAAAACAGTCACCAAAGGGAGAGCTCAGTGTGTGAAACCGGCAGGTGAAAAGGTGGAGTGAGGTATGCAAAGGAAGCAGTTCAAATCTGGTGGAGAACAGTGTGTTCCCTGGACTGGTTAGACTGGTTTCTATGGTGCCGCTGGTTTCTATGGCGTTTCACCAGGCACGCTTGGCGACGGCACTGAATATCTTGAATGCCTCAGATGGGTCATCAAGGACGAAAAACACTGGCTGAGTGTGGGAATCAGACTGTAGCTGCTGCTGCTGCTGTTTACCAGGAAATAAACAGCCCGAAAAGAAAAGATGTTTAAACAGGTGGATTTTCCCGTGAGGTGTGTTTTTTTTTTCTTTTTCTTTTTTAAAGAGAGGATTCATAGGCATTTTTAACTGTTTAACATTTGACCCATTTATCAGACTTGATACAGCTTCTAAAGATCAACATTCACAAAAGTCAGCTCAAAAATTTATGGAGCAAAAGTTCCTCCCTTGAATGAAATTAAAGCTAATTCAGCAGTGATGGATCCACATTTAATCTAAAGCTTTAATGCTGAAATCAACCAAAGTTACATCTTAAATTACAGCTGTAGTTTTAATGTGTCATTTTTGAATAAAAATAAATAAATAAACACATGAAATGAAATGTGGTGTGAATGGGGGAGGGGGATGACAGTCCTGGACACACTGTGTATTTATGACTTTTTTTACTGTTACTATAGTTTAGAGCTGCAACAATTATTTGATTAATCGATTACTTCATCAACAGAAAATAGTTGTTGCAGCAAGTTTAGCTGGAGCTAACCTTTACTGCTTTATGACTGATGTGATGTGGATGAAACAGCAGCCAGATGTGTGTCGTGGAGTGAAAAGTACAATATTATAAAAGTAGTATAAAATGGAAAAAACTTCAATCTGAACTGCAAAGAATATTTTTGGTTTCAGTTCTCTGAATAAGACTCTTTATTTCTCTTCTGATTCTGAAGAACTTGCTCATCATCTTTAATTACTAAAATCCACCAAAGTCCTCTCACACTGTCAACAGCTTCCAAAGGGGCCGAGGCAGAAAGTAGTTCCAATTAAAATTGTTCACACTGAGGTCTGTGGATTATTCACAGCAACAGAGACGTCGTCTCTGAGAGGACGTTTGTGTCTGTGGAAGCTTCTCAATGAAACTTTTAATGAAACTAAACTCAGTGTGTTAAAGCAAATATGTCAGAGACAGATACTGAAAACCCGACAGGACAGACGCCACAACTGCTTGTTGTTTTTTTTTGGTGAACCGAGCCTTTAATCTTAAATCTTGACTTTTCCTCCATTTTCCAGTGGTTTTATACATCTTTTGGGCTGTTATTATTGTTATTAATTAAAAATAAAAAATGGACCAGCATCTCTGCCAGATCAGTGAACGTGTTGTGAGGACTTGAAGTTGAGACGTTCTCATCAACAGGTTCCTGTCTACAGCTTTAATCTGTGTCAGCGTGCTCCTTCAAGCTTTTCAGCAGCTCAGGTGAAAATGTGTCAATTAAAAGCAGAAGAGAGCAGGTAGGAACTGATCTGATTTCAGTGATGTATCACTCCTTCTCCTGACACTGACAGTCTGATGCTGCCACTCAGCCGCGAGGTGACACGGAGCAGATGTTCACCCTGCACATCTGGACTGTGAAAACACGGTTTCGGTTTCTTTATGCTGCTCTCAGATCAGAACAGAGACACTAGAGTCTGGGCCTAGAATCGATCTGAGTGGGTCAGCGTGATTCATGTACTAACCTGTAGGAAAAGTGCTGTACAAATAAAGTTTGATTGATTGCGAGTAAAGATTAAAGTGAGTCTGGAAAACAAAAAAAAAAAAAAACCCAGCTGAATCAAAGCTGTTTTTTCACTTTTTATTTTTTTTGCTTGCAGACAAAAAAAAAAAAAAAAGATATCCATGAAGTCCAGATATAATAAATAAATTAACTACTAAAAAACTGTTGGCTATTAAAGCAATTTAAAGAATGGCAGAAAGGCTTCACTTTGCAAAATTACAGAGCTCGAACAAGGATCCCAAATCATAAAAAAACAAAAAAACAAAGAGCCTCAAAGAGACATTGATTTTACAGTTCACCGCTCTACCTGCTGATTGTTCTGTGACGTTTGCATATCCTAACAGAGTCCTACATGGTTCAGTACACAGGAAGAGAGAGCAGAGAAAAGCAAAATAAAAGCTTATTTCTTCTTTATGAAAAGTTAAAAAGTTCCCGCGAACTGAGCCAAGTGCCTGTGGTTTCTTGTCCCTAAAATATCTGTCTGTAATTCTTGTGGAAAACCTGAAAGATATTGATAACTAGTTCACCCGTATTGGAGCAAATAAATGCACTAATAACTATGTCTCCTTTTTTTTTTTTTCTCTTTAAAGTGATTCACTGACTTTGGCGAGGACAAATAAAGAAACGCCATCTCAAAGACATAATTATTATTGTGTACTTGTATTTTCATGCATACAGTATTGAATTCTCTAGAAAAAGAAAACCTGTCGTAAAGTGTAAGTGTCACAATCTTACCGAGTTTGTAGCTTAACTGACTGAGGTAAAGTTGCCTGTTTCCTGAAGTAGAGCAAACATGCTGTTGATTTTTTTTTTTTTTCTCTTTTGGACGAGGACACAAAAGACTGAACCCACAGAGGAAATGACGCCTGACAACATGTGACCACCCACCATCAAAACTAAAGCGTCCATGCTTGTCTTTTGAAAATCTAAACAGAGCTGGAGGTGAAAGGAAAAATCCACCTTAAAAAAAACATCATTTATTTTCTACTTCAGGATTTGATGAAGGTTTTAGTTCATGATTTGTGTTTTGGTGAATTTTGGTGAACCCTGTCTCTCTATAACTGCCTGTTCTACTTGCACCAGATTTCCTTCGTTTCCCACAATGCCTTTCAACAATCCCCAGATGACCCTTGACCCAGATGTGGCAAGTATGAGGAGAGCTGGACATTGTTGTTTTACATTATAAAAGAAGCGTCTGTTAAACTGTTGACAGGTCATTTTATTACTCTGTGTTTTTGTAACCATGAAGGGTTGTAAAAAAAAAAAATCTAATTCATTCAGTTAATTCACACGTGAACTTTAGCATGAGGTGGCGTCTTTGAGCAGGACAGACTGACTCTGTGATCTCAGGTCGTTTTGTAGTGAGGTGTCAAACCTGCTGCAGTCGACTGAACAGCAAAGAGATTCTACTGTATTCAGTCTGTCCCCACCTGCTGGGTACAGCAGTACGGAATAACTCTACCTAACGTGCAGGAAGGTGCTCTATTCAGTCTGTGGCTGTGTGTGATAACCTGTGTTTTTGTATTAAGATGCATAATGGTGATAGCTTTGGAAAAAAAAAAAAAAAATTATATTGCGATTATTTTGGCAGATACTGCGATAGCAATATGAGTGTGAATGGTAATTTTTACATTTAACTGTCACTGGAAAAAAATAAATAAAAGAAAAACAAGTATTAGAGCTGCACAATTTAAAAAACAATCAACATATGGTCAAGTGCAAAATACAAATTGCAGGAGCGGCAATTTTTTTGATAAAAGGTAAAATGTGTCACTGTGCACTGTTGGCACGACAATGCTACAAGACCCAACAAAAATCACATCATCATCATTTTCAATTTTTTGTTAGTGAAAGTGAAATGAAAAAACAACCATTCCAACTGAAATCGCAATATCTGCCAGATTAATCGCAGTATCGTGCAGCCATATGAAGTATATAAAAATGAGGATGTTATTTTCAACTATGGCTGGAGAATATGATTTGTAGCACCACAGTGCCTCATTTATGGTCTGTTGTGACACATTTTTCCTTGCTCCTGCCATTTGTATATTGCACTTGGCCATATTGTGTCTGTGGGAGTGAAACCCAGCTACAGAAACAGAGCATTTGGGGGCAGGTGATCTTTCAAACACAACCAGCTCTCTTCATACATCATGGTCACATATGTTACCTACAAAGCAAAACATCCTGAGTATATGAGTGGTGTGTACACACGCACACACTGAACTCTCTCTGATTCCACCTGTGACATCTGTTAGTGTCTAAGTGCAAGAAGCTGTGATGAAGGAGACACGACTTTACAGAGTCATTTCACCTGGGCACAAACATTTCTCTAGATTGTGGATATTTCAGACTGTGCTGAGTTAAACTGGTTGTTGTTTATTGTTTACATTTAAACAGTTGTGTTGGACCAAGTCAACACAACGCCATGGTAACAAACATTTGTGATGTAGGACTGTTGAACTGGTGGCTCCACAAAGACTCACTGACCCCTCACTGTTTGATTGTGAAAATCTGACACTACCACCTGCACCGCATCTTCACCAGTTCACTCTACAGCTATCTATATACAGGACTACTCTCAGTGGGCAGTTTATTATGAACGCCTGGCTCAGGCTAATGCAGTTCTCCTTCGTGGAAGTTTTAATGTTCAGTTTTATTTGTTGAAGATTCAGCTGTTTAGAGGATTTAGTTTCTGCTGCTGCTGAACTGAGACAGGTGTTTCTGTTATTTAGCCTATCCTCATTGATATAGGTGGGGTGGACAAAATAATAGAAACACCTGTCGGATTAATTCAAGACGTCTCTAAAACAGTTTCAACACAAATTGAACATTAAACCCTTCATGAAGGAGGATTTACTGTTGGATTAGACTGAGTTAGTGTGAGCTAGTTGTTCATAATAAACTGATCACTGAGTGAATACACTGTGTCAGCTGCTGCCAACATTACAGCCCGATCAACACATAGCTGATCATTATCAGTGTCAGAGTGTATGTTGATCAGTGAGTAACAGAAAATGTCAGTACAGAAGTTCAAAGACCTTTGAGGTGATTTAGAAACAGTTGATCCATCACAGCACTGACAGGTAACATGTTCTGCTCTGCATGTTTTAAATGTTGTTGTTATTGGCCACTTTATCATGATCTGGATTCTCAGGACTCTGATTGGTCATTTTAAACCCACCAATTGTTCAATGATGAGTTTTAAGGTGGATTTCCCCTTTAAGGATTTTCCTGTCACGTGTCTTGTTTCACTTCCATCCTTCAGTGACTTGTGTGTTTGGAGGTAAATTCCAACTGAACTGATGATTTCAATGAAACTGAATGGACCCAAACACCTGCAAACATGGAAATTACCACCACTTGCAAAAGAATAGCATAATAATAGTAGAATGGATTCAGTTTCCATGACGTTAGATGTCGATCAGACTTTAATAAATCACTTGAAAAAAATACAAAAAAGTTAAAACGTTGATGTGGAATTAATTCCAGCACTCATTTCATTTTTTTGATTCAAAACAAAAAGTTATAAACAGAATGGCACTAATTTGTCTATTCACAAAAAAACAATGTGGTTTTAAAAACCTTTTCTTTTAGAAGAGCAACATGTTTTTGTAGTTGGGTTTGGGGAGAGGATGTTCCCTGGAGAAAAAGGTCTGATGGTTCCTCCGTTATTCTGAAAAAAGCTGTTTGAATAACGAGGAAACCACACGAGGTCTCACCTCTTAGAAATGTTTTGGATTTTTTTTCCTTTATACAAAGTTTACCTTAAAATGTAGAATTTTTTTGTAAGAAAAGTGACATTAAAGGCCAAAATAAAAGCCCTGTCATTCTCACCAAAATAAAAGCCTTGTTATTTGTACAAGAGCAGAGCTGGAACTTACTCTGGTGGCGCCGCTGTTTGGTGAGAGGCGTCGTCTTTAACGTTGAGTTGGTCCCCACAGTTCATCAGCCAAAACAAACTAGATCCTGACGCTTTGTCCTTTTCATTCAGCTCCACTGTCTCAGTGCTTCTCAGCTCCATCAGGACCCAAAGTTCATCTCCAAGGCACAAACCCTTCGGTTTAGTATCACATGATCCGTCTGAGCTGTAACTCCGTCAGAGCTTCCTGCGGCCGTCTTTGGGTCCCGACCCGCCAGCTGAGAAACACTGATGTATGTCATCCTCCGTGTCGTCTCCACAGTGGGGGAAGCAACGCTAAGTCTGTGGAATAAAAGAAAAAGCAAAAAAGATAACATCAGCTGAGGACAGAGCAGTTTGTGACGCTGACCACATGTTGTTCATGATGTTCCAGCTGCTGACTGAAAAAATTAATTTTCATTTTAAAGATCATTCCCTTCATACATGGTTGGACAAAAACAAACAAATGGATGTTGTCACCTTAGAGTGGGCAAATGTGATGGAGGTTTTTCACTATTTTCTGATATTTTATAGATGGATCAATTAGGCAAAAAACATTAGATTAAATAAAATCATGAAAATAATGATAAATTTACTTTCAGTTTAAACCAACTAACTTATTCAGGCCATTTGTGAAACTAAAATGTGACACTAGAATATGTTTGAAGCCACATTTCTGGTTCAGACGAGGCTTTGTACATTACAGCACATCCGCTCACCTGTCTGCTCATGTCTGCTCCTCTGCCTGAGGCTGTGATTGGCTGACACCTTCAGCTTCCTCCTGGATCGTCTCGTCATCTTCCACCTCCTCTGCCACCTCCTCCTCCTCCTCCTCCTCCTTCTCCTTCTCCTCCTCCTCCCCCTCCTCCTCCTTCTCCTTCTCCTCCTCCTCTTCCTCCTCCTCCTCATTGCTCTCGTCATCTGAGGCCTCCTCTCCTTGTTCTTTCACCTCCATCTCTCCCTCGCTGTCTCCGTGCTCTGCCGCCGCCGCCGCCGCCACCTCCTCCTCCTCCTCTTCCTCTTCCTCCTCCTCCTCGTCCTCACCCTCCCCCTCTTCTCCCTCGGCCTCCTCGTCGCTGAAGGGCTCTTTGCCCTCCTCCACCCTCCTTGCTGTCTCAGAGAACCAGTCCCTCACCTGCTCGTAGCTCATGCTGGACTTTGTCACCAGGTCATCCAGGTCTTTCTCGCTCAGGGCTCGGTGTTTGAGGTAGTAGTCCTTCAAAAAGGCCTTACCGGACTTCACCTACAGGAGAGAGGAATAAAACAAACGAAATACACTAAAATATAAAGTCACTGATTTGGTTTGTCTGAGGAAAACTTCAGGGCTATTCTGTACACTTGTTATGTGTCTAATTAGGAAGACTGATATTAATTTTAATCTCTGTGCAGAACATATTGTGAGATTTTGGAGATGTTTCTATACCGGGTATGTGTCTATTTAATGTCTCTGGTTGTATCAGTGAGCAGGACTGATTTGATACAGGATTGTATTTACAGGTCTGTGTTAATGTGATAAAGTACCTTGATTTACAGGTATTTCAGTCAGTGTTTGAACTGTACTGTATTGCAATATTGAGATAAAAAAAAAAAAAAAAAAACATACCATGAGTGAAAGCAGAGGGCAATCCACAAGCCTCAACTTAAAATAAAAATGAAATATGCCATCCAAAAGCTCCCCAACAATACATCCAAATAATATATGTAAAAATATTCTGTTTACAACAATATAAAAAGAAATGTTTCTCATTTGAAAAGTTTTACATGTTAAATATAGGATACTAAAATAGAATAAAGTAAATAAATCAGCTTCAGAGATGTTGGATGGTTCTTTGGATGTAACTCAGTAAACGGTTTAAAATGCATCAAGTCTCTGTGAAACACTTAACTACAGCACCTCACACACGAGTTTACTGATTTACTGACTTATGTTGCTTGATTGACTTTAAAGAGGAGGGGCTGTGGGGTGCACGCTCATAAAATAAGCAATAAACAATAAACTATATGGTTTACTTATTGCAACACAAAGAAACTGAGGTAAGGGAGGCATTTCTAACACTTGAAGACACATAAAATGAACACCTGAACTCCATAGAACAGTCTGTGTTTAAATTTTCAAGGACTACTCATTTTTATTTTTTTTTGTTTATTTTTTAAATACAGAGTGGAGACCCCATCTCAGGCTTTTGGAACTGTATATGTTGGTGAACAGTTGGTTGTAACTGTTGTCCTGTCTATGCCCCTGCACTCCGCTTCAAAAGTAAATACATCACATTAAAGTAACTATGCATCTACATGGGACCTCTAATGAGACAAGATCCAACCATCCCCAGCAGGTTCAGGTAAATGTATACACAGACCTTGATGGCGGTGGCGTCCCCCTGTGGGGAACGTTTGCAGGGATACGGCCGACGCGTCCTCCTGGACCAGCCCCGGAAACGCTTCCTGGACTTCTTCTGACTCTTGGCTCCTCCGTTCAGCGCCTCGTCCACCTTATATCCCAAATATTTAGAACATCAAGTCAAATTCTAAAGTCTAAATAACATTACCGTGAATTGCAAGTGTTACTGCTGCAGTGAAACTAGAGAACTGACATCACATGGTGCTTTTCTTTCTTCACAAAAATAAAAAAGTAGTTGACAAACAGAAAATGCCTTATTACTTATCTACTGTGGCTACATCAGTAAGAAACAAAGCCTGTGCACCTTCCCGCTCTGGTAGAGGTAGTACCACTTCAGGTTGCTGTTCTTGCAGGCGTAGCGTGTGTCTCCGAACCAGTTGACGATGTACGTCCTCGGCAGGCCGCTCTCCTCTGCCATCTGGTCGTACTCCTCTGGCGTCGGCCACTGCGTGCGGACGAATGCCTTCTTCAGGATGTGGAGCTGCTCCGGCGTCTTCTTCATCGTCTTCCTGCCAACAGGCGGAGTCGTCTGTCTCTCCTGAGACGAGGATGAAGGCACAGCGGCTGGTTTCACCTTCTCGCCGTCCCCTTCGACGTCTCCCTCTTTTACCTGCCCCGCTGAAGGCATTTTTCGCCTCTCTGTGAACCAAGCGTCCACCTCGCGTCTCGTCAGCTTCGTCTCTGCTCGCAGCCGGCTCAGCTCCTCGTCCGAGGGCGTGTCTGATTTCTGGAAGCTGGCCTCCAGGATGAACAGCTGCTCCGGCGTCTTTTCCTTGAACTTCTGTGGCGTGAAGTCGGGGAAGGCGTGGCGGAATTTGACCCGTGGGTCGCTGGATGTCCCAGACGACCCCGGGGCGTTGGCAGAAGTCGGAGAGGAGTCGCTGGCATCGTCGCTGGAGTCGATGACGATGGTGGTAGTGTTGTCACTGTTGTTGCTGTCATTAAGGCTTCCGCTGCTGTTCCTTCCCACTCTGCCTCCCCCTGGCGCCGCTGCTCTGCTGGACGAGGTTTCGCTCAGCAGGACACCATGATGATCCTTCGAGTTCCTCTGGTTGTAACGTGTGTCGCTGAACCACTTCTTTATTGCTCGTTTGGAGAGTTTGGTGACCTGCATGAGCCGAGATATCTCCGCCTCGGTGGCGAACTGCCTCCTGCTGTAGCTGGCCTTCAGCTCCGCCAGCTGCTCCTTGGACTTCTTCGGTTTCGTCGCCGCTGCGTCCAAACTGAGCGCCGTGCTGGCTGAAGAAGCCGACATCTCAGTCTTTGATTCTGATGTCGACGGTTCGGCAGCTTTGGGCTGGTTGCCAGGGACGCCTGCGACTGTCAGGGTGATGGGTGAGGCGACCGGCACGGTGCTGCCGTTACCGGCCACCTGAGTGAGGACGAGGCCCGGCTGTCCGACGATCTGACACGTCTGGAAGATGGACTGAAGGCCGTTGGTGGCTGCGGCAATGTTGGCGGGGATGACGGTGATGGTCTGAGGGACGGTCTGCACCGTGCCGTTAAACTTCTTCCTCCTCGCCTCCTCCACCTGCAGAGAGGAGCAACAAACCGTTTTAAATTTACTGAGCCATTAAAGTGTCTGGTTTTATCCCAACTGGGAAAAAGGATGAACAAATCAAGAGGTGGCGACAAACTGAGTTGGTCTTTAACTTGACAAGATTCCTCTTGTTACTTATGTTCTAATTAACAGTATAGAATGGGAGCAGGATCAATTGATCTGTAATGAAGTGACTGTACATTTAATTAAGTTGTTTGACACCAACTGATAAATTCCAAGCAGTAACTTATCATACATTGTGTAAATTACACACAATATTTAAAACAAAAACCAAATCCAATGTGCTCTCCGAAAATTTAAAATCAACCAGATACACAACCGCTTCACATTTTACTTGACAACAGTTCATGTCCTCCAAAGTGAACTGAACAAATTCAGCCTGAGGTACAAGATGACAAAGGCTCAGAAACTACAACAAAACACAACCATAACTATTTTAAAAAAAAAAAAAAAAACTTGGCATGTGGCTAAAAAGCAATGAAATAAAGTGATTATGTGAGACTTGAAAAGGTCACATAATAAGAGAAGGGGTCTCTACATTACAGCATGTCTATAAAAATTAATTTTATGAAGTGATTTGATGAACATCTCAGACTCTGCCAACATCAGGCCGCTCGCTCCAGAGAGCTGGAGTCAATAAAACACAGTCGCTGCTGGATGAGACAAAATAAAACCCAGTGACTTCATGATGTGATCTGACACTCGAGGGATTAAAGGAGCTATTTGTAAGTTTTGTTATTGCTACATAGCTAACCTTAGTATTAACAGCTTGCCAGTCTTGCACAGAGCTTCCATAGTTGCGTTTACAATATAAGGTTATAATACGTCCGAGGAGCAGCGCTACTTCTTCAGGGACCACTGGACGCTACAGTGACTCAGTATCGGGAAGTGATGAAACTAACTGGGCCAGGGCTAGCTGGGCTACTGAACTTTAGTAAAAGAAAAGGGTTGCTTCCCACCTCTGGAGACAGCTCTTGGTGAGAAAAGGAACGAAGTTTGATGCTGACCTTGCAACGTTTCTTCTAGACTGGTAAGTCAACAGCTGTTAATGCTAACGTTAGCTGTGTAGCAAAGGCAAAACTTATAAACAGCGTTGTGCCGGTTCACACTTAAAAAGAACTAGTTCAAAGTTCAGTTCATACAGATGAAAATGAACTAGTTCACCTTCATAGTTCATTTTTTTTTTTAAATCTTGAACTAAGTTCACAGTTTCAAAAATGAACTAGTTCACGCGCATTTGTTCCGTTTTTTCCATTTGTTTGATATTCTTTTTCAACCTCCTTCTACCCATCCATCACCAGCCCCAAATCATTGCCACTCCCAAACAAAATGAATTATTCTACACCACTGAAGAATCACAGACATTAGTTACATTTAAAATCTGTATATAAATATAATCCGTCTGAGTCTTCACTTGTTTGTTCATAAAACTGCTTCAAATGCTCAAACAAAGTGGCTTCAGCAGTAGTCGATGTCTGTACCGCGTGTACTGGTAGCACCAGCCAAGCTGGGCCGTGTCTCTGGAGATGTCATGCGGCGTGCCGTAAAACTGTCGCAAAATGTGAGTCACTCTTTTATTGTGATAACAGTTGCCTGAAGGCAGAACTACAGAGCACAACAGAGCTACAGACGTGCAGTAGCTCTGTAGTTCTTTTTTTGCCACAAAGTAGAGAAAACATGATGTGAAACGTGACGCAGCGTTGTGACGTTCACAGTAATTAGAAAAGCATGATGTGAGAGACAAATGTGTGAAATGCAGCCTAAATCAGGGTGCAGATGATGTGGCTGTTGTGTGAAAGCACCCACCTCCTCTGGTGTCCAGCTGACTCCATGTTTGAGCCTCTGAGCAGAAAACCAGACCTTGATCTGTTCCTCGCTGAACTTGGTCTGTGAAGAAAGGCCCATGATCTCTGACACTGAGGGATACGGAAATCTGCAACACAGAGTCGGAGTTTGACTGATAAGATTCCTACAGACTGAGCTGTTCAATAAGGAGAGGGAACAGCAGAGTGATATCATGCGAGTGCAAATACAGAACAACCACACAGGCTGTACAGAAAACACATCCCTGCAGTCTCTGTTTTATTTAGCTCTTTGTTCTGTTTGTCTTTGCAGCTTTGTGCAGATATGATGCGACTGTAAAAAAAAAAAAAAAAGAAAAGATTTTATTTCAAAATGACGCTTTACCCCAAATAACGCACATGACTAAGGTTGAAACTGATGATTGTTTTCATTATTGATTCATCTGCTTTTTATTTTCTTAATCAGCTGACTAATCATTTCAGCTATGAAATGTGGGAATATAGTGTTTCTTGTTTGGATCAAACCGATACACACTGAGTTTACTATCACCCCTGAGTCCTGACAAAGAAAAGCATCAAATCCTCACGTCTTTAAACAAATGAAAACAAAATAGTTCTTAGTCAATTGTTGTTGATCAGCTAATTGATTAATCAACTAATGCTGCAGCTCTACATGTGCTACACTTATGCATTTAAACCAGCCAGTGAAGATACTTTTTCATTGCCTTGTAGCAAAAAAAAAAAGTCTAACTGTTGATTGGGATATTTATCAATATCAGTCTACACCACATATACACACACACACACACACAACCACACACACACCTTACCCTAACTTAAACAAGACCTGATTCTAACCTAAACAAATTGTCCAAATTGTCCTAAGTTATATAACAAACTGGTCCTCACAAAGATAGAAGTACACACAGAGTCACAAACACATCATCTGCTGCTCAGTGAGGCTAGACTTAATGATTACGGTGTTGATCATCAGATTAAGGTGATGTTTAACCTGAGAGAAATTTTAAAGAAGTTCACCTGTGATTCAGTGCTGCACTCCCATAGATTTGGTGCAAGAGGAAGATTAAAATGAGTGTTCAAACTGAAGCAGCAGACGATGGTTCAGGAGATTAGTTATTGTAATTTGGGTTCTTTGGTTTCCTTCTATTCCTACCTTCCTAGTTATGATTTGTTTTGTTTGTTTTGTTGGAGTTAAATCAAGCTCTGCACATCCTTCATCTCAAAGTGTTAGTGACATTTATCAGTCTGTCTCTGTGACCCCGGTGGGTCACCTGGTAGAGTGCGTACCACATGGGTTTAGTCTTAACTGCAGCGGCCATGGGTTGGAGGCCGACCGAAAAAAAAATCTGTGCTTTTATGTCTCAGTTAAACTGTTTTCCAAAGTACAGCATATTACACTGATTTCCTACCAAACAGCCGCTTCATTTCAGGTCCAGTCTTGCAAACTTGCAGAGACATGAAACCTGCTGCCAGTCACTGCTCCATCACGGTGAACATTAAGTCACTGTAACCACTGTGTGCTAATGCAATCGTGAGTGGGGACAACTGTCTCAATCATTCCTGTTGACATGTCAGAGGGTAGTCAGTGACTGGAGAGATGATTCTGGGCTGGAAATTGACACGAAAAAAAACAACAAATCCAGATGATAAACAAGCAGGCATGAGACGTAATGAAAAGAATTATTTAAGGGTGGTGTTTTGCATTTAAAAAAAGGTTGCAAAGGACTTTTGAAAGGCAGCTATGGTTAATGAATGTGTCTTGTGATATTCTATATTTTTCTCCTTGTTAACAAACCTCATGAAGAGACCAAAACCAGCACTGACCGTCTCCCTCTCACAAGCACCATCTGTGTATCAGAGCCTGATGTGTCTGATTCCTCTGAGCTATAGAGCTCCATTGTCCAGAAACTCTTAAAAACACGTCAGTGAGCCACACTGCTGCACTGGGTCATCACCATGAACACACACACTGGAGTGTATTTTGACTTATTCTCTCTCTCGCATGCACGCACACGCACGCACGCACACACACACACACACACACACACACACACACACACACACACACACACACACACACACACACACACACACACACCTGCTTCCCCAAATACTCACTACAGCACCAAAATGTGGATTAGTCCGACGCTCAAAATAGTACCCTAGTTCCTCCTGTTTGTTTAAAAACAAAAGGGAAAAATTAAACTATATTATGTCTGAGGTGTCTTTATAGATTCACGTCTTCAGTAAGAACAAGTGGGCTTGAAGTTGAGAGCCACAGACAGACGAGGGAAGTGAGGAACATGTTGTTGGTTTGGAACTTTTCATGGGATTTGTTGACAAAGAAAAATGTAGATTAAGAAACTAAAACCACCATAGTCGTCTAAAGTTTTGAATAATATGCACTTACCATGAAGGAGGCTACAGAACAACATTCTATGGAAAGACAAAGTAAACTCAAGGTGCAGTTACCTGTTGTAGGCGCTGACCAGCAGGACGTTGTTGTCCATGGCCGTGTTGTAGGTGGGGATGCTGCTGATGGGGATGAGAAGCTGAGTCTGGGTCTGAGCACTGTTCTGCTGGTTCTGCAGGGCTGACAGAACCTGAGCCAGTGTCCCTGGAGGCAGCACGGCGCCGCCGCCGGAGCCGCCTTTAATCTGCAGCACGTTGGGGCTGTTGACCACGATGCTCTGTGGGACGGCCTGGACCTGCACAGGTGTGGAGACGGGGATGAGGCGAGGGGCGACGGCGGCGGGGGTCATCGGGGCAGGAGACAGAGTGGGCGGCTCCTTGTTCTCATCGTCCTCGTCGTCGCTTTCCACTTTGATGATGTCGTCAACGGCCATCTTGTGCGCGGCGGCAAACTTCTTGGGTTCCAGTCTGCTCTTGATCCTCATGATGGGCGTCTTGCTGAGGGCGATGCCCTTGCGGGACGTCTCTTCTACCTCGTCGTCCTCCACTTTGACGAAGCTGCCGTCGAAGGTGAGGTCGTTGACCGTCTGCTGGAAGATGGTCTCGTTGTTTCGCTTCACCATTGTCCGTGTGAAGTTGTCCTCACCCGGGTGGAGGCGAGCATTGTGGGCCAGCAGTGTATCATAACTAGAGGGGGAGAATTGTGGGTTAATACCTCTTTGATCAGACATAACTCAAGAAAAAATAAATGTAAACCTTTCGAGTAATGAGGCAGAAATCATATTCCTGACACTCTTCACCACAGCAGTTCACAGTCAGATGATGGGACCAATAGGTTCGAAGTTCAAAATGAACCTAGTTATGACCTGTAATTCTGTCCTGTATTTAGGTCACGTGAAGACACCTGAGCAAGTTCATCTACTGAACACATCTGTGTTCCTGTGATAAAGGTGAAAGTAAGTGAACCTTTACCACAAACTGCTTCAATAAAGTTTAACTGACTCAATGATTCAATCCTAGCCCGTCATCACTGGCCACTACTAATATATAATGTCTGATACACATCCCAAGACTTGAACTATGTTCTGTGTTCAGTCGCAGTGTGTGAAGGGACAAACAGCCCTGACATCGTACCCATCCTCTTATGAAGCTGATATTTTTCAACTAGAACTAGGAGGTAAAAGAAACTTTGTTCCATCAAAGGTGCAAAGTTGCTAAGAATTCAGTGAGTTTATCACTGAGAGCAACAGTCATTGAATTTATTTAGGGCTGCAACTAACGATTATTTTCATTATTGATTAACTTGGCGATTCTTTTTTTGATATATCGATTACAATGCACCTAAGATGTTAGGGGTATTTTCATTTTGTAATTAAATAATAATTTAATATTGGTTCTGGCAAATTTAGACACGTATGACAGATATGTTTGTCTTATAACTAATAAACATTATTTTGAAGTAATTGTTGCTTCCATTATTGAATCATTGAAAATGATCATAAGTTGCCAGAGACAAAAACTATTTAATTAACAAGGATATGAACCAGCATTAAATACTCTGATGTGAAAAACTGGAAATGGTAAAAGCTTTAAATGCCTGTTTGTGGCTGATACTGTGATGATTTACAGCGACAGGTTTGGTCTAGTCTGTCCTTTACTTTCAAACACACACTGTGTGCACACACAGGTCCTCTACCTCTTTGTGTGGTAGTCACACTCCATGCAGACATAGGAGGTGTTGATGACGACGTCCGGATGCTCCGTGTCCACGTGCATGGTGAACAGGTTGAGCTCTGACGTCTGGAAGCTGCAGTACTTGCACTCGTATCCTCCTTCTGCCATGTTCAAGTCCAGGTAGTGGTCCGACACCTGCCTGACGTCGGCCTCCTCGCCTCGCTCCTCCGACAGACCGCAAACCTCCGAGGAGACGGTCACCACGCCGTTACTGTCCTCCGGTTCTGCCACATCCATGATGTCCTCCATCTCCTGATCCGAGTCGACGGTTTCTCGAGGAGGAACCATGCAGGGGGTGGTGGATTTCCTCCTGCTCGCCATCCTGAGGTTCAGTGAGCGCTGCGTCTAGCTGAGTATTTGAGCTGTCTCAGTTCAAGTCGTCCTGTTGTGGCTCCATAAAGAAAGATATCGTCTGTCGAAATTCTTCCTCTGTTATCCTTAATTCCTGAGGACGACAAAGTATTAACACTTGTGACTGAAACACAACCCACATGCAAAACCTGACATGTAAACTTCTACTTGCTGCCACATTCATATGTGGCATGCGTAGATTCTGCAGATGTTTCTCCTCTGGCTCAATTGGTGTTTCAGGTGAGTGCATGTGTGATCTATATAGAAACTCCTATTTTCATGCTTTTTATTACTCATGTAGATATTATTCATCATTTTTTAAAGTGCTGCAATGATTGGTCGATTAATCAATTGATGTAATATTAATCTAACTATTTTGGTAATCAATAGTCATTTTTTAAGCAATTTTTTTTATATTTTGGGTTTTAGATGGTTGGTTGGACACAAATAAGAAGATGATAAGAAGATTTGAAGATAATCAAGAATAGAAATAATTATTAGGTGCAGGTGCTCCTACTTTTGTGCTGCCTCTTTACTAATGTGACCATGAATGGATTACTGAACGGGCCTGCCAGATGCAGGCCCAAGGGCCTAAGAGGTCAGAGGCTCTGTTTGAAGTGGCTGTCAATATTTCTTGTTTGAAAGTCACAGAGCTCATTTAAATGACACAAAACAACTACAGAGAGACTCAACTACAAAGAGACACAAATTGACCAAAGACAAAACAATTACAAGGACCCAAAACAACGATGTGATCGTCTGGGGATCCTATAAAGCAGGGGTGTGGGGTCTTTTACCTGTCTGTACTCAGGGCACATTTTCTCACAATCTCCAACTAATCATCTATAACGATAGCAATTTAATGCATCCCTTATATTATCTTTCCTCTGGCTACTTATCTTATCTAGCTGGACTTTATCAACCAAACAACAAAAATATCTGTTGCATGCTTTAGAGAAACTGATGTTGAGCCATGTAAATTGCAGAAGAGTGTGGTCAACAGGGCAAATCATGCAAAAAAACAAACAAAAAACAAACAAACAGGGGAATAAGCCTTAAGAAATGAACTGATAAAACACTTTTGCTCCACTTTGGGTAAAAGCCCTGATGCCTGCAGCCCTGTGCTCACCGAACTAACTGATCCACCCTGGTTATTTCAGCTCCTGCGATCAAACTGAGGCTGCAGCAGAACATGCACTTCCTGTCCACACACACACACACACACACGCAAGCACGCACACACACACAGGGGGGGAGAGAGGGAGGGAGGGGGAGAGAGAGAGAGAGAGAGAGAGACAGAGAGACAGAGAGACAGAGAGAGAGAGAGAGGGAGAGGACAGAGATGTTTGCCAATATATTCAAGGCTCCAATCACAGAGAAAGGAAGAGAAAGAGGAACGACAACATCCCAACAGTCGTCCTAGCTAACACTAGCTAGCTGAACATTGTGTTAAACGGGTCAATTCTCCACAAGTGGCAGCGGGTCTGAGGCTGCCACTAACCGTGCACAGACACCACCGACAGTCCCCCGTCGGCCCGCTGTGAGTTTACCTGGCGAATCGGCTCCTGTTTACCAACATCTTGCAACAAACAGTTAGCTGGCTAGCGGCTGTAGCTGTATAGCATCTCTGGTTGGGTCTGTTGATACGCAGTCTTCCGCCTTTTACCCAAATACACCGAGCACCCATCTGCTTCAGCCGCACACAGAGCCGCTCTGACGGCCGGGAAACGATCTGACTACCGCCCGTTAGCTCCGGTTTCAGCTAGCGTCGCCACGACTCGCATTGTTTACTCTGTCGACTTGTTAATAAAAGGGACAGTTTAATAAAAAAGGCACCGATAGTTCAACGAATATGACGATGGCCATTTTTTATACCGCCGTTACAAGCAAGCAACGGCCGTGAAATGGATCCGGTTTGAATATTTCAAAATAAAAGTTTCAACTAAAGCATTCTCCAAATAAGCAGTTAAAAGATGGAAAACTAAACAACAATAACATCAGTCATAATAATAATAATAATAATAATAATAATAATAAAATGCCCCTATAAAATGAAAGGTACATTTCACAAAAAATCCCAAACAAATCCCTTGTTTAACATTAAACCAAACAAAATTAGCTAAACATTAAATTCCTGGGTTTTACATGGCTTGTTCTCACATTAAACCGATCATTGAAGCTTTGGTGACAATACTAACAACTCAAAGACATCTGAAGGGGTCACAAGCCAAAATGTTTGTTCTGGTTTAATCTTTGACACTGCTTTGTATTTAATATGATTATTATATGTGATGTCTTAATCTGAAAAGTGACGAGTAAGTATGTCACATATTTTTCATTGATACATGTAGTGGAGAGAAAAGTACAATATTTCCCTCTGAAGTGAAGTAGATGTATAAAGTAGCATGAAATTGATACTCGTGGTAAGTACCTTAAAATTGTATTTGGGTAAATGTACTTTGTTACTTTAACCAATGGCAGAATCGTATGTTCTACACCGATTGTATCAATGTATTGTGTAAATTGTTATGTACATTACTTGACCACGTACATGCGTACTACATAGATTTTTCATTTTTTTCAACTTCGTCTCCGTATGGCCATTCCCATGCATTTATTTTGAAAGTATCCCTGTAAAGCGGAAACGGTAGTCGCTGTAGTGAGGTGAGTTTGACAGGTTTATTTGTTTTTTTCATATCAGCGTCGGAGCAGAAGGTTCGTGTGCGTCGTTGCGTCATAGACAGACGACGAGAGTATGATTCAGCCGTGTACTACCACGGTAAAGTAGGCCAATACACCGTGTACTGACGTAGTTATGCAAGACGGTACAGTAGCATGCTGTACCCCTCTCATTATTTACTGTGATGGAAGAAGAATTAGATCATTTACTTCATTATAAGTGGCAACACCGCAGAGTGAAAATCCAGTTTTACAAGTAAAAATGCATTAGTACCATCAGCAAATTATACTTAAAGAATCAATAGTTGTAATTAATGAGCAGAAAGCCCATTGCAGAAGGATATTGTTACATTCTGTATATGTAATATTACTGATGCACCAGATCTTTGATGTTGCAGATGGTACAAGTAGAGTCAGGTTGAACTATTTTATATATTGATGGCATGAATGGATTACTGAACTGGGTCCACTGGGCAAAGACCCAAGGTGTCTGAGGGGCCGCTGTGCCAGAACCCTCTGTTTAAAATGACTGTTAACATTTGTTGTTGGAAAGTCCACAGAGAGACAAAGACAACAAAAGAGACACAAAACGACAACAAAGAGGAGCGAAATGACCACAAAACAACTACAGAGACAGAAAACAACCACAATGACCACAAGGAGATGCAAAAGAAATACAAAAAGATGCAAAAGGACTATGAAGGAGAGCAAAACAACCACAAAGAACTCAGACATGCAGAATGGCTCAGCAAAATGACCACAAGAGCATAAAATGACTACAAAGGGAAGCAAAACAACCACAAAGAGTCAAAAACAACCACCAAGAGTAATAGAGATGCAAAATTCATAGAGACACAAAACTACAAAGAGACACAAAATGGCCTCAAATAGAAGCAAGCTGCGTTGTTTATGTCTCTTTCAATCGGGAGCAGATTGTTTCATTATCAATCCATGACTTTTGGGTGATTTAATTTAGAAAAAATCATCATCATATCATCATCATGTTTCTTATGTTCATCATATGTTTTGTATGTAAAATGTTAATGTGCAATTCAAATTGTATGTTTATGAATTAGCATGAAATTGAATCAAAGTACAACTATACTAACTATACATCCTGTAACTACAATATTTTCAAACATAATTTAAACTCAGAGAATTCACCAAACATTGATATTAAACTCAAATATCAGATGAAAAACAGTGACGATGAGAA
>NW_019174531.1:579503-736021 GCF_002260705.1 Seriola dumerili | reverse complement strand
GAAAAAAAATGGGGGAAAATATTTTCTGCATTTAGCTTTATTAGTTGTTCTGCCTGAGCTGTCATCAGAGCCAATATATATTCAACATTAACAATATTCAGAGGTAAACTGTTCTACAATGTGATGCACTTTTTAACCTTTGATACTAACATCACCTGCACAATACAGAGTGATAAATCTGTAGCACATAGATGGTGGCAGCAAAGAAAACATGATGAAGCTGAATTAATTAAATACGCATAATAAACTGATAAAGTGGTCACCATGAATAAAACTCTATTATAAATAAAATCTAACAGAATAAATACTGAGGTATTTCTGACTTTCTTATGTTCCATGAACATAATTAAATGTAAAAACAACAAGAGTAAACAACTTCACATATTAATTGCTCTGAGGTTTTATTTTAAAATAGACCTGGCACAGGGGATCAGCAGAAACTGTCAATTTCTTTCTTCATTTTCCTGAAAAAGACAAAAAAAAAAGAAAATGAAAACCAAACGTAAACCTGAAAATATGAAGCAGCTCAAATCTTGCAATAATTCTTTATCAATTTTTCATTTTCTGTTTTTACATTTTACAAATAAATTGTTATGATTAAGCTGCTTGTTACATCCTTTGTACTTGAAGAGTTTCATACAGTTTGATTTCTGTGGACAAGTGACTGTTGTGATTTCTAACATACAGTAAGACACAATAAACTGAGCTGTGGTGAGGACACTGCGACCAGACAGCCTCAGCTGTGTCTTTGTGTTTTCATCTGCGTCTTAGGCCAAGACCAAAGCGTTGTTTGATAAAAAACAGGTCATTGTTCAATAGCTGTCTTTCCTCACATGTTTTATGGGCTACTGATGGCATGGATGGATTACTGAGCCAGACCCAGGGCATCTCTCTCTTGCATGTTTCTTATGTTCATCATATGTTTTGTATGTAAAATGTTAATGTGCAATTCAAATTGTATGTTTATGAATTAGCATGAAATTGAATCAAAGTACAACTATACTAACTATACATCCTGTAACTACAATATTTTCAAACATAATTTAAACTCAGAGAATTCACCAAACATTGATATTAAACTCAAATATCAGATGAAAAACAGTGACGATGAGAAAAAAAAATGGGGGAAAATATTTTCTGCATTTAGCTTTTATTAGTTGTTCTGCCTGAGCTGTCATCAGAGCCAAATATATATTCAACATTAACAATATTCAGAGGTAAACTGTTCTACATGTGATGCACTTTTTAACCTTTGATACTAACATCACCTGCACAATACAGAGTGATAAATCTGTAGCACATAGATGGTGGCAGCAAAGAAAACATGATGAAGCTGAATTAATTAAATACTGCATAATAAACTGATAAAGTGGTCACATGAATAAAACTCTATTATAAATAACATCTAACAGAATAAATACTGAGGTATTTCTGACATTTCTTATGTTCCATGAACATAATTAAATGTAAAAACAACAAGAGTAAACAACTTCACATATTAATGCTCTGAGGTTTTATTAAAATAGACCTGGCACAGGGGATCAGCAGAAACTGTCAATTTCTTTCTTCATTTCCTGAAAAAGACAAAAAAAAAGAAAAATGAAAACCAAACGTAAACCTGAAAATATGAAGCAGCTCAAATCTTGCAATAATTCTTTATCAATTTTTCATTTTCTGTTTTTACATTTTACAAATAAATTGTTATGATTAGCTGCTTGTTACATCCTTTGTACTTGAAGAGTTTCATACAGTTTGATTTCTGTGGACAAGTGACTGTTGTGATTTCTAACATACAGTAGACACAATAAACTGAGCTGTGGTGAGGACACTGCGACCAGACAGCCTTCAGCTGTGTCTTTGTGTTTTCATCTGCGTCTTAGGCCAAGACAAAGCGTTGTTGATAAAAAACAGGTCATTGTTCAATAGCTGTCTTTCCTCACATGTTTTATGGGCTACTGATGGCATGGATGGATTACTGAGCCAGACCCAGGGGCCCAAGGTGTCTAAGGGCCACTGTGCCAGACCCTGTTTGAAATGACTCTTAACATTTGAGATAAAGACCAAAAAGAGATGCAAAACTACAAAGAGACACAAAACGACTCCAGAGACTCAAAGTGAGCTCAGAGATGCAGAACTACAAAGAGGCGCAGAATGGCCGCAAGAGTCAAAAAACAACCATCAAGAGCAATGACACAAAACTGTCTTCATGGATGTAGATCCCTCATTTTTTTTTGGAAATGCCAGAAAGTAATTGTTTTATGATAAATGGTATGTAAGGTGTTACTAGTACTAGGATATAAGGTCCCCATGAGTTGTGTTGTACTTTATCTCTGTAATGTCTCAGTGTGATGAGAACAACAAATACTTAAATTAAATTTAATTAAAATACTGTAAATAACTATTACAAAGAACTGGGGGAAGGTAGCATCACCAACACAGGACCAGTGTCTAATAATCACTGAAGAAATCTGACACATGTCTGAAGACTACAGGAAGCACAGCCCTGTCTCAGGTCTTCGTACCTGGATGAGCTCTGTCTTTTTGTAGTTGTTTCTGTGTCTGTAGATGCACTGAGCCAGCAGAGCGTAAAGCTTCTCCAGCGGATCCACCTCAGCTCCCTCTGTTCTATCCACAGCTCGGTTGAGGAGACCCTGAAAAAAACCACACAACACAAAACAACAAGCAGACCTCTAAATACCAGTTAAACCATTAGTACTACCACCACACCACCGTTGTATCCTGGTTACAGAGTCGCTGCCTACGTCTCCAGTTTTCAGATGGTACAAGGTGAACAGACCATTCACTCATTCGCCTCACCCTCAGTTTGTTGTGATCGACCACGAGTGGTGGTGTGTCGTGGTCGAGGATCTCAGCAGATGGGTTGAACAGCTGCAGCTGCTCCATGGCCACCTTGTTGGCTCGCTTCTTACGCGTGTTACGCTTTTCTGAGGTGGAAGACATGGGAGGAGGATAAGGAAGAAAGGGTTCATTCTTCAGTTTATCACTTTTTTAAGATGAGCATTGGTGTCAAGTTCATCAGCTTTCCAGACGCATTAATCAACCCAGTGGTTCTCTAACTGGGGGAAATGTGTCAGGTTCACCAAGGTTTCTGCAGAGTTCACAAATTTAGATTGAAGACTTTTTAAAACCACACAGAATGTAATTCAATACCTGTTTCACAGGGGCCTAACAATAATTCCTAATGATATGATTAATGGTTGGATGGATTAGGCATTAAAAAAAAATTCATTTAGGAGAGTTTAGTTTTTTCTATAATCGACACTTGCCCATTATGAGACAATAGGTTTCATGCACGAACATTTTCATATTCTTGTTCTAAAAGTGTCTTTACTCTGTGAGGTCTGTCTGTATCAGTATCAATCTCTCTTAATGGCAAACACTTGTAAGTCGCTCATTTCCAAAGATGTATCTTCACCCCTGAAATTGTCATATTCGTTTCACTTGTGGTTAATCTCATTCACAAAAATGGCATTCAAGACTGATTTCATACTGTGGAACTTTCACATATCAGCCGACAATCCAACATGAATACCCACCTCACACTGTCATTGGTCGGCCGTGTGAAGGTAAGAAAGTAAGCAGGGTTTGAACCTATCTCTAGCTCTCCTTTCTCATTTGGGACAGAGCTGTTTGTTTCACCTTTCATGTGAATGAGCGTCTTCCGGCAGAGATTGTCTAAAAGTCTGTGCAATTGGGGGGCATATTTATGCCTTTATTAGATAGGACAGTGAAGATAGACAGGAAATGCGGGGACGGAGAGCAGGGGAATGACACGCAGCAAAGAGTCCAGCCAGCTAGGAGTCAAGCCGGGGACTCGTTGCTCAAAGCCCATGTGGTGTACACCCTAACCACTCAGCTATTGGGCCACCCCCTCATTTATCCTCGTTTTTAAGATCTAAGATTTTAGATCTTGCCCCCTCTCTATGAAGGCCAGCTTTCTGCTCCATCTTCAAGTGTGGCCTTTTGCATGTCTTAAGAACTATTTCAGACCATAAACCTTCGCAACACGATTCTGTAAGAGTCTCTGTACCCGTTGACACTTTTGTGGCTGAATCTTCTAAGATTAAAACAGCTTTAATAATTAATTTTATGATTTCAACAGTTTTCTAATTGGTCTGATGGTGAAATCATCATCACACATTGACTCAGCCATCCAAAATTCCTCATTCTCTTGTGAAGCTCTCATGAGACTGTACATTTTTGTGAGAGTAAAACTTTGATAAGATATCAGAGAAGCTGTTCTGTTCTCAGCTCAGCTCTGCGTCAGTTTGGCTCAGAGCCCAGAGGTCTGCAGAGCCTCAGCGAGTGAAGCTTTGGCCTGTTCAAGCTTGTCCAGCAGCAGCAGCAGCAGATGCAGAAGCAGCAGCGTTACTTTCACTACCTGTTTTACAGGTGCTTTGAAGCTGCAGCGGCGGAGCTCCGTTGCAGTCAGGCTCAGACCAGTTAGTAAAGGAAAGCGCTCACACTGCCAAGGAGGGGTCCAGCTCGTGGGCATACAGACCTAAATTGCTCAAATAAACCCCGTTCACCATTGTCTTCGGGTTTGGGGGGGTCTTTCGTGTCTGGGTTCGATGCCTGAAGTTCAGCCTCCCTGTGAGGATGCTGTCATGTGGCTGAAGGTCAAGCGGCTCGGGATGTGGGTACCCATTCATGAGGACTCCATTTTGGATCCCTGTGACACCATTTATGTTGTGGTGATACCCGTTCATGGTGCCTGTCAGCCGGCTCTGCTCGCCGTTGCTGCTCTCTGACGTGGTGGATGAGCTTGGATCAGCACAGCCGTTCATCACTTTCATTTCAATGGCTCCGCTCTCCTCTGGGCCTGATTCTGAACCGGCCTTGCTGGACTTTGAGGAGGAGGAAGACGACGCAGGGACCGGCGCCTTCTTCTTCTTGATTTTCTTAATGACGCCGGTGCTCCACTTGGATTTGCGGTGCAGTTTGTAACGCTTTTTTTTACAGACTGGAACAAGAAACGAGAGGAGGGGCAGGGGTGAAGGAGGAGAGAGGAAGAAAGGTGATTAGACAGAGCAGAGACAGAAAGAGAAACCTCCTCTCCTCTCCACTCGATTTCCTTCTCCTGACTTTTCCATTTCACCTGTTCTCTCCCTCTCATTACTCCATCTGTCAGCGCTGCTGAAGCTGCCTCTTCCTCTTCTCATCTGCTCTGTGACTCTGAGGCTTTGATAGTTAAATAAAGACTCGCTTTGCAGCTTCACCTTACCCCCACTTTCCTTTATATCATGCGCATTTGCATTTGGTTTTAAGACAGGTGTTGTAGTTCCTATGATTCACCAGTGGAGAGTAATAAAAGCCAGAGATCATTTAATGGTTCTTTGAAGGAAACGAATGTCAGGTGGTTCATGGTGGACTTACCTCGATGTCGAGGGCCGTTCCTGCCATCAGCCTCGTCTGGGTTGGCCTCACTCCTGCAGTAGGAAGCTGCCAACAAGAAAAGTCTTAGTTTAAGGGTTTAGTCTTAGAGTTTCAGACACAGATGTATAAAAAGTGGTTCTCGGGTTTGATTTAACAGTGTCAGTGTTGAACCACTGCTGCTTCGCTGTCAGTTTTCACTGCAATCTAGATTTGACTTGAGACACCCAACGTGTCAAAGAGACAGGAAGTCAGAAGACAGAGGAACCAAGTCCAGGAAGCTTCACCTCTCTTGACTCGAGACTCTTTGATCTCCTCACAGACTCTGTCAAAGTCTTCGTCCAGCTCGTCTCTGATGATGGCTCGAACTGTGTCCTTTAGAGCACATGCACGGTGACGGATATGACGGTCTGACACACACACGCACGCACGCACACACGCGCGCGCACACACACACACACACACACACACACACACACACACACACACACACGCACACACACACAGTTATTCATACTGTATCTACTAAAATATATAAACTCTGATGTCATAGTTTTTCATATATTAAAGACATGAAGTCCTCATATACTGTATCACAGTAAACTTTTCTTTTGTATCATAGTGCTGCAATTAATGATTATTTTATTTTTTCAATGAATAAATTAATTATTTAGTTAACACTATAAAACATCATAAAACAGTAAAAAAGTTTTTTTTCAGAGACAATGGCATGTTGTCTAATGTCTTCAAACACCTAAATATTCAGTTCCCAGTTTTACCAAACAGAGAAAAGAAGCAAATCTTGACTAAGACAATCAGACCTGTTGCAGATCAATTTCCTGTAAACCTACTCAGTTCAGATCTTAGCTTCAGTCGAAAAGTCCTTTTTTCTTAGGAAGGTTCCAAACTGAGTGAAACAAGCTGAAGTATCTAAGCGGCAGCCATGGTAAGAGCTAGTCAAATGTAAATGATTTCTAAAATCTAAATGAAAAGGAAAGGAGCTTCAGTGCTTCCTATCTTATCTCCTTTAGCATAGGAAACACTGCACCTTCCTTTACAAAAGGAAAGGAGAAAAGACATTTAAAACTCCACATGACTGTACTTTCACTATAGCAGACCCACATATGGTAAATGTAGAAATAAGAGCACCTATATGTTTGTGACACAATCCAAAACTTAAGGAAATCCTTGTCTGATGGCCTGAGCTCCAAATCCATAAATAAAGATTTCTTCTCTTCCAAATCCAGTCAGTAGTCATCATGAAGAGAAAGCATATCATCTTCATCATAAATATCTATATATAAATGTTGTTTCAAAGCCCTGCTTACTGCACTGAAAGATTAATTTTCTCTACTTAACAAATGTATAAAAACTCTATATAGCCTACTTATGTCTGAATATAATTCATTCTGACTCTTTGTCGGTTGCTTATTTTTATTTAATTAATATTTTTAAAGGAACTGTTTCTGCTTGTATATTTCTTTCATGTTTGTTTTGTGCTGTGGTTGACAAGGAGCATTTATTGTCCACATGTTATAAATAAAGTTAGTTTAAAAAAAATCCTAGTGTAAGTGCAGTCGGATTCTCTCTTGTCTTTTCCTAAGTCCTTTGGAATTCTCCTTCACATCTTTCTTTGACCTCATGACATTTTCCATCAAGGTCGAGGAGAAGAGGTTAGGAAAGGAAATTATTTTGACTTTTCGACTGCAGCCTCAGACACCAGTAGTTGATGAGGGGGTCGTAGTTAACTTTTCACCACCTCTCCACAGAGAACAGGTGAATCCAGGTGAAAGTTCTGCTTCTGTTCCATTTCACTTGTTAAACCCACTTCTCTCATCAACCAGAGACACAGATGCTCAGAGAAAGAATTTCTGAGGATTTTGTACTGCTGGCTTTACATTGAACCAGACACCATGTCTACAATGGAAATGTCAGACTGTCAGCTGGAGTAAAGCACAAAGAGTCCTTTTTGAACCTTGTCTACGTTATAACTGAAGTGGAGGTAGGAAGTGAAATCGATGCAGTGTCAGAGCCTTCACCTGTAATCACCTGCTCTGTCGGTTTCATGCAGACAGTGAAGAAGTGTAACTTTAAAGGTAAGATAAAACGTCAGTGATAGGGAGACCTGTTTTATACATATTAATAAATCACAGCTAATACGTTGAATAATTTCTGTCATCTATAACAACCACCCTACACACTTGGCTCTTGTATTTTGTTCACTTGAATATTCTGTGCTTTGCTCTGGGCCTTCAGGACTCAGAGTTCATGCTCACCCATGGGGTCGCTGTCCGGGTTGTACTCGAGGGCATTCTGCCAGATGAGGTCTGCGTCTGACATGAACTCGCTGACAGTGACGTACTTGTGTTCGTCGATGTTGGTCAGTAGCGTGGAGAGGTCCATGGGCTTCTTGATCACTATCAGGTAGTCAGGGACCTGCAGAGACAGAACAGAGGAGATGTGGGCGAGGAGAAGTAGGAAAGGAGAGAAGAAGAGGAAAGAAGGGAGGAAGGAGGGAGAAGGAGTGAAATGAGGACTGACTGTAGTTAAAAATTAAAGACGGAGATGTACAATTATGATGAAGGTGCTTAATGACAAAGGCTTATGTGTAGATCAATAAAACTTATGTTTTAGCCGTTTGATGTTCTCTATACCAACACACTGTACCACTTTCTGCTCATGAATCTACAGTTTAACTTCCACATGTTTAGTATTCCTCATTAAATGAATGTATTTTGCAGATTTACTGTATAAAGAGTCAATTCTATTAATAGTAAACAAAGGTTTATATAGAGCTGTGCAACAGAAAAGCAAAACAATATTGGAAACTGGACTTCTTAGTTCTTAACATAAAGGCTGACATAACAGTGCAATGAATACAAACTGAGATCAGTGGTGACGTCACCTGAACCTAAACTCACATCATCGTCATCTTTTTATTTTTCTGATCCGCTCACCTCTTCTATGTCGACCGGTTTGGTGAAGGCCTTGAAGCGGCGGTCCAGAGCCAGACGCTCTGTGACATTACGCAGGAAGAGGCGGAGCTCTCGCAGCACGTCCTCCTCCTGTTCCTCCAGACGGAGGCGCTCCTGCTCAGACAGCTGGTGAGGAGAAGGGAGGGGAGCCAGGGGAAGGACCTCTGTGGACTGAGTCACTGAGAAGGAAGGGGGGGGGGGGGATGTCATAATTAATCTTAGAGCTTCAAAACAAACTGCCTTTGGTTTCATTTTCAGTCTGAAAGGTTCAAGACTCAACAGACGCAGTGCGACAAGGTTTATTTTCCTACGTGGAGTCACATACGTGCTTTTCTCCTGGAGGGTGGAGCCTCAGCCGCCTGGTTCAGAATGAGGTCCTGGAAGAAGTCGGTCCTCTCCTTCTGGCTGGGGACACTGACAGTGTAAACCTCTCCATACTCCTCCCGAAACAGAAACTGAATCTGAGGACAGAAACAGATGGAAATTAAAACACTTTCATTATGTTTGTTATGAAGTTTGTTGTTTGTCTCAGGTTGTCGTCCTCCAAACGTGGGAGGAAGAAGGTTTCAAACTCATTCTGTGTTATTTCTGAGCCACTCACTTCTGGGTCCAGCTGTGCGGGGGGGACGTTGCAGGTGGCGAGGAGCAGGATGGGGGAGAAGGAGGGAATGCTGCCCAGCAGGCTGAGGAAGGAGGCTCTCAGCGCGGGCCCTGCGGTGTCCCACCACTGCTGGAGGTGTGGGATGTAGAGGATGCTGGGAGATGTCCGCTTGGCCTCACAGAACACCTGAAGGAGCAGAGAATGATTTTTACCTCATACAGAATTAAATCCTGCACAGAGTTGAAGAATCAGAAAAGTTTTGTTAAATATGTTTGGAGTTAGATTGTTTCTTCTTTCTTTGCCTACAAAAAAGCATCAGTCAGTGCAGTTGCCAATCATCACCTCCAGATGTCACTCCAAGACAGCTGAGCCTTTTGGTTTTGCTTCAGGAAGAAGTTCAAGGAGGCTAAGCCTCCTTTAAACTGTGAAATGGGTGTGGGGTGGGTGGGTACTTTTATATTAGCATCTTGATTGGTCAGCAGACAACCAGCTACTCAGAGGAGAAGCAGACTTTTCCACCAGGTGGAACTAAGACTGTTGCCTGCTGTTGTGATGTTTTTAGAGTTGAATCCGTCTACTTCAGTTTTTGTGTTTCATCAGGACCAAGAAGCATCGTCTCTGATTACACCTGCTGCCCAGTGTGAGTCTACATCTGTGTGCTGTTTACTCAGGAGTCACCTGGGTGCAGGCTTCCTCCGGGGAGGTGCTGCTGACTCCGAACAGCACCGCAGAGTCCAGGCTGTGGACCGTGAAACACTCCAAAGCGTGCAGAACTGCAGGAGCCAGGTGAGAAGTTTGACCGGCGCCAGGACGACCTGCAAGGAGCATCCTGGGACGGTGAGACGTTGGGTTTTTGACTGCACTCCTGCAGGAGGAAAGAACAGCAGTGCAAGATGTAAGAAAAGAACAGGAGGAGAAAAAATATATCAGTGTTTCCTCTACATTCATTTAGCAGTGGCGGCCCGCCACTGCTAAACCATAGCCGCCACGCCTTCAAATTTCTTTTTTTTTTTTTTTTATTGTCGCAAAAGCACCACCGCCACATCTCTCCACCTTCACAGCACAGCCTGTGTGATGATGAGCGCAACAGCGGAGGGAGGGGAGGAGAGGGGAGGGAGGGAGTGGGGTGGTTGGGGGATCCTATTGGAGTTAATTACTCGCGAGAGCGCGGCCTTGAAAGTGACATCACGTCAGGTACCAGGTCAGAGTCAGAGAAGTGTAGTCGTGAGGAATAAGGCAGCGAATTACCGGAGAAAAGGTAGACTTATTAGCCAACTCAGTGACGCTAACTTGGGTAAACTAATTGATAGCATTAAGCTAATATCTACACGTCATTATGTATTAACTGCTGACTGCATTTTCAGATGAGCTTGTTCAGATACTTCTCTAAGAAGAGAAAGACAACAGATGAAGAAGACGCTAGTCAGGTAGCCTATCATAAGCCTTTTACTGACTCGTAAATGATGACGGTTAGGTAAAAAATTATATTTTAATGTTCACACTTGTAATCAGATGTGATGTGAGTGTAAACTATATAACGCTGAAAATCAAGTGCTCTGAGCCTGGGTGCAAACTTTGCCACTGACTCTACAGCCCCATCTAGCTGATCTTTATATGTTTATTTATTATTTTTATTTATTTAATGTTATTGTTTTATTTATTTTTTACTTTTTACATTTTCAACTGGTTAGAGTTGAAGTAACATTTATTTTTCACAAACCAAAGGTATTTATTTTTCTTGACATTGTATATGGCTGAGATATATTGTAAAAGTTCAATGGTAGCGATAAAAGCATTTTCAACTGGCCAGCCAATAAATAGGTTTTGAAAGTAAAATCTGCTGTCAACTGCTCATTTGGTCATTTGTGTATCCTGCTGGGCCAGGTGTTGATGAAGATCAGATTCACCTGGCAAAGTGCAGGAAGTTCCTACTATTTGAGGTGGAGGGTGCGGAGATGCTGGATGTGCTGGATCCCTCGTCTCCGCCGTACATCAGGCCATCATCGAGGATACCAGAGGTCAGGTCTGATGTGCAGAAAACAACAGATGAAGACGTTTGAAGACGAGATGTCATTTTTCATCAGCGGGAGTGTCTCCAGCCTTTAGCACTGACCCACCTGGCTCCCTCTTCCTCTTCATGCCCTGCTCAGCGTGAGGGAACAGCCTCTGCAGAGCCTCCAGGATGTCCCGCAGGGCGAAGCCCAGCAGCGGGTGAACCACGGGTGACAGGGGTTTAGCGGGTGAAGCAGCGGAGCGCTGTCCGGCTGGTGACATCTTCCTCATGGCCTCCACAAAGTCGCAGCTGCTGACGGCGATGGAGGAGACGTCCAGCAGGAGCTTCTGGGAGGTGCCGTAGATCTGCGGGTAGCGGCGACGCAGAGCACACAGCGCCGCCTCGGTGCACACCGCCCTGATGTCGGCTCCGCAGTAACCTGACAGCAGATTCAGAAGGAGAATTACCCAAAACATGCAGGAAGTCTTCTGGGTTTTGTCTCAGTGAGCACAAAACAACACAAAACCAAACCTGCTCAAATTTAGAGGTCAAAGGTCATTTCAGATTTAAAAAATGACACACATCAGGATCTTACCGCTCTTAATATGTTTCTTTAATCTAACTTCTTAGACAATAATCCTTCAGTAAGGACAAAAAAGAATCGTATGAATGTATTTTTCCAGATATTATGTCACCGCTTTGGTTTTGGTTTGTATCTGTTGTACAGATTAAAATAATGAACACATGAGAATGATGAATACATGAATAATGAACAGTACTGTGGCCTTTCTTACCGACACACTTCTCAGCCAGTTCTTCCAGGAAACCTTCAGATGGAGGAGGTTTCCACTGCCTAGTGTGGATTTTCAGAATCTCTTTACGGGACTGAAACACACACATGCATTAAAAAAGCTGAGAGAGATTTAGTTTTGACATACACACATACAGGTAAACAAACACTAAACTAACACTAAATGAACACTAAATTTCAAACTGTGATAAAACAAAGCTTGGACTGTTGATGAGAACACATTTTATACAATATATAATTTCTATAAAACATTAAAAAACTACGATCATCCAAACTGTGAAAACTACTTAGACTCAATGAATTCACTGCAGCCAAACTGACCTTTTTAAATAACTTAAGTAACAGTAAAATTATTACTAATCAGAGATTCAAACAAAAAAGAATTCACATATTTTTGTGACCCTGTAAATTTACTAAACTTAACTGTATGTCCTCCAAAACCAAATTTATGAAAGCATTGATCACATTAAATTTTTTTCTCTAGATTATGAAGGAACCATAATCATTTAAATGAATAGATCTAAATGTAAAAACATTTTAATGATGACATTAAGATTTTAATGATGTTTTGTAGTCTGGAGATTTTGATGCATACAGATATAAAATGAGATATAAAAGATATAAAAGGATAGGATAGGAACAATAGAAAACAAAACAAAACAAAACAAAAAAACAACTAACTAACCTCTCTATCGGGAAGGCCGAAGAGGAACTCCCTGTCAAAGCGTCCAGGCCGTCGCAGCGCTGGATCGATGGAGTCCAGCCGGTTTGTTGCTCCGATCACCACAACTTCACCGCGACTGTCCAAACCGTCCATCAGAGCCAGGAGCGTTGACACAATGGAGCTGAGCAGGAGGAAAATCAAGACAGAAAACCATGTCAGTGATTGTTTGTAGACAAAAAGACAGAGGCCTTGGTTAGACACAGAGCAGGTGGCTGATTCAGGAGCAACAACTACAGTAAAAAGACTGACAGTTTGTTCCGACCTGTGTATCTGATCCTGTCTGCTGGACCGGACCGGAGCCAGGCCGTCAATCTCATCAAAGAAGATGATGGATGGACGCATCTGATACGCCTGAGGATGACACACACCAACACACACTCAGCTGCTGCACTTTAAATGAAAAGCAGAAAACTGATATGTGTTCATGTGTTCAGGATCAAGACGAGACCAGCTCAGTGAGTGGAGGAGTTGAGCTGGTCTCTGAGGTTGTGAGAATCCATTATAGTCATTGTAGTCTCTTCTCAAATATTAATCATAGGGGACAAACATGATGCATGATACATGATGCCTTAGCCAGCAGGGGGCAGCACAGGGACATCAGGTTAGCCTTGATGTGCTTGTGCAGATGGAGCTTACCTGCTCAAACAGCAGCCGCAGCTGCCGCTCCGACTCGCCCACCCACTTGCTGAGGCAGTCGGCTCCCTTCCTCATGAAGAAGGACACCTTTCTGTTGCCATGGCTACACTCGTTTGCCAGCGCCCGGGCAACCAGCGTTTTCCCCGTCCCAGGAGGACCATAGAACAAACAACCTCTGGAGGGGACAGGAAATATGGACAGGAAAAATGACACTTTGCTCAGGCAGTGTTTATGTCTTTATCCACGAGTGTCAGAGAGTGTATACAACCTGTGTGTGTGTGTATGTGTGTGTGTGTGTGTGTGTCACCTGGGAGGCTGGATCTTGAAGTTGTCAAAGACCTCAGGGTAGAGGAGCGGGAAGACGACCATCTCTTTCAGAGCTGAGATGTGGCCCGACAGACCTCCGATGCTGTCGAATCCCACCTGAGGAGGGAAGGAAAGGAAGGAGGGTGAGAGGAAAGGAAGGAAGGAAGAGATAAGGGTCCGAAAACAAGGGGGAGTGGAGGGGAGTGAGAGAGGCAGTAAAACAAGATGGTGCCATGAGTAGATTTCCCTCATCATAATGTAACCTGCAGAGCAGAGGACACAATAGGCCTCTGCTCTCCAGGGCTCTCGGTTCTCCACCAGCAGTTTCATGGTTTGAATACACGACGTGTCTGAACTCACTGATTGGTCAATGGCCATGGGATCGATGTCTGCCAGACCTGCCCCTGCGTTCATCTTGTCTCTGCGAGTCCCCAGAAGATCGTCTGTGCGCAGGCCGAGCGGCCGAAAGCTGACAGGAAGAAGTTTCTAAATGTTGATGAATGTTTGTATCTGAGAGAGGCGGAACTAATTTTACAAAAGGAGCATAAATCATGAATGAGCTGTAGAAGTGCTGGTAGGTTTGGGAAATCTGACCCTTCCATGTTTTACAGTTTGAAAATCCAAAGCAAGAACCAATTCAGTATCAGCTTGTGGTTCACCTGCGAGAGGCTTTTTCACTGCTCTGCTCTTCATCATCAGAGTCGTTGTCTTCATCAGACTGGTTCAACCATGCGCTCTTAGTGGCTCTGGAGGATGAAATTAAAAGTATAAAAGACAAGAAACAGAAGAGAGATGACTTGTGTGTTTATTCTAACAGTAGTTGTTGCGTAGCTTGAATTGAAACTCCATGGTCTCCCTCTCAGGCTTCATCTTACATGTACAATACATTTCTGGGCCAAGTTTACATGTGAGTAATGCAGCTATGACAAGAGACACCAGATCAAAACATGAACGTTTGTCTTTTCAGCTGAGGCTGTGACTCAGCATTTATTCATTTCAAAGCTAAATCAGCCTGAAACATCTGTTCAGTGTGAGGTAAAAAAAAAAACTGTCAAAAAATGATCCCATTGTGATGTTCCGCTAGACAATAAAAATAATAAACAACACTGCCAAATATGACTAACAGACGGCATCCACATCCAGCTCCTCAATACTGAACTGGTTAAGAAGCAGTTACAGTTTCAAAATCTGAAACTATGACATTTAAAATGCCTCCATCATGCCAAACATGTAAGTTCTTGTAATGTAACATTCCTCAAAAAACTAAACTGGCAAACACTCAGTGTCTTTCTTTGTTCAGAGAAAAGAGAAAAGTTGTAAGTTCTGTCAACAGTCAGACCTGAGCACTCCTCTGCGGGTCGTGTTTGGTCCAGAGGCACTGATCCTGAAGGTTCCTCCCTGGAACTCTAAACAACAACAGAGAAAACAACAACATCAGAACTTCAGATGGGCCTGGACCTGGGCATTTGTACATTTAACATTTAAGAAATACTAGGGATGCCCCAATTGATTGGCCGCCAATCATGATCAGCCAATTTTCATAAAGAATATGTGGCTGGTAGGTTAGCATTAATTCTACTAGTCACCGATCAGCTTAAAACCAATAACCTGTGGTTAATAATTCAGTGTCTGCGGCTGAGAGAAGCACTGTGTGCTGTGTATGTAGTCCCGCCTCCCACCTAGTTCAATGTGCCGGCGCCGACAGGCCACCAAAACAAATAACCACATGTCGGCCATGTGGAACTTTTACAAAGTGTGTGACACTGATAATAACATACACCATCTGCAAAAATGATCGGTATCGGCTTTGGATCAGCCAGTCTCACTCATAGATGATCAGTATCAGTATCGGTGGCAAGAAAACGTGATTGTGGCATCCCTAAGAAATACTGTGTGAAACAGAGCTTGTGCTTAATGAATCATTGTGATTTTTTTGTATGTGAACTGTTATTGACTTTACTAATAAAAGAATCTCAGATGTTTGATTAAAGCTTTCTTTTATCATCTAACAAAGCGAAATGACTTTTATGTTATTTCTGCCAATGATAAAGAGGAACAAAAGCAGTATTAATGTTAACTCTATGTGACGTGTTGTAGATGATTACTGTAACCGTGTTAGTGGTTTAGTAGTGGTCTGGATTCTGTGATCAGCAGTGCAGTACTAACCACTGCTGGGTCCCTGGTAGAGTGACGAGGCTTTGCTCAGTTTAGCGTCCTGGTTCTGGTTAACACTGCAGTTGCTGTCTTCATCTGCAGCCACTACCTGCCTGCTGTCCTCGTCATCGACTGCACCTGGAAATGACAATTTTTATTACAAATAAGACAAAGAGAGTTAATTGATTCACACCCAACTCTTCTCTCCCTCTCTTCTTTTATTCTCCTGAGTGTTTACCGTCTTCCTCCTCGCTGTCGCTGAGCTCTCTCGGTGGTGGTACTGGTGTTCTCCTCCTCTGGGCTTTAGAGTAGATCTTCTGCAATTTCATCACACACAGAAATGCTGTAAGACATTCAAAGCAGAACAACTTCTACCACAGAGACCCAGGGTCCATCCATGCAGGGATGGGCATCAACATATCATATCACCATAATCTGTGTTTTTGATTGTATATAACCAAATAGGCCTCAGACTCCATATTCATACTCTGCTTTTTTCAGGTCTGATTTTGTGTTTTTCTTTTTTTAAAATAAGATTTTACTGCCTGTAAGAGGACATTTACTTATTTTGTTTATGAGTTTCCAGACACAAGATGGATAAAAAATACCAGTAAGGGGATAAGAAGCAGCATTTATCCAGGTCTAGTCTACTGTCTGGAGCTATTCTGACTTTCAAACAACAACTCAGAGTCATGAGCAACACATGGGCACATCTGGCGCAGCACCAGACAGTATGAGTTTACATGTATTTCGACAAGAGCTGTTTCTTGTTATCAGTTCCCTAAATTGGCAGCTCTCAAAATGTGTAGTGAAATAAACACGAGACAAAGAGTATTTATCCTCCATGCACTTCACACACATCAGACCAAACCAAAGTTTTCCCAAAGTCTCTCATCAGTCTGATCTCAGCCATTTAGTTTCTACTATGATGTGAAATTGTGACAGAATTTACCTGCCAGAGTCCTGGAAGACAAAACTGAAAAGCAGCTTTTGTGAAAATGAAAAACGAGCAAAGTCAGGGTTAGGGTTCTTCAAAATACTTGAGAAAGCCATCACATAGCCAAATCCTCCATCACAGGATGAATGGACAGCAACTGTCAACGAAATAAACTATACGGAGAAACTGAGCTTTACCTTAAAGCTATGATATGATCGATATGTAAGGGCGTTTTGTTTGCTCTGGTCCGATTCAGCTGATGAGTTTGTAAACTTGTAGCATTTTCCCCTTGGTTCTGTTTGTTTTCACACAGAGAAAAATTCATGTGAACCAAAATGTATCATTACAAACTATGTGACAACGTTCCCTCCTCTTATTGGTCAGATTATCTGGCTGGAGCAGGAACGTAAACACAGGATTACGGTTACAGGAAACGTCAAGCTCAAACTTGTGAGTTCACCTGCTAGTGGGGTCGGGTCGAGTTCACACCAAAAACAAACCGCTCCAGAGTTCGTTTGGGACCGGACGGAGACCACCTAGTCAAAAGGGTCTTGGCACGATTGTATTGGTCAACACCAAAAGACTGCAAAACTGTCTTCACACCTGCCTAAACGAATCGTACCAAGGTGGAATATGAACCAGAGTTCGGTTTACCCGGACTAAAAAGCGCAGGTGTGAAAACCCACTAAAATACTGGAAAAGATGGACTACATATCTTTGTCTGTAAGATGTAACCCATTACATCTTGTCTATACAAGTATAATGTTGCCTTTAGTATAAAGTAAAAAAAAAGAAAAAAAGAAAATGAAAACAAGGTTGATCTTACACGTCATCTCACTGTGATAATTTTCATTCAATTAAATCAGAATGATAAAAACTCATTGAAATAAATTCACATTTTGATTTAATAACCAGTGGATCTAAACTATGTCGACTTCATGTGATGAAAACAAACAAAAACAAAAAAAAAGGGTTGGTGCTTCTCTGGCTTTCGGGTGCTGGTGGCAGCTGATAGAGATGTCGCCCCCTCCCCATGAGTGGTGAAGCAAAGGGAGGGGAAGGCAGGGTGCAGCCGGGTGCACCGCCCTCAAATCGGCCTGATAAGAAGAGGCAGCACCCACACACACAAACACACACACAGACACAGTGTGTGAATGTGGCTCTGAAACTGCTGCTGAATGTAAACACAACGTCTGAACAGAAAACAGCCTCACTATCAGCTCTGCTTAAAATGAGCTGAAGTACACTGGCGTTGTGAGTCTAACACTCGCATACCCAGATCAGGCCAGACAAGGTGTTTACTATCAGGATGGAAGTGTTGTAATCCAGTAACTGCATTACTCACTCCTTCTTTGTTGTTACTGAGCCGCCTTTTCTTCTTCATGTTGTCCATCCTCTTCAGGACTGACCTGGTCGTGCTGTGGAGGGAGCAGCGTATAAGCTCATATTCATCACTCAGATTATATCTACTAGTTTATCACATCCATACCAGTATTTATTTGCCCTCATCTGGGAGAGACTGTGAAGGAGCTAACTGATAACAGAAATAAATGATATAGTTAAAGCTAATCCGTCAGGACTGTTACACCAGGTCGGTGCAAATAAAGGCACCACAGCCCAGATGTGGCTACATTGTCCTGCAGAAATAAGCATATCATAAACAGATGTGAAACAGCGGACAAACAGTGTTAAGATCGTTATTTATCAGCCTTCCAAAACAACCCGTGCCTGTGTTTAACCTTCACAGTTAAAACCAGTCAAAGCTGACTGGTGACAATTTATGTCAAAATCACACATTTTGTTTAATCAACAATCCCCTTTTACCTCTTCACTAAGAGGTTTTACATCTTATTTATGAATTATTTTCATAATCAATTAATCTTATAATTAGACTATTTTCTAGATTCATCACTTAGTCAAAGAAAATGTCAGAAAATAGTGACTGATCATCGTGTCATCAGATTGCTGCTTTTCCCCAATGAACAGGTCAAAATATTCAGTTTACTGTCAAAGAATAGAATCAAATCTTCAAGAATGAGAAGCCAGACCGAGGAAATGTGTGTTGATGAACGAATCAGTTAATTGACCAATTGTTTCAGCTCTGATACCAACATCCTCTTGTTTTTAGAACTAAGAGAGTTTTTCTTACTTGGTGCTGATGCCGTCGAACATGTTGGAGGCCTGGTATCTGCTGGTTGGTTTGGTCGGCCTGGTGCTTCTCCTCAGCCCACTTTTCCTACCACCTGTTTGCACACATATACTCATGTTGGGCTTTGACTCATGATTAGTTTCAGCACTGATTAACCTACCAAACATTTTTTTGATTGATTGATTGGTTGTAATTCTATTAAATGTCAGAAAATGGTGTAATTTCCAAGAGCCTACAGTGAGGTCATCAAAGCCGCCTTGTTTTGCCACACCAACAGTCCAAAACTTTGAGATATTCAATTTAGTATCATGGAAGTCAAAGAACACCAGTAAATATTCACATATGAGAAGCTGGAGCCAGTTAGATATATCAATTATTACAATAGTTGCTTGTTAATTTCCTGTTGAACAACTAATTGATTAAACAACTAATCGTTGCATATAAATGTTGACTGAAGCAACCAATACCCAATATGTTGCACCTCAAATAAAACCAGACAAATGTCAACAAACACATGTTGTAACCTGGTTTTTCTGTCGTTGTACTACAGTGATACTCCACAACACTTCCCTCTCAAAACTATGAAGTCTCAATCCCATGTGTCAGAACTTTAAGACTGTACTAAGGTGAAGTAAATGTACTTAAATAACCATTACCTGACGTTTTTATGACACATTTGTGAAGAGTTCAACAAATTCCATGACTTTCTTTCTCAAAACTCCTGATATTCCAGGTCTTAGTGCTTATTGTTAATGTCACTGTCCTTACCTGCAGTGTTTTGAAGCCTTAGAGATTTCCTGTAAACACAAAACAAAAATGGAGCATTTATGTAAAGTTTCAGCAAGGTGGAAATCAGTTCATCAGGCAGCTGTTTGTAGTATCACTGTAACCTCACCTACCTGTTTGTAAATTCATTTATCACACAAAGTCACAAGGTAGTTTTTTTTAAATGACACACAACCATAAAATGTCTAGAATTTAAAATAAAATGAATTAACTGACTAATCATTTCAGCAGTGAAGGCGTTAATCAGATATTATTCACTGGTCCAATTGATCAGACCTGATGATGGTTTTCGGTGGTTTCACATCTTCATTCTCGTGTTCTTCAGAATCAACCTGATTCTGCTCATCATCCATAGCATTAAATCCCTGAAACACACGTCAAACATGTCAGAAGTTGGAATGTTACTAACAAGAAGTCAGCATCATACTCACACTGTTGAGTACAACGTCAATACAGGCGACACTGCACGTGCAGACAAAATTGTAAATCTGAGTACTCTATTTCTAAATGATTAACCCTTGGCTATTGGACTGCTTCTTAAATGTGGATGTTGGTAGCTGGTTAATGGGTTTTATAGTTTTATAGTTATAAAGTAAATGATTTAAAGTGTGGTACAGTGGCATAAGAACAAACTGCATGTTGTCTTTTTGAGCTTGAGGGTTCATTACTGGCTTTGGAAACAGCAGTTTGACAAAAAAGAAACCAATTAAGGACTTTGTGAGCTCCATCCATCCACTGATGAAGAAAAGTCTTTGGTGTAGCAAAGTCCTTAAATGTTTATTTTTTTCATCATTTTTCATCATTTCACCATGAAGACTGTTTAATGGCAGCATAAGATATGAAGATATGTCACACACACAACACAACATTAAATTACACAGCATAATAAAATCTAATGTAATTTCCAATGACAAATTCAAAGCCTAACCCTTAAATACATTTTTATAAACATGTTGTTTTCTGATTTTTTATAAATGTTGTCTTTTTCCTTATACTATGTTGTCTTGTTTATCCTCTTTTCTAATTTTATTTCTGAATGATGTATTTTTCATGTTTGTTTTCACCTTTCTGTGACAAACTGTGTGAAACTCTTGTGTATAGTTGGGGTCAATAGAGGCAAATCTTTGCCCCAGGACCCCTAAGGAGGTTAATCCAGCCATGGCTGTTTTTAAGACTCCTAATTATTATGATTTTATAGTATTTCCAATAACAATAATGATTTGAAATTTGCTGCTTTAATATGGCTTATTACTTTGACACAATTTTATTTACAATTTTGCTTGCTAATAAGTTAGTGGAAGATGTCATTCATGCACTTGTGCAACAGCTTTAATCATTTTTGACAGTTAATAATGACAAGAATTAAAACTCAAATGATGCAGCGAAGCCTCTTTAGAAAAGTTTTTTAACAAACGGACGGACTCACATTGGACAGTGCGGATTCCTCCGACCGGGGGTCCGTGCTCCTGCTCCGGGTCCCTACTGGAGCCCGCAGTTGGGTCGCGGTTCTCCTGGTCGGCCTCTGCTGCCGCTGCGTCCCGTTGCTCTGATCCGCGTCCCCTCTGCCTCGGCCGCGGAGCGTCACCATGGTAACACCGCACACGCAAGCTAACGCAGAGACTGTTAGCTTAGCGGTAAATTAACGTAAAAATTTTAGAAAACACACCTGGAAACGCAGATAAACACCTCCAAGTCTCTAACGGGTGCTTAGCTCAGTTGAACCGGGCTGCTGCTCCGTGTGTTGAGGCGGAGCTGAAACACAAACACACCCAAACACACACTTGATAAGCGGATACAAACACCCGCCGCTCAAACTGTGTCCATTCAAAAAAGCGTCGTGTTCTGCTGCCGCCTAGTGACGTCATGCCGTACTGTGCGTGTGAAAACAGAAACTTAATGTGAATTTGCTACAGATGCAGATGTTTGGGCTACTTACACACATTTAAGTGAAGTAAATCCAGCACATTCAGCAAACACATTAAAAATGAACCTCCCTTCGTGTCTTACTTTTGTCTCCAGTGCTACACCTTCACCTGGCTCTTGGGAACCTTCAATCCTCTTGGAAGTTTCTTGTTTCTCCACACAGGCTCTCTGGAGCTCAGCCAGAGTAAGAATCAGGTGGTCACCTCTGTAATCAAGACATTTTGTAACTTAGTATATACAGGAAAGCATAGGTCTAGGAAGAGTCCTGGTTGTTCCCTGCTTCCTCCACTTCCTCCAGCTGTGCTCTTGTAAACCTTCAATGCAGCAGAAATGTTTTTGTAGCCTTCCCCAGATCTGTGCCTATATTTTCAATACCATTCTCTATTTTTAACCCTGATCAAAATTAGCTTTCCTACATCATCCTAACAATATGAACTCACATGATCAATACACATGACAAGAATGTTCCATGTTCATGAACAGTTCTTTATAGATCAGTGTCTCATGTATCTTAAACTCCACACAGACGTGTTTATTTAGTGGTTAGTGTACAGTGACTGTTCAAGTGCAGGGAACTGATGGACAACCAGACAAAAGACAGGCCTTGGGGAACAAACTGAAACCAAGATTTTGATCTTCTGCAGATTTACGTGCTCTGGTATGAGCTCTGGTACAGAGTGTGTGATGAAAGGTAACAGAATCTTCTTCAGACTCGACAGGAGACAGACACAATCAAGGTTTGTTTAGGAAAAGCTGCCAAGGAACCAAGGTTGGCTTCAGAGTTAAAGTTACCACAGTAACTGACTCAGAGTTAAAGTGATCTTCATGGAGCTGATTCCAGGACATCAAAATGCAGGGGAGTCTGTTACCTGCTGTTATCTTCTTCTTCACAAAATTGGTGCAACTTTACTACAATAGTTTTAATTAAATACACAGCTTCAATTTGACTTTTTCCAAATTACTTATTTATTTAATGTAGGTAGACATGCAATCAGACACACTGTACAAACAGAATAGAGAAACAAACAGGAGACAAATTGCTTAAGCTGTGTTCATGTCCTACCATTGTCATTTTAATATAGACAGTACAAAAATTTGCATTAATTTAATGTCATTCCGTAATTGTTGCTTTGATTCACATTAGTTTGTTAATGAATTTAACTAATTTAAACGTTTTAGACAGAAACTACAAACATTTAATATTTGTCATTAGTCTTACCATTGAACAAATACTGTAAATGTTAACACAGATTTTAGGATTCACTGATTTCTTAGACCAACAAATTGATTATTGTTTGGTAGCATTTTTCTAAAGATATTTAGAAACAAAAGTGCAATTTTTAGCAAAAGAAATTGTGAGAAAAAATTAAAAAGAGTAACAAAATACATTTCAGATAAAACTTCTACATTTGATATACAAGAGCCCAAAAGCCCAAAAGAGGAAAATAATAAATTTGCATCTGCTTATCACTATCCCTTCAATTTAAAAAAAAGGCACCAGCATGATCCTCAACAACTGCATTTCAGCATTTCTTCTTCCAGCTTTTTCTTTTTTGTATTATATGCATTTCCTTATTAAGGCCTCACCAAAACACTGAACACTTTCACATGTTTTCCCTCTTTTAACCAACCCATAAAAATATATTGACCATGCGTTATTCAACACTTGGTCAATATATTTGAACTCTTCTGAAGTTCAAGACCTGTCCCAATAAAGTCCTGTTTGGGTTCACTACTTTAACTTTACACAAAGAAGTGAGTCTTTTTTCTAGAAATTCTCATCATCATTCTTAAATGTTGAGGCAATTTCAGTTTCTCTGTATTTAATCTGGAAAACCCTCTAAAGAAGCGGTGGAGAACTTATTTACATACTCTCTTCTTTTTTGACAGTTTTTTCCCATTTTAATTTCTAAATTAAGTTTTCAAACTCCCCTTTTTCATTTCTATCCCCTGCCCAGGAGTACATGCAGCTTTTATACTGGTAGGTTGGTCGGTATTTGCAGAGACTTCAGATCACGTGAACACCATCTCAATTCTCCAGGTGATGATTCTCGGAGTTGGGGTTCTTGCCTGGATCATTCTCCTGCAGAAAATCAGCAGACATGTTACTTTTTCTACTTAGTGATTATGTGCTCTTTCTTTTTTAGGTATTTTATATGGCTGAAAGGCATTTTTGGTAAGAAGTTTAGTATGTTTACTCAAATTACAAAACATATTTCTCAGTAACCTCTTGTTTTGTAACTTGAGTGAGTCAGTCCTTCACCAGTTCCAGCAGTTCTCCCGAGCTGCCACTTGAGCTGCCGAACTGTGAACCTGCTCACTGCAGCTTTTAATTACTCAACAAAGATACTTACAAGCCTCACCAGAGACACCAGAGACACCAGTATCACCGCTGTGTAGAGACTCCTCTGATGCTGTGCGGAACAGAAAAGGCATTAAGGTATGAATGAACAGACTGTATGTAAGTGCAGCACATGCAGCAATAAATAGTAAAAAAGTTTCAGACCTCATGTTTGGTGAGACTTTGGTCACATTTAAGCATTTCATTCATTTAGATGTAATTATTGTGAACCCGCTTCATATTAATAAGGTGAGAATCAACAATGATACCTTATTATCTTAATACAGTATTTAATTATGTAGCACTGCACGTTTACCTTTCTTCACTGGATTGAGAAGTGAATCTTCCTCTTCAGAGGTGACACTGGCTGCCGAGCTGTTACTGCCTCCAGAAGCGGTACTGGATGCAGAGGTGTTGTTAGCTACACAAACACATACACAGAGAAAAAAACTGTTGACTGCAATCAGCATTTTTAAAGCAATTTTTACATTACTACATTTACATTACTTTTACTCTTAGATGATCATAGAACTTGAATCAGGACTGTCAACTTCACACAAGGGAAAAATGTAAATCACTAACTGCTGACTCCAAGTCAATGGTTCCAAAACGTTTTTAAACCAGTTGGGCTCAATTCATTTCATATGGCTGAAAGGCATTTTTGGTTCAGTATGTTTACTCAAATTACAAAACATATTTCTCAGTAACCTCTTGTTTTGTAACTTGAGTGAGTCAGTCCTTCACCAGTTCCAGCAGTTCTCCCGAGCTGCCACTTGAGCTGCCGAACTGTGAACCTGCTCACTGCAGCTTTTAATTACTCAACAAAGATACTTATAAGCCTCACCAGAGACACCAGAGACACCAGTATCACCGCTGTGTAGAGACTCCTCTGATGCTGTGCGGAACAGAAAAGGCATTTAGGTATGAATGAACAGACTGTATGTAAGTGCAGCACATGCAGCAATAAATAGTAAAAAAGTTTCAGACCTCATGTTTGGTGAGACTTTGGTCACATTTAAGCACTTCATTCATTTAGATGTAATTATTGTGAACCCGCTTCATATTAATAAGGTGAGAATCAACAATGATACCTTATTATCTTAATACAGTATTTAATTATGTAGCACTGCACGTTTACCTTTCTTCACTGGATTGAGAGGTGTAACTTCCTCTTCAGAGGTGACACTGGCTGCCGAGCTGTTACTGCCTCCAGAAGCGGTACTGGATGCAGAGGTGTTGTTAACTACACAAACACATACACAGAGAAAAAAACTGTTGACTGCAATCAGCATTTTTTAAGCAATTTTTACATTACTACATTTACATTACTTTTACTCTTTGATGATCATAGAACTTGAATCAGGACTGTCAACTTCACACAAGAGAAAAACGTAAATCACTAACTGTGCCTGACTGCAGGTCAGTGGTTCCAAAACATTTTTAAACCAGTTGGGCTCAATTCATTTCGGCTGATCTGAAAGCTGTCAATCAAACTCTGGTGCAGACCAAACAACCAGACTGAATCTGCCTGGGTCTCCAATCAGACTCAGATACACTTAGAGCTATGGACAAGGCCCGTGTGGTGTGTTAAAGGTTGGTGATGTATGTTATGTTCTGTGTAATGTGTTTCTGTGCTGGTCTTTTGTTCATTGTTTCAGGAAGCCTCGGAATGATGATTTATGTTCAATTTATTTACAAATTTTGAATTTGGTTTATCCAAATTCTCGGGTTTCCTTATATATTTTGCCTCAGAGTCAGGGTTACAAAATATAAATATCCTTAGTGCAAAATCTTTTCAACTTAAAGAAATTTTGAAAGATTGCAAAGCAGAGAAATAAAGCACTTACTTAGGGGAGTAACTACAACCTGTGGTGCACGAACTGTGAATAAAAACAAAGTCAACACAAACACACAAAAAAATGAATAAACTCAATGTGTTGCAAAACATATCTATATGGAACTTAAAAGACATGTCTGGTATTAAGTGCGAAAAACACATTCAAACCAATACTGAGTGTGTATTGTATTGTGTATCCAAAGCCGGATATATCTTATTCCTCTGAGCTCCATCGGACATCCAGAAATGTCCACTTTGTTGAACTTAATTCTGTAGCTTATGTTAAATTTCTTCTGCCTTTTCAAAAGAAGTTCATCAAGTTAGCAGTGTGGAAAGCACAAGTTGCAGCGGTTACATTTCATCAATAATATTAATAAGGCATATAAAGGCATATATATGTATATATATATATATATATATATATATATATATAAACTAGGGCTGTCCCAAACGATTATTCTTTACACAAATCTAACAATTTTTTTTTTAATTAACCTAACAGTTATTTTATTGCAATTATTTTTCCAGTTAGTCTCCAGTAAGCTAGTTTCCAGTTAGCTCGTGCATGACTGTCGAGCTAGAGTGATATGCCAGATGCACTTTGCAGAGTCTGCAGACTACCGCACTGTTGGTGTCAAGATTAAAGTATTCCCAAGCTTTGGGAATTTAAGAGCCTTTTTTGCCGCGTGTTGCTCCCCACGCTCCGTTGTACTGCTGGTAGACGCCGCCATGTTTTTCAAATAGATTACACAGAGGCAAATCATTCACATAGTCAATGACTTCAATTACGTCACCGCGTTGTCCCAGCCCTTGCGCTGCGCTTGTATCCGGGTAAACCAAAGACGATGGATATAAACGGTCCCATTAGAAAGTTCCTGTTTTGTTCTATGAACATTTACCCTGTGTGGTTTTACACGACACGTCAACACTAAAATTCCAAGTCGAATAATTTTTATAATCGACAACGTCAATTACGTTGGATAATCGTCCCAGCCCTAATATAAACACTAAACACACACTGCACTTTATTTTGACTCAGTCCCACACACACCGTCCTGCTCCCCAAATACTAGAGCACCAAATGTGGATCAATATGCTGCTGAAAATAGTCCCAAACAGATGCACTATTTCCACCTGTTTGAGTGACATTTGCTCTAAACTATAGATGGTACCACAAGTAACTTTTTTTACCTGGGCTTCTGGTGTATGTCTTGCCAGCACGTCCTGTGAACAAACACTACGTTAACACACTAATCAACAACTGCATTTATTTCAATTCAAAACATACACATCCATTTTGTTAAATTAGGAAATTCTGGGTTCCACTGTGTCTATTTAAAAATACATAATGCTAACTAATGTTTCATTGGCTCTTTTGCTTAAAAGAGGAAGCAGTCTGATGTACTCCATGAGCAAAAGCAAATCCTTAGTAAAATGATATGTTATCTCTTTGTATTCTTTAGTGGCATTTCAGAGGAAATGTACTACAGGTGGTAGAAGTTATTGTATGTATCTTAGAAGGAGAGAACAGAGAACTACAGCTAACTGTGACGTAGAAACTAATCACCACTTGGACGCTCCCAGTACAAACTTATGTTCATGTAAGAGACTGTAAGCTCAGTGAACCTTCAGCTCAGTGAATGAAAGGTAAGAAACGCCGGTACCGCTTAATGATTCATAGGAGTGTGATTCAATGTGACCTCTGGCGTCCATAATAAAATAATAACAGACCTTTGCACCTTATAACCAACGGCACATTTTCCTGCTTATGACACAGATGACTAAAATGTACAAGCTTCTCTTGGTGTGAACACTTTGAATGTACTGTACTCTACACTATCACAGTGTCATTCTGAATATGTTTGATTGTTAACATTGCTATGAGAAGCGCTGACCTCAGTATTCCATCAGTTCAACAGAGATGGAAAAAGAGAATTAATTTGTCATTAGTGTTGACCATGAGTCAACACTGTATTGTAATTTACTGAGAGGTCTTTGTAACCTCACTGATAACATCCCACATTAAGTGAGGTGGACAAAATGAAACTCCTGAGATTTCTGTCTTGACTTCAGTGAAAATTGAAATTTAAAATCTTTAAAAACATATATATTTTTTTATAGTTGTTTTATTAGACTGCATTAGTATTGGTTGGGTGTACCTAATATATTTACCGCTGAGTGTATATTGGACCTACCAAATTTGCCTCTTTTGTACAACACAAACAGCACTGCTGCAACCACAAGAAGCAAGATGACCACAGCCACAGCTATACCAATGGTAAGACCGTCAACTCCAGACTCTTGAGGAATAATGTGATCTAAAACACAGAAAACATTCACATTAGTTTTATATTCAGCATTCTTCATTCAACATTATTTCTAATTGTTAGGTTCAATTTACTATGGTGCCAATGTATGCTATGGATCTGCCGATGTTCAGTGACAGTAATGCTAATATTTAATTACATAAATTATGTAAATAATATTTCTTCTCAGTAAGTACACACTCTGTCTCATGTAACTGCTGACTGTGATATGAAAAATGATTAATCCAATCACATCTTCAACAAAGGCAAACGTGTTAGACATAGTAATCTCCAGGGGAAGATTTAAGTTACTGCAGTGCACCATAAGCCAAAACCAAAAAANATCTTTAAAAACATATATATTTTTTTATAGTTGTTTTATTAGACTGCATTAGTATTGGTTGGGTGTACCTAATATATTTACCGCTGAGTGTATATTGGACCTACCAAATTTGCCTCTTTTGTACAACACAAACAGCACTGCTGCAACCACAAGAAGCAAGATGACCACAGCCACAGCCACACCTATACCAATGGTAAGACCGTCAACTCCAGACTCTTGAGGAATAATGTGATCTAAAACACAGAAAACATTCACATTAGTTTTATATTCAGCATTCTTCATTCAACATTATTTCTAATTGTTAGGTTCAATTTACTATGGTGCCAATGTATGCTATGGATCTGCCGATGTTCAGTGACAGTAATGCTAATATTTAATTACATAAATTATGTAAATAATATTTCTTCTCAGTAAGTACACACTCTGTCTCATGTAACTGCTGACTGTGATATGAAAAATGATTAATCCAATCACATCTTCAACAAAGGCAAACGTGTTAGACATAGTAATCTCCAGGGGAAGATTTAAGTTACTGCAGTGCACCATAAGCCAAAACCAAAAAAATGTTATGGTTGTTTGTCTGGTTATCACAACTTGAATCTCAGTTGTATAAGTTTGGTTGTATAGGTTTCCCCATCTTTTTTTGTTCTATTTAACTTTCATGTTGCTATGTCGACATGCTCTCTGAAGTTGAGTCACTGTCACTTATAGAAATTATGGCTAAAGCTAACAGAAATTCCCAAGTGAAAGTAAACCTGGATTATCCTTCAGGGCTAACTAGTCTTGGGGCTTCTTTGTGGCTCAAGACATATTCAACCTTTATTGGCGAGGTCATTTCTATCATTTCAGTCATTTGAGATGTCATCGGGAGCCTTCTGCAATAATGTCAACTTTGAAAATTTTGATGTGTGGATTGTGATCAGAAAATGGATATAATGCAGCACTGCACTGGGCAAACAGCACTCAAAATGCACAAGTCTGATTTAAAAGAAAGAAAGAAAAAAAAAAACCTGACAAACAACAACAAAAAAATCACTAAGAAAAATATTCTTACCCCATCCCCTCTCAACGTTTACACCAGATGCTTTATGAATGACTTCACAGGTGTATGTAGACTTGTCAGTTCTTAGAATCTCCACACTGTCTCTCCTCTGGTAAGTGTTGTCTTGATTTGGTCGAACGCCCGAGCTTGTTAATCCATCATCTTCATAGAGAACACGGCCGTTCCTTTTGATCCGCAGGGTGATGTCTTTTGGGTAGAAACCTGTGGCCAGGCATGTCAAAATGATGTTCGTCTTAACCTTTGAGTTCTTTGCAAACAGGTGGACTTGAGGTGGAGCTGGAAAGAGAAAGCATACCGTGAGTTTCTGTTTGCATGGTGGTTAGGTAGCAGTATGCTACAGACCAATATCACCACACGATAACTGTGCCATTGATGTTCTCATAATAAACTGAATGACTCATTATAAATATAATCAATAGCTGTAACTACTACTACAAAATCAAATTGGCACAATACACAATTTTAATTATAACACAAATATGACAAAAAAAAGTCAAACACCACTGCTGTGACATATTTTATCATTTCAGATCTCTTCCGAACCAATTTTAAGGATCATGGTTGTTACTGAATACGGTGTTCCCTAGGGTTGGATTATGATTATGGTTCTGTATTGGATTTGGTTTGTTGAGGGCTAAACCTAAATGGATTCATTAAGGTACTGAAATGTTTTGGATTTGATAAAATACCATTTAACCCTGATTCAACAACCGTTTGTTGATGGAAAAATGTTTCCACATAGGGAGCTAATAACTTCCCTTCACAAATAATACAATCCAGGAAATGGCCATAAGTAAACACCCCTTTGGAATGTGTAAGTAATTATTAATAATTAACCGTCATGTTCGACATGAACACAAGGAGACTGGACAAGCTGGTCAAAAAGGCTGGGTCTGTGCTTGCCAGGAGTCTGGACTCACTCAGGACTGTTGTGGAGTGACGCATGCAATGTAAGTTGGAGGCCATCCATCTTGGACAATACCAACTATCCTCTCCACAACATTCTGGCAGGACAGAGAAGCAGCTACAGCAGCAAATGTTTCATCTCACTGCGCTGCAGAACAGAGAGGCTGAGGAGATCCTTTGTTCCCACTGCCATCAGGCTATACAACACCTCAGCCAAAGGAAGTGGACTAATTTAATTATTATTTGTCTATCTGTCTATCTATCCATCTAGTAATTTTTGACCAGTTAATCCCTCTATTATTAATTTGTACTTCTCGTCTAATAAATTGTTATAGTAATGAAATACAGAAATCTTTCTTACAGGCCTCTCTTAGCTGTTTTTGTCCATACGTCATGAACTTGGTCAACCAATCCATACACTCGTTCTCCAGATAGCCTTTGGTGTACTCTTTTAGGACATCAACACCATCCCACTTCCTCTTGGTGAGGAGTGCCTCAGGAGTCGGGGCGACCCACACTGAGTTGGTGTCATCGAAGGCCAGGAAGTTGTCTCCATCGTAGCTGTACATGTCCATACCACGAATGAACTTTAACGTGCCATCTTCCTGCAGGTCTCCCTCACAGCCGTGCATCCACTGAAGGACATGGACGTCTGCAGAGCAGGACAGTGAGACAAATGAACAACAAAGAAACGGATAAAATCGCCAGACAAGATGAAGAAGAGGTCAAATTTAAATATTTGTGATTTTCTGGTTAAACATTGAGAGAAGTCACAATGCATTTGTCACAAGAATAAAACACAGGACACATTAAGAAATCTCATTAAAAAAAAAAAATATTGGTTTAGATAAAGGTCAGCTTGATTTTTAGCAAGTGTATTTATGTATCATATATTATATTTGGTCCTGATTATTCATCGGAATTAATCGACAGACCAGCCCGGCCCCTCACATTTCACAGACCCTACCTGTTTCATTCGATTTTTGTCTCATTCGTTCCATCAGGATGCCAATGTTGACACTGAACCACTGCTGCTTGCTCTGGCGAGACTGTGTGCCTTTCTCCCAGTAATCACTGGGAAGCTTCTCTTTCATCCAATCCTGCTTGGGAACTTTCTTCTGGTTATCACTGTCATAGTAGTCAATCATCCTGCTGTCCATCAGACCCATGGCTGTGAAGTCATGGATACCGGGGAGTCCAACAGGTTTGGAGAGGGCCGTGTAGATGTAAGTGAGGGAATGCCTCTCTGGAAATCACACAGGAAAGAAAGACAAACAGACAGTTATTACACAAGGCAGATAAGCACCAATAGATTTGATTAGCATGCTTTGGATGGGTCCTTATTTACCTATTTACTAGGCAAGAACCCTTGAACGCACATCCAAATATTTACATTCAGCCCGAATTAAAACACTTGGACACCTGCCTTTGGGATTTCAGTCAATGAACAACCACCAAACTATAAGTTAAAAATACCCAAGCATGTATCACACCAAGGTGAAGCATTTTATTGAACTAAATGTTGTCAGACCTGATGACATTTAGGGAACTTACAGAAAATAAAGCTTGCACTAATTGGCTCTGTCTCCATTTATTATTCCTCTCTGGGCCCAGACAGTCATCCTCACAGTGCTTGAAGGGGAATTTTTTATGGATTTTTTAAATTTATTTTTAATTTAATTCCTGTTTAATTTTCCCTTTAGTTTCATTTTAAGTAATTGCAGTATTTAGATCATTATGTTTTAAAATTGTTTTTTTTTTTGTCATTGTATTTGTCCTTTGTTAATAGTAACTGATGGCAGTGTAACGTAAAGGTGGAATGGCAGAATACTGTCTCCATTTCCTCTATCTGTTGTTTCAGATTCAAAGCCAACTGCAGAGTTGTGTAATTGTGACTTCATGACATTACAGTGGCTGCAATAATTTTACAGTGGCAGACCACTGATGCAAAATGCACGTAGCGGAACACTAGGTTCTCTTCCTCTCAGACTTGCGTAAGACTGTCACTAAAAACAATACTGCTGTTACACTGAATTTGCTGAGAGCCCATTAGAAAGCTATTTTATTTTGAAGTAAAGAACTTGAAGTAAAGAAATGGCAAAAATAAAAAGTTTGAGCTATATTCTTTATTTAGGTAAGAAATAAATGATGATGGCCGAAATAGCATTATTATATTTCATTAACTCTCCAATATTTACATCAGTATCACACTAAAGCTCCAGTTAGACAGAAAACAAAGAACGGGAAAATCAAACTCAGAGAAGAAATTTGTTACAGTCCAACGTTGTTTAGGACTGACTCGCCAGATCAGAGATATCTTAACAATGCTGTCTGTCCGCCTCAGCAACACCAGTCAAAGGGCGGTGTTCGTAAATCAAGCCAAAGACCTTAAAGAGCAATAAACACCCATACTTAGACCAATGTGACAGCGTCATGTTTACCTGCTGATTTTGAACACGCAGAATATGACTTCACAACTTCTTAAGAACATTAGTTTCAAATGGTAATCAATAAGCAGCAATAATTTGAAGAAAAACATAATTTTTACACTACTGTTGACAATACTTAAAATAAAAAAAATGTTAAACTTATACTTTCATGTATTTTCTCCACTTTACTTGTATGCTAGATGCTATTTACACTTGAAACTATTTGCCAATTAACCAATTAGTTGATTGCTACTATTTTGATATTCAGCCAATTATTTGAGTAAATCTTCAAGCACAAATACCAAACAATCCCTGTTACTCCATTGTGGTTAACTGCTGCCTTTCTTAGTTTTATATGATGGTAAATTAAATATCTTGCAGGTTTTGAACAGCTGGTTTGACAAAGTAAACAATTTAAAATTTTTAGCCATCTTCTTGAGCTTCAGGAAAATTATATTAGTCATCACACTGACAAGCCCTGATATATTATTGTTTGAGCTTTTAAGTATTTGGAACGCCAAAATAAGCTAAGTCATACAGTGGTGAACAGCCTTTGGGTTCACATGCAGCGTTAACGACATGCTGGTCTGACAATTATTTAACATTTGGATTAAGTCGATTAATTTCCTCTTTCCCGTCTGTTTTATGTAGCAGGCCTATATAATAAATATACATTACTAAACCAGACAACAACTAGCCGTCTATATTAATAGATTAAACTCAAATAACCAACAGAAGTACGAGTTTTTTTAAAGACGTCACAACTGTCTCTGGTTTACTTTCACTTTTAAACTGAAGCACATTAATGTGTCCAAAAATTTTCACTTACCGCTATTTACCGTCAATCCTGTCCCCAGAAGGACAAAGATCGCGGTGAGAAACATTTTGAACCAAATGCAGTCTCTTCTCTCGTTTATAAAACTCGTTTTAAGCGTTTTATCCGCCGCTTGCTCCGGGTTTTTACTCTGCGTCTGCCCGCGATAAACAACGATGTATTTCCTGCTTCTGTCGCCTGCCTGCCTGTTTGACGGTGCGTTCAAGGCTGCTCGTAAAGTAAAGTGACACATTCCACTCAACCAATTTTTCAACGACTTTTTTTTGCTACATGGGATCATTTCATTCACATAACTGACTACAGTTGAAACGATTAGTCAATTAATTGACTGACGGAAAAATAATCGACAACTATTTTGATAGCTGTTTAATCATTTTAGTCCTTTAGCAAAAACATCCAAACATTTAGTGGTTTCAGCTTCTCAAATGTGAATATTTTCTGCTTCTCGATAACATATATGATTGTAAACTGAATATCTTCAGGTTCTGGACTTTTGATCAGATAAAATAATCAATTTTAAGACCACAACTTGGACTCACATAAATTGTGAATGGTAGTTTTTCAATATGTTATGGACTCACCTATTTGAAAAATAACCAACAGATTAATCAATGATCAAAATCCTTATTTGCAGCCCTATAACTGACACACCAAATAAAATTAAATATACATAAATTCCTTTGCACTTTTCTACCCTGTACTACTTTAGACTAGTAATTTAAAACATTAGTGGTAAAGTAATCCACCTCACCAGTACCATTAACCACCTCCACTAAGAACACAAAATAATTAAAGCTGCAACTATTAGTCAATTAATAGATTAGTTTATCATCAGAAAATGCATAACCAGCTACTGTTAGCTACTGGTAAGGTAATTCTCTACTAACTACATTGATCATGAGATGATATGTGTATGGATTTGGGATGCTGACCACCTCTGCACACCAAGTACATTTTATCAGACTCACCAACATACCCTTTTCACAGCAGACATGTCATAACAGGTGTTACAAATAAACTTAATAAAAACTGCAACTTATTTAGGTGTCTCAGTCCTGGGGGCCCGGTAATGTGCCTGCTGACTTAGCAGTATGTTTACTGGGACACCTTTTTGTATGACAAGTCAACATGTCTGATAGCTTTCATGTGAGAACAACACCAGAGGCATATCAAACTATATTGTCTCTGACTTCATTTGAGTGAAGCTCTCAGCACAAAAGTGACCACTGTGCAGATGAAAGCTTCGCAGTGACAAGGATCTGTGAACACACCACTGCCATTTCCTGGTTATCAGTTCTGCCTGTGGTTTGTTGTTTTGAAGTGATCGTGTTCCTTATCAGGTTGCTACTAACCTCGACTTATGTGAGGAAGTGAAGCAACAGGTCTGCAATAGTCTGTAATACATGACAGACTGACTGTTTTCATTGGACTGAAAAATGTGCAATAAAGACTACATAATATTCCATACATATAACTAGGGCTGAAACTAATAATTATTTTAATTGTGGATTAATTTGATGATTATTTTTTTTGATTATTCAACCTGTTGTTTTCTCTATAAAACATAACACAGTTCCCCAGAGCCCTGGCCCTGTCCTTAAACAGCTGTTTTTGTTCCTTCAACAGTTCAAAGGTATTTATTTTACTGCAGTGTAAAACAGGTAATTTGTACATTGTAGAAGCTTTAACCATCAAATGTTTTGCATTTTCCTCTAGAGAAATGTCTCAAAAGATTAATCAGTTAACTAATTAGTTGCTGATCAAGCATTTGATACCTCTAGGTTCTCAACCAGGAAAATTTGCTTATACTTACTTTGTATTAAAGGCATTTCATGACGTCAACATTATGATGGGACTTTTCTTACATTTCGGCTCTACATACAAGATTTTATTAAAATTAAACATGTACCAGTAGGAATAAAATGTTACTATTAAACTGTGCAAACAACAGCGAAAGTGCATATAGAGATAAATGACACATATTAAATCAGCCACATTTCATTAAAGTCACTAAGAACAAAGTGCAAGGAGTGCTGCTTGGATATGAAAAATAAACCTTATAAATGGAAGAGCCCAAAGGTGGCCATTATATACTTTCCTTGATGAAGGCCTTATGGCTGAAACGCTAGGCATGTTTTTATTGTTGTAATGAAGCCATGAAAAAATAAAGGCTTTTTAAATCACCACCGTCTAGAGTGCTTCAGATTTTGCCAAGAATTCAAAGTCAATAGGAACTTGAAACTGTAAGCTTGTGTGTGTGCATAGACCAATTATAATTAATGTAACTATAGCCTACATGATAATATCACGTTATAAACAGTTTAACTGAGTGGCGTAAACATTAGTAATGCAACCTTTTATGACTTTACATTTGATCTTACCATGTGAGTAACTTTTAATATTTCTTTTTAGCATCATAATCCTAAACCGCTCACATTAATATCTGAGAGGAAATAACGTGTAGCTGGACCTGAAAATATGACTGGATGGGAAAGGTCCAAAACTCATCAGAAATGTAACACGGCGTTAGAAGGAGCAGGTAGACAGCATCATGTCTTCTGAAATATGTCCATATATATAAACCGTTGACGTTAGTTAGATGTAACTGTAAACTGTTGTAAAATGGAGACAACGCGTCTCTTTACTTTCGTTTTTGAAATGTGACCGACGACAGTCAACTTACCGCCTCCAGCTGGCTCCAAATTCTGCCACATTAATGGCAGAAACAGAAATATCCAGGTCGTTGCTCGAGTCATGGTTTTCAGACGACAAAACGTCTGTTAAAAAGGAGAAAATAAAAAACCTCTCTGGAGGACAGGAGTGTGTGTGTTGCCTGCTGTTCTCGGGCTGGTGTTCGTACTGCTTCTGCGCGCTTCAACCAATCAAATAATTCAGAACAAGTTGCCAGGCAGATTTCATCGAATCAGGTTTCGACAGACAGCGCAGAGAGGAAGCTGCGGACTGATCCCTGAAGATAAGTGCCATGAAGGAACCCTAGTGGTGTAATCGGTATTCAGATCTTTTACTTAAGTCAAAATTATTTACAACAGTTTAGAAATACTCTGTTACAAGTAAAAGCGTTCAGCCGTGTTAGCATCAAAATCAGTGGTGGGATGTAAATTTTCCATTTCATGCTCCTTTATAATTTGTCCACCACATTTCAGAGGAAATGGGCTGTGTACTCACAGTACCCCAAAAGTTACCAGCAAATTTGAAACCTAGAGAAATGGTTTGATTACCAGGGTAACTCCGGTTCTCTGAAAACTGAGTGAGGTATCTCACTATGGAATGATTATGGTAAATGGCAACATATCACCTTTGCTTGTATGTCAGCGTTGTGGTTGTCTGCTAGAAGCTTGCAATCCAGTTTTAAGCCACATTTTGACTTTATAAATCTTGGATTTTAATGATATATTTTAATCGAGTGACAGCCAAAGCTAAGCAAACGTTAGCGCTAGACACCATTAGAGAAACACTGAATTTTAACATGAAACTGTTTTATTCAGTGTTTTTACCAGTTTAATCACCTGTTCTATTTGTTTTGGAGAGGAGGAGACCTCTGTGGATGATTCGGGTCCCAGTAAAAACCACATGAATGATTGACACTGAGGGAATCGAAAGCTTAGAGAGAAGCTTATGGCAATAACAGTGATGATCCCACACTGTTTTGTGTGAGGACAAACAACTGCTGAAGGAATCAAACATCTGACCCCCAAATCTGTGTTGAGAGTTTTGTTTTACAGGCTGCACCTCTTAAGGCTTTGTTCATTGCTTATATTCAAGCCATCCTGTGTGTGTGTGTGTGTGTGTGTGTGCGCGCGTGTGTGTGTGTGTGTGTGTGTTCATATATTATTACACTGTTAGACCTTGAATTTGACATAATTACCTTAACATTTACATTCACTTTTGAAGAGAAGCTTTAACATCTGATGCTGAGTTGTAATCTTTCGATACATCCAGTTACTATGTGTGTCACTGTTTTCTTTGTACCCTGATTCAGAGACAAACAAGATGAAAACATTGGCAAAAAATTACATTCTGCTCTTTTGTAGTGTTTAATTATTATACTACCATTTATGCATATACATTTAATTTTATTCTTTCTTTCTTTTGTATAGTTTCGTTTTCAAATTTAAATTAAATGGTGATTTCATTGGGTTGATGGGGGCATTAACTAAAATCATTTTATATTCTTCCTGTTCTATCAAATATTCCCTCAAACTCAAGTGCAACCTGCACTAAACCTCTCATTGCGTCTTATTTTTAAAGGCAGTGACCCACTGGGCAACTTTTCCAGCAACATTAAGTTGTCATGAATCACTTAAATACATTTTAGATTTTTTTATGCCAGTGTATCGCCTGTTGCTGGAAGCCATTGCCTAACGAGTGTATCAGCACCCTCCCTATGGAAAGACTCCTTTTACTGGATCATCTCCTTGCAGCCTCACCCTCCTTTTCTCCCATCAAACTCCTCTTTCTTTCCCGTTAAAAAAACCCTCCCTCATCAGTTCCACTTGTCCTCCTCTGTGCCCCCCTCCCTTCATCCCTCCATCCCCGGTCAGTCCATCTTTTCCTCCCAAAGCGGAAGCCGAATCCCCCTTTCTCCCGGCTGACGGCTTGGAGCCCTCCAGCGATGGAGGTCAGAGCTTCATTCCTTTTTCCACCGTCCTCCCCATCTCCTCCGTCCTGATAGTGCATGCTTTCCAGAGAGTGACCCCCTGGAAAGGGCGATAGTGGCCGGGCCATCAGGTCTCCTCTCTGGTCCCTCAGCAGCGCTTCCTCCTCCCAGGACCTGACCTCTTCCGCATTCTGCCGGGGTTCCAGCAGGGCTCGCCGAGGGTCTTGAGGCCACTCGGCCCAGGCTTCAGGTGGGTCCCCCAGAGCAGCCTGAAGGTGCAGCAGGGCAGACTCCAGTGCAGGTCCATCCACTGTGGGTAGTAGGGCAGTAGGGGGTCGGGGGCATGGTGTGACGGACCATGGGACGGGGCAGAGGAGGGTGAGGGAGAAGAGGGTGAACTGATAGGCACCAAGATGGAAAGATGGTCTCATCTGAAAACAGAAACAGGTCACGGGTGAAATAAATAACTATCAACAGGTTATTCTGTGTATGTTTTTTATCACTTTCACATCATGCTAATCAGTTTAACATTAGATCTCAAGCAATTGGACCTGAAACATTATGACTTTATAACATTTAGAAAAAGGAAATAAAGAAAAAAAATAAAGAAAAATGTTTAAAACATGCTGCACTTTTGTGTGAAAGTGAAAAAGCGCTATTGTTGTCTAAAGTCTACTGTTGACTTGTAATGTACAGCCCTATTTTGTGTCAAATACACCACAAAATATTGCTGTCCATTGCAACAAAATACACCATGTAAAAAAACAAACAAGCACGGGATCAGAGATGAATTTTATAGGAGTTTGAAACAAAACTGGTACACAAAAAAAAGAAAATCAAAACAGTGGTTGATGTTTTTAGATAAAATGTTCTATATCTTCGTGTTCAGAAGATATGATCGATAATGTAAAGTGCTGTTTAAATGGCTACATGCCGGTGCTTTTTGATCATGATCAACACTTCACACCAAACGCTTTTGAGATATTCTGCTAATGAACCTATTGAAGAACAAAATGCACATATGTTTAGAAACATAAAACCTCCCTCATGGAGGACAGTTTAACTTCCCACAGTTGTTTTCCACAAGGCTTTTCTTAGGAATGATGAAAGTGTCAGAAAGGTCAGTCAGAGTAATGTCATGGACAATGAAAAAAAAGTCATTCTAAAGCTTTCAGTCACTGGAATTTTAATCAGGGGGGAAAAAAAAGTTGAAACAGCATAAGACCCACTGTAGCTCCTTGTGTGGATGATTCGAGATTCACTAAGCAACTTCTTAGCTTTGTTGGACACAAATATGTTGTTCTCAAAAGTGTAATAGTCTATATAAAAAAAAAAAGAAAATGGCGAAAGCAGTCACTTACGTGTGTTGGCAAAAACAACACAAGATTTTAATAATTAATTCAGTTTAGTTGTGTAACAAAGTCCCATTTCTTACCTTGTGTCGCTGTCTAACTTGCTGTATCTTCTGTAACATTCTCGCCTCTGACCTTTATAAAAACTGCACGCACTCCACCCCCCCCCCGCCCTTGGGTCACAGGCAGCTGTTACCCATTGGTCCCCAACACCTGTGACGCACGCAACGATGCACGGTCAGCTGCCATAACCTTCATTCTTTCACCTGAGAAACCTCTGTCCACTTCAGCAACGAGGCCCAGAGAGTTGTTGCAATTATCGGCGCTTGATTGGGGGAGGCAATTCACAAAAAAGGAAGCAGCCAATTCATTAAGATGCTTCTGTGGAGAGAAAGTCTCCGGGAGAGAGGGGGAGGACACAGAGAGACAGTGAGACAGAGAAGAAGATGAGGGCAGTTGGCGGTGTATTTTGTCAGCGTGGTCGTCATGAAGGTCGTCTCGCTGGGACAACACAGACAAACCTGAAAGAATGTCATTACAGTCAGGTTTTGGGGAAATCATCTTGTTGACAAACCATCAGTTAACCTCAAACTGAATGAGGCTGGTCTCTAACTTAAATTGCCACCAATTATGTGACAATTATGTGTCTGTGGCGATTTCTATCTTCAGGTTATTTTAAGATTGAATGATGTTTGGGGCGGCCTGGTGGCTCACCTGGTAGAGTGCGTACCATGTATGCTTAGCCCTTACCGTAGTGGCCCGTGTTCTAGTCCGATCCGTGGCCCTTTGCTGAATGTCTACACTTTTACACTTACTTTTGATATCTAATATAAGAACATATATTTTTGGTTTTTAGTACCAAAACCATCTCAGTGTAGTTCTACATCTCCTCTCTCAGACTTCCCTCTGAAGCTCTAGTAACAACAGGTCAATGAGCCAATCAGAAGAAAGGAGGCTCTGAGTGTCTGGCCACTGGCTGAATGTAGCCAGTGTTTATCATTTCTTTTTAAAAAGGCGACCGAGAAAAACCAATTATCAACATTGATGATTGTTTTTCTGATTGCTTGAACTCATGTAAACACTGGCAATTGGAAGGAAAATGAGCCGCTGCTTGTTGTGTACAAAGGTGAAACTTGGAAGAAGGAGGTGGCAAAACATTTGATGGTTTATTCACCATTCAAGAGTAATATAGTAACAGCTTTATCGTACAGGTGGCAGAGACAAATGTGGCTGTGATTTAAGATGGTTTGAACTAAGTCTTTGTTGTTGGTGGAAAAAAACAAACCTACAAAAACACATTGTAAAAAATTTGAGAAATATTCAGTGAAAGTGAAAGTGAAAGTTCATCGATGACCTTTGGTAACAGTTGTTTGACAGATTTGGTCACATGATAACAGGTGGTTGTAGGCCAAGTGAATCTGAAAGGATTATAACTTTAATGTGTCTAATTTTGAAAACCAGTTTTTTCATTTCTTGAAGTTACAACATTGAAGAAGTATAAGATCCTTCAACTAGCAGTAATGTGGTCTAAAAGAACTATCTGGATCAGCTTCTCTCTCTGCACCTCCTCCTGCCTCCCCAAAATCCTCATACACCTCCAGAGAGGAGATACACCCTGGTGCACTCTGGGAGTCGTAGTCAAGGAAGAAGGCGGGGCTTTGCAGCTGGTGAGGCTGATTGACGGCTGGGCTCACCGGGTCGCTGAGCGGGGCGGTGAGCAGGGACAGCTGCAGCTGGTCGATGGTGCTGGTGGAGAAGGGCTGTGATTGGTCGGGTGGGGAGCAGACTGGGGGTGGGGAATTGGTCCCGACAGTGACGCCTCTCATGGGAGCAGAGGGCGAGTTAACCTGAGAGTCATCTGCAGTCAGAGACCGCCTCAGCTTTGCCCGAGCATTTTGAAACCACACCTGAGAGAGAGAGAGAGAGAGAGAGAGAGAGAGAGAGAGAGAGGAGAGAGAGAGAGAGAGTTCCCATATGAAAAATTAGAACACTGGTTGAAAATCAAAGCATCAAACACTGAGACATCTTCACTTCTGCTCCCTAGTATAGAGTTCTGTGCACGTGGTATATACATACACTACACATCCAGTGTAATTCCTACAACTCCTCGCTACACTCCTCCTTCCTGCAGTTCAGGATGATGTGTCCAGTCAAGCACATTAACCTGTATGTCTTACCTGCAGGACTCTCTTGGGCAGACCGGTCTTATGTGCGAGGCAGGTCCAGTCTTTACCGTCAGGGTTGTGCTTCTGGGCGAAATACGACTCCAGCGCTCTGAGCTGCTCACTGCGGAAACAAGTCCTGATTCGCTTGGTCTGCCTTCTGGTCCGTCCACCTGTCACCCTGTCATCCAGTCGTGGTTCTGGACTGCTGACAGACTCCTCCCCTTCACATGAGACCTGGTTTTGAGCTGTCCTCACAGACACGTACAGGTTTGTTTTTGTTGGTTGGCTAAAAGTCTGAAAACACCTTCATGGTTTAAAACAAGCTTTTTTAGCCTCTTTTAGCTAGTTTTGGTTTCCAGCAGCAGCAAGAAGCTGTTCAGTCCTCTACCTGTTGAGCAGCAGACAGCAGACAGACTCATACAGAGAGCAGCTGGTGAACATAGTGGAGCATTTAGCAGCTAAAGAGCCAAGTATTTCCCTCAAGAGCTGGTGGAGACCAAAAACAGAGGTAAAAGAGCGGGGAATACTGGACGTAGCTTCATCAGGTGACACAAACACAAAACTGTTTGCTAACAAGTTCACCATACCATCCATTTTTAAAGCCATAATATGTCAGATTTGTGTGTTTTTTGGTTTTATCAGAAGCTATTCTACATACAAGTGGCCAAAAGAAATCAGTGAATTCAGTTTTAACGTCCTTCACTGATAAACCAGCCTCTTATGTCTCTTACTGAATACCACATCTGGAATTACTGTGTTTTTCTGAGAAAGAACGAGAGCCAGAATCTCTTACTGCTGTTTCATTTTATTATTTTTTTATTGAGTTGACAGCAAAAACTTAATTTGAAATTTAAAAAGTCTGAAGGAGATCAATCGCCTCAAATCCTGTGAAGCATCACTGAACTTCCTGTAGTGTGTTCAGAGTTACCAACCAGCTGTTGTTGTTGTTGTTGTTGTCTGTTGAGACTAGAGGACAAAAACTATATTGGTCAGTCAATGCTCTGTGCACAGATTGTTGCTGTTTAAGACAATCTGGATTTTATTCCAAGTTTTAATAAATTCATAGTTCATAATTTTCTGATAGAGATTTGACTGAAGTATAAAAGTAAAGCTTCTCAGTCAACAGGGGTGTATTTTTCATAAAAACAACAACACACACACACACACACACACACACACACACACACACACACACACACACTCTCACCTTCATCTTTCAGATTTGGTTTGGGCTGAGGATCGTGGGGTAGAGGGACACTCCCGTCACCATGATAATGTGATTGACAGTAGAGGCTCTGGCCCTGCATGCAGTACAGGTTTCCTGGCATTAGTTTGATATCACACTCCTGCAAAACATGTTCATTGTCTTAAAAAACGCCTGCATTTATTTTGATTTGGCAATAATAATGATGCTATTGGAACTACTGATAATAATAAAACAGGATGATTGTTTTGTTATGAAACTAAACTGGGAGCTAACCTGGCAGGAGAAGCACTGAGGATGGAAGGTCAGCTCTCCGGACCTCATGACCAGAGCAGTTGCTGGGATTGGCTGGAAGCAGCGAGCACACTGACCGCCTCCAAACATCCTGACCAACAAGACAAAAAGATAACACAAGTGTAATCACTGCCAAGATTAAAAGTCACCAAACATGACGCGTGCAAACCGTTTAAATGTGTTCGATGAACATTTTGATTGTGACCTGCAGTAGTCCTGCTGGCAGTAGATGTTCCCATCTCTCCAGTAAAGTGAGGGGTGTGTCTGCAGCTCACACTGACATTGACTGCAGCGGAGGCAGGCGTCGTGCCACACCCGGCCTGCAGCCAATAGGAAGAAGCGGTCGCACACCTGCTCTCCGCAACCGGCACATATCATTGGCTCCTGGATGGACACGGCTGTCGGGGCCTGAGACAAGATTGAGAGAGTGATTTTATTTCATGAATTATTGCAGCGATTAAAATAGCATCAAATAAATGTCTGTATTTCAGGTCTATAAACAATTCCCATCTGTAATGTCCAACCCCATATGCAAATGTAATATATGTACATATATAGAAATTCCATATTCCATAAATATACAGTACATTTTTATTTTATATTTTATACATATATGTAAAAATTATATATGAAACGTATTCAGATCGGAACGACTTCATATACAGTATATCCAGCCTATACAAATATATACATTTATGTATGTATGCTTATATTGTAGAACTATGTTACATAAATATATATCAATGCCACAGCCTGTCAGTATATGCTGATATTATAAACAGTATGGTCCAAAAGTCTGAGACCCCTATCCCAGAATGTGAAGTTAGACATGTTTAAAATTAATGTGAAATTAATAAGAAGAAGAAAAACATATATAAACACATAGATTTTTGTTTAAATAAACTAACAAACTTTTAATTAAATATATAATGCAACACATACTTTTTATGTAGAAAACATTTACGTTCTATGTAAAAATTCATCACATAGATACTTATATATATATATATATATATATATATATATATTATACAAATTTGGGCATGGCATTTCAAATATATTGTTAACTTATTTGTTCATATATCCAGAGGATGTATATATGTGATAATAATATATCCCCTTATAGGTGACATATATGGCAACATCACTCTTGATATAGGGACATATATTTCACATATTACATCTCTGTATGGGACTGGATGACTATGTTAACAATATTTACGAGCTGAGGAGGAGTAATTGTGAAAACGTCCATGATGTGAACTTGGTAAGCAGAATTTGTAAGAGGCTGAGGGGGCAGAAAGTGAACGCAGCAGACAATAGTGACAAATGTTGCCTCACTAATGAAGATGAATACTGCAGCTTTAATAATCATCTTATTGTCTTTATGCTTACATTGTCTGCAGCAGCACTTTCCTCGACCCCCACTGGGCCGTCACCGCCGCCCAATTCCGAGCCCTCTGCCTCATCACCAAGGTCACTGCCGTACAACAGGTCCTCCAGGGCTCGGTCGTCTGGCGACATCATGATTGTCCTGAGAAGGTAGAGAGGGTAATTATCAGTCCTCTCTAGAATCACAGCCCTTGTTAGAGAGATAAAAACAGACTCATTTAACATCTCTATAAATAAACAACAACAAGTGTTTGACATTAAACATCCGGACACACATATAAATGGGGCTCTGATACTGTGAGTTGCCAGACTGATGAGAGCAAGTCTTCTACTGTATCACTTCATGTGGGGGGTTCAATTAACAAGAATAATGCAATTCCTGCATTCCACATTTTCATCTGCTGCTTATGACATTTAATCAACATTTTAATGGACTGTCATCCACTGATACCTAATAAAGTCAGTGCCTCTTGTGTTGTCTATGAAGTAGCCCCATTTGAGGATTCTCTCTGATTCCCAGCTTTAGGAAAGAGTGATGCATGATTCCAAATACAGACTTAACTGTCATTGGGCACAGGAGTAGTATATGAGACATTCAAGCCTTTTAAATGATTGAACTGTATATTTATGAATGTTGCGTGATTATAATTTACTCTTAACTGCAACTTCATCCACAGCTGCAGTTGGACTTAAAAGTTTCTGTTCACTTACTGCTGCTGTTTATGGATTTTGTGTGTTTGTGACAGTCATTTCTCGATGTAACCTGATTCCATCCTGCATCTAAGGGAAGGGTACCCATCCTGGCCCACCACCACCGATGGCAATGGGCCGACTCTGGCACTTGTGCTGTACTTTGGGCTTGGTTGTGAGTTGTTGTACTCGGGCCCCCAGTCGGACCACACTCCAGCCGGATCTCTCTGCCCAGACAGATTCGGCTGAGACTTTGCCAGAATAATATTTATAACAACAGCAAAGGAAAAGAAACTGGGGGACAAATAAACGCAGAATTTCAGAAGTTGAGTGAACAGGAACTGGGGTGTGCAGGGAAGAACCAGGGCGGAGCACAGCTACCTGCATTTATAGACTGTCCATGTGTGTGGATTGGGCAATGATCACTGAATAACCCACCAATTTTACTTCCGCTGTCAGTAAGTAAAATACTCGGATCTCTAAGTTCGACAACGTTGCAGGTTTTGGGTTTACTTTATTATCAGAGATCCTGTTTCATTGTAAGATGGCTCACTTGCATGTACTGATGGTGAGATGAAGCCTCTCAAAGCAGGGAATCATTCCAGCAAAGTGTTTCAAGAAAAGGTTCATTTCTTGATGCTTCATGTGAACAGTGCGACACCTACTGGCCACAATGTAAAATAGGCAAAATATCAACATTTGTGTATTACAAATTAAATATCAGTATAAGGGAAACCATGATTGTATTTTATATTCTAAGCATAACTTACTGTACTTACTGTAAAAACAATCAAAATATGTTTGTATTAATATCAATCAAGTTAGGCTCAATATCTACTTTGAATCTTTTTCTATTTGCCTCCTAAAACTAAAGAGGACTACATAGGATAGAAGCTCCAAGATGAAACATTATAAATATACTATTAAATTAAACTATTAAATAGCTAGAGTGTACATTGACCAGATGGCCTGTGCATTTTCCTAGTGTATAATGTCACGGCTATAAGGCAAACAACAGCGTGGGCTTGAGGAAATTCTAACAGGCATTCTTCACTATAATAAAGACCAAGCAATCAGCAGATTGATCAGTAACTGATCATGAGTCGCAGCCTGTTAAAGGAGCTTACCTGTCTTGTTTGGAGGCTTCTGGTTGGCACTCTGAAGGAACCCCTCAAACACCACAACACTGTAAAAAGTGGTGGTGTTTCTCATGCTCTGTGAAGTCCTGAGTTTCTCTTCCTGCTTTTAGAAAAGTCTTCTGTGGAAAAACAAACTCCTCTCTGCGTCACTGTAGCTTCTCCTTAACGTCTCCCTGTTCCTCCACCTGAGCGCTCTCACTCCTCCAGGTGTCTCTGTCTGCAGCCTCCTGTCTTGTGGTTTTGGGATCAGTTTCACTCTCTGGCTGCTGACCTGAGATCAGCTTCCACCTTCCATCCTCCACCAATCACTCTCCCAGTATCAGATCAGAGAGCAGGATCAACGCCGGTCCCCTCCCGCCTCCCCGGCTGTCCCAGGTGACGTCCAGGCACACACCTGTAAACAAGAGGCCCTGGTGGCTCAGGGCGTTGGTAAGAACTGATCTGATTGGCCACCTGGTGAGCAGATGGGCGAGGGGGGGGGGGGGGGCTGCACCCTGGGGACCAATTAAAAAAACAAAACAAAGGGTGTTTAAAAGGACATCTGGGATCTGCAGTTGAGGAAGAAATGATCTTTCCCTTGATCCCTCAGCTGTGTGTGTGTGGACCAAACTGTTTTCTTTCATGTCACATTTTCTCCCTGTTTAACTGAAGAAACACGACTGACGACACCACTCATAGACACATGATGGGATTATCTCTTTGCCTGTGTCCATAAGAAGACTTGCAAATAATGCTACATGATGGAAAAAAGATATTCACTAAATTGAGTTGATACCCATTAAAACAGGCCACAAATATGCTCATAAAATTCAGCAGCGAAAAACACACAAATAATATAATATAATAATAAATAAATAAAAACACATGAAAGACTGAAGATCAGTCATCAGCAGGTTGACATTTCAGCAGAGCTTTTGCCTTTGAGGTCATGTTTTTTTGCTTTCATTTTATTTCTTTTTCACTTTCCATTCATTTATTTATTTAGTTTCTGTTTGACTCAAATCTGATGCCATAAATAACCAACACTTTTACTTTTATTTTTGCTCCTATTTTTCTAAAGACACATTTTCTTCACAAAATGCATTTAAACCCACGTTACTGAGTATTTCTCCTTCGCCAAGATCATCCATTCACCTAACAGGTGTGTCATATCCACATGCTGATTACACAGCACGATTACTGCACAGGTGTGCCTCAGGCTGGTCGCAACAAAAGGCCTCTTTAAAATGTGCAGTTTTTATTTTATATTATTTTGCAGTGCGACACATCTGCTTTGTACAGAGTTGATCAGGTTGTTGATTGTTGGACTGCTGCTCTTCACCGGTTCTGTGAAGTTGCTGGTTGTTGGCAGGAAGTGGATCCTGCCGTCGTACATGTTGATCTGTAGCATCCCAAACATGCTCAATGGGTGTGTGTGTGTGTGTGTGTGTGTGTGGTCAGTCTTAGATCTTTTATTTCAACTCAACAAAATGGGACTATGTTCTATCTATCTCTCTGCTCTTGGACACTTACCTTCGAGGACACTGAGGTCATGTCCAAATGTGGAGACCATTTGTTAGAGAAGTGAGGAGTTAACATAAGACTTTCCTTCTTTTTGATCAAAGCTCATAGGCTACATTGTGTTGCTTATATTTTATAGTTTTTTGTAATTGAAGTGAGTGAAAATTCATAAATGATTGAATGGAATTTAGAGTACATGTACATAAATTACATGTAGTGAATGTTTTATCTGACAGATAAACATCAACAGATGGAACCATGCTGCTTTAAATCTCAGTCATTTTATTACTGTATTCTTTTACAGAGAAAGTAAAATAAATCAGATTTACAAAAAGACAACAGTGACAAACACTGAGAGGACAGCTGGCACCTGAACCACAACAAGTACCAACAAAATTCTCCATCACTCACCTGAATGTGTCCAGAATTGCACCCCAATGAACACTGAACCACATCTGATACAGCAGGGGGCACTGCCGAGCTTTATAGCAGGGCTAAACTGAAGCCAGTGTGGCTCCTGCAGAGAGGGCACCACGAAGAGTCTCTACAGGCTTCAAACCTCATCCACATCCTGATCCGGCGTCTGGTTTGGTTTCAGGTTAATTTGATCAGAAACTGCAATTTTTATTTTTAATTTTTAATTTAATTTTTTTAACAAAGCAGCTCCTCTTGTCAGGCAAAAATCTGAACAAACAAATGAAAGGCCACATCATTGAGTCAAAAATACAACCAGATAAAAACAAAACAGTTTTTATTAGTTGTTGAAAATTAAACATTTTGGAGACATCAGCAACAAATGACTGTAATAATGATTCTGCATTTTACTGTATGTGTAACGCTCTGTTCATTCCTATTTCAAACAATGTCGCACGTAGTGTGTTAGTTATTTACTTACATCAGGCATGGTGAAAAGCCTGCATGCACAGACAGGAAGTGATGTCTGAGCTGCAGCGTTCATCAACATGAAGACCAAAAATGACAAAACTGCTGCAAACATCAGCCTCAGTTACAAGAGAAACAGGGAAGCGGAACACAATGGTTAGCTTTTAATAGTGCAAACAGACCAATGAATGAACGACATGTAGTCATTTAATGATTGGCTGAACAGTATTACACCTATAGGATTTTTCTTTTTCTGCTGTGCGTCAAAAACCACATACTGGTAATAAAAACACATTTTTACATATGTGCTTCACGATTTAAAAATTCGACAAAATATGGCTGAAACTTCCTCAGTCTTGCTGACCACCTGGTTTCAAACTGACTGAGGTAAAAATGACAGGCACGGGTTTTCAGGCACTTCTGTATCAGTAAGTTAGAAGTTGGATGTATTTGGATGGATGTTGACACTATTTACAGGCGGGGAAACAGGTAATTACGGTAACTCTCGTCCCTTCTCACCCTCGGATGCTTGCTGTCTGCACCTGATTCTGCAGCACGCTGCTGGAAAATGCGATGAGAACAGTTTACACGGGTAAAACTGCATTACATAGGTTGGTGGCAAAAGTTTCAGATATTTCAAAATACTGGCACAAGAAACTAAAAGTATCTGCATGGGTAGACATCACCTGTGGAAATGTTTTTGTGTACTGGGTGAAGTGACCCTTTAAATATAGTTTAAGCAGCCCTGCTTTAAAGAGAAAAAGATAAAACAGAGGAAACTGTACAATCAACAGTAATATACTGATAACTGACCTCTATACAAATGAAAAAATACGTCTTCATCTCCTCTGAGGTGAGAGCGAGGCTCTCTGTTAAAATGACGGTGTGTGTGTGTGTTCAGTCTGCTGTGTGTGTGTGGTCACATGCATGTGTGTTTGCACATGAATTGACACACTGCTGTCCATGCATGTGTTTTAGCAGTTCATTGTTTGTCGTGCTCTCTCTCTCTCTCTCTCTCTCTCATCCTCTGGCTGGAGGACTGAAGGATGCTGGTCTCATCTTCATCTCAGTGAACGGGATGGAGAACTCTTTTCCTTTCCAGCTGGTCCAGATCACACCCTGACAGACAGACACACACACACACACACACACACACACACACACACACACACACACACACACACACACACACACACACACACACACCCACAGTTAAATTTTTATTGTTTGGTGACATCTAGTGGCCGTAGTAATTATGACAGGAGCAACAGAAGACGTCTGGTTGTGTGGTAACCATAGTAGGAGGTTGGAATGGAGACCGGTGTTCGATTCCTGTGTGAAACAAGTAGTTTACATTGTTTCTTTAATTCATGACTGTTCCACAACCTTAACCACGTTGGTATTATTGTAACCACGACAACAAGGACCTCTAATCTTAAGGAAGTCCTTATCTTAACCCAAACTACAGGTGCTACAACCCAATTAGAGGGCCGCATCCTTTGGAGGCTGCATTTGAAGACTGATTGCGTCTCAGTCACTGATTGAGTCTTATCTGGTGATTTTGGACATTGGCCCCAGAAAGAAACATTTCTTTTCTCTGTACACTTGTATGTCAATGACAATAAATATGAACTTGAATTTGACATTGTGACTAAAGTCTACAAACGGGCACTTAAAATAGTAAGAGAAAGTGTGTATAAGAAAAAAGAACCAAAATTATATATGATTTTTTAATTGTTTCGTTGTGCTTCCATGGTTTCAGCTTCTGGATTGATTCCTAAGTCTTCTGAGCTCCAGCAACACTTGCAGTAAACAGAACAACAAGTCCAGAGATTCATCCCTGCAGTAACAAAACCATCATCAGTTTCATGAGGTAGGTTTGTGATCAGATGTTACCTGGTGTTTGACGTCGATGCCATAGAGGCCGTTGAGGTTTGCCTCGTGGCAGTTTTTGTACCACCAGCCTCCTCGGTACGACATGGCACAGCGGGTGATGAACGGTGCCAGGTCACGGTCTCTGGTGGAGAAGATCCGGTTGTTGTGGTAGCTGAGAGAGTCACCTGGAGCAGAGAGGACACGGGGGGTTATAACGGATACTAAAAGCTGTGTTCAATATTAAGAAAATCACAACATGATACTAATTTCATGCACGTGCTCAGCGGGTTTTGAGATGACCACGTTTTCCATTCCAGCCCACTGATTCGTCTCACCTGCAGTGCCACTGTATCCGTTCACAGTCAGTTTGTAGTTCCTCCTGGCCACCTCAAACGTTGAGTATTTGGCGAACGCCGACTCGCGTCCGTCTCGCAGGTCGACACGCAGACTCATCCTGGTCATTGCTGTCAGGTTGTGCAGTCTGTCGAGGCCTGAAGGAGCAGGAGACAAACAAGACTCTCTGATGAGATTCTGTTACAACACCTAGTAGCACCTCCACACCTTTTACCACTGAACTGTTGATGCTTCAAGCCTCAAAAACCTAATATTTCTCACTTTTTTTCCTCTCAAACTTACACCATGTTTACTGCAGGGATCAGTGCCTTGCTCAGAGGCACTTTGAGGGTTTTTCCTAAAGAGAACTTAGAGAGTTTGTCTCAGTGACAGAGGAAGACCGTGATGAAGATGAGGATCATCCCCTGACTACGGGGCTCCTGTAGTGAGCAGTGTCCCTGCAAAGGACATAGCTGCCGAGACCAGAAACATGACGAATCTGATGAAACACTTGAAAGTTTGTGGAATGAATTTAAGCACAGAAAGTCGCTTTGTGTTCGATTCCATGAAGAACTGACCACAGCCGTCCTACTCTCAGGATTCAAGTCTGACTGGCATTACAGGGCTTCTTTAAAAATCTCCACCACCAGACCCCCCCCCCAATCCCCTGGGACAGGATTTTAGCTGGTAACATTATGCAAACATAAAAATTCTGCCAAATTGCACACAGTTGTTTTCTAAACTTAATGTTACTGTAATGTGTAATTTTCTTTATGTTAAAATGGATTTTGTAAAATTGGTACAGAAAAAAGAATCGTTCAGGAACCGGTACTGAATTTGATTTAACGATACCCAGCCCGCTGTCTCTCTCACCGAGCCAAAACTCCCCACTTAGATCTCCAAATCCTCTGATGTAGTCCTTCCAGCCTCTGAAGAAATCCACCGAGCCGTCCTTCCTCCTCTGGAAGACCTGCAGACAGGAGACAGGACAGACCTGGTTCCACACCGGAAAACCTTAACATAACCTGAGGCTGAGGAACAGGGCTCATCTCTTGATGTCACCGTACCGTCCAGCCTCCTCCGTCTGTCTCCATGTCACAGTAAACCATCATCGGTGTCCCCTGTCTCCCATGAGGGAAAATCTCCGCCTCGCCAGACGTCCTGATGCCGTTCAGCAGCTCCTGAGAGCAGTCGCTGGGGAAGGGGAACCTCAGGGGGTCTGAGGAAGAGGAGGGAGGAGGGAGGAAGAGGAACATTAGAGGTGGGGCAGCAGTTTAACCCTTTATTAACCAACAACTATGAGAGTAATGTAATATGCAAGACGCTGTTGTACCGGTGGTGAACTCTGTGGAAATGGTGGAGTACTCCCCTCCTCCCTCCACCTGTAACTGCACCGTGTACTTAGATCCAGGGTGCAGTCCGGTCAGGTTGTACTCCGTCACCGAGGCGTCCACTATCACTTCCTGTTTAGGAAAAACCCGGAGTTTGGTGGTGAAGAGTCGTCTACTGAGTAAAGCTTAAATCATTTGATCAACAGAAATGATCATTTTGATGATTACTTAATTGTTTAACTAACCTCTAAATAATTTATCAGCTTTATTTCATGAGTCTATAAATGATTCTTCCAATGAATTTGTTTCAGTTCATTTAAAAATGTATTTGTGGGTGTACAGCAGGTCAGCTGAACATGCAAAATGAATATGGAGTTAAAATGCACTCAGGATTCTTAAAGTCAAATCAAATTAAAAAGTTCTTCTGTAGATAATTACAGATGTTTAAAATAAAGCATAATAAATTTAGTAAGAAAAAGTACCAAAACGTTGCAGGTTACAGCTTCTCAAACAATTATAAATTAAATAATGAGTTGTTATTTTTAATTTTTAAAAGATTGTTTTGTGTGTTGAACGTCAAGTTGCAAAAGTTTTTTTTTTTTTTCAACTGAAACAATTAAAATCATACCTTATTTTCGTGACCTTCCGTCTCATAGGTCAGCCTGTAGCTACCAGCAGGCTTTGAGGGTAGTTTCCATGACAACAGGGCGGTGCGAGGGGTCACATTGTTGGCCTGGAGATCTCGAGGCCCGTCCCCGTCCTTCCCAGAGCCTGGAGAGTCATTTGAGTTTCACTATTCACCTCAGGCTTTAATGAAGGTGTAGGTATGGTTGTAGTGATATCAAAATTTGTGTGTGTGTGCATGTGTGTGTGCTGACCACTGGTGGTAGTAAAGCTGGTGGTGGCTGCTGAGCTCTCCTGGCTGCCCAGCTGGCTGGTGATGGTGACGGTGTAGGTGGTGGATTCCTCCAGGCCGCTCAGCTGCTGCTCCGCTGCATTTCCAGACACCGTGATCCTGATCTCTGAACCTGGACAGACACAATCAGCTGCTCAGGTGGCGTTTCTAATCAGGGCAGGAAACTGATTTAATGATGCCAACGTTTAAATGTCATTTAACCGAAAAATGCAACTTAACTATTTCTTCATTAGAAAATGACATAAGCCCACTTTAACTCCTTTTACAATGGAAAGTCTATGAACAGTTGAAGTGCAGCTGGAACACATGAGTAGGTCAGAAGAAAGAAACATGATGGCAAACACAAAAATGTTAAGTTTAAACACTACGAGCATAAACGCACCACCACGTACCTGTACCCGAGCCATAAACGATGGCGTACTTATCGATGGCAGCCAACGCTGGACGCCACAATAACAAGGCCTTGGTGTCAGTGATGTTTATGGCCCGGAGGTCTGTAGGCGAGTCAGGGACTGAGAGAGGATTAAAGATAGTGACATATATATTGATTTCAATTTATTTGCATCATAGAAACACAGCACACATGAAGAACCCATAAAGAAAGCACAGAGGATTTCACACTGAGATACTTGGTGTGTCAACAGTTACACTATGGGCGCTGGGAATAATCTGAATGACTAAAGACAGAGCAACAACACAAATCCAAGATGAGCCTCCTCTGAGGAAACCTAAAAATAACACACATATCCTTTCCAGATCCAGCACCTGTTACAGATATTATACAAGATGGGACTTCTAAATCTTTACACAGCAGGTTTAGACTTTAGCTTTTCTGTCTTGAATTTAGTTTTATATAAAAAATAAAAACAGAAAATGGCTAAGTTGTTAAAAATTAGCTGCCAAATTCTTGTTTTAGAGAATCAGCAAAACTGCTTCTTTTACTCCAGAAAAAAAATGATATGAACATTGTGAGTGCAAAAGAAGACCAATATTTTTTACAGTAATCTGTAATTATAATTATAAATATTATTTCCATTCATTTTTATGAAAACCTAAAATTATTTTGTATATTGGAATTTATTATAGTCCCAAGGTCAAGAAACAACTTTCAATGTGAACTGAGGAGCCAAGATGGAGAAAGAAAACCGGAACATCTGCAATGTCACTGAGTCTAGACAGTCATGCAAAGTCTAAAGTCATCAACTTGCCACAGTTTGTCATTTCCTCAGTTTGTGTGTCATTCACAGTGAATCCAAGTCACACTTAAAGTGAGGTGAGAAACCTGCTGCAGTACTCACGTGTCATGGCAGTGTCTTTGATTGGATCGCTCTCGTCCAGTCCGAGGATGGAGATGACGCTGACCTCGTAAGTGGAACCAGGAGAGAGCTGCGACAAGCTGACGGTGGACTCCTCTGAGTCCAGGGACACCGACACCGGCTCTCCTACACACAGAGGATCAAGTATTATTATTAGCATGGTTGTCTGGGGTAAATTTCTTCTATATGGCAACAGTCGAGTTATCTTCCAAGAGGAAGACTGGTGAGTTTTTGTTAACCCCAAGAAAATGTTTTAGTCTTTTAACATACAGTATATACTGTATCTACTAGAATTGTATTAGCATGTGCAGAAACTAAGCCATGACTACAAAAATAAGGCCCATGTTATCATGAATTTCCCCTAGGGGATAAATAAAGTATCTATCTATCTATCTATCTATCTATCTATCTATCTATCTATCTATCTATCTATCTATCTATCTATCTATCTATCTATCTATCTATCTATTAAACTTGGTGCTATTTTGATGCTTTATTACAAATAATGACTCTGAAAGGGACCAGTACAACTGACTATAAGGACACTTTAGAAAAAAGATAATTGATAATTATTGCTTACTTTAGAAAACCCAGGAAGCAGCTGTTGAATAGAATTATGAAAAAAAAGAAATAAAACATGACTTCAGGTTCTTACCTTCCTCAGTGTGGGTGTAGGTGACTTTGAAACCACTGATGGGACTCTTTGGTTTGGTCCAGGACACTGTCAGAGAGTTTTCTGTCATCTCACTGAAGATTATATTGGTTGGAGGCTCTGGGCCTGGTTGGTATGAAGAATACAGTGAGAGATGAATGAAAGTAAGGAAGAAAGAGTAGGAAGTGAATTAGAGGAGGAAGGAGAAGAAAAGGAGAAATGTAAAGAAGAAATAGAAGCAACTGAGGAAATAGGAAAAAGAAAAAAATGTAATGAAGGAATGCAAAATTCAAAAATAAGAATAACTTTGGGTTTCATGAAAATATTTAAGTAGAGAGAAAAGATAAAAATGGCGACTAGAAGAGAGAAAACAGTTGTACATTATTATTTATTCATCCACACATTTGATATTAGTGCTTCAATGAGTTTATGTGTATATATGTACAGTGCAAACATATATACAGTATACAAATCATATACAGACACATAGTGTAACAATTAAATGCAGATGATGGATCCTGGACAGCAGCAAAAGAGACAATGGTGACATTTAATAGTTAGCTGGTCACTCAACCCTGAAAATAAAAGCATGGCAGGAATAAATGACGTCGAACCAAAGAAGAAAAGAAGACAATTTCACAAGATAATTAAGGAGGAATGAAAACAAATACAGTCAGATATTAATTCAACACAGTCAGAAGAGCTGAAAGTGAAGATTCACATTTAAAGCGTTAGGAAAATTATTTTGAGGACAGCTTTTCAACCTGACCAGAGAGGGAATGATTTTCCATTTAAAAACTAATTACACTCTTAAAAACAGGCCAAAACTCTCAGAAGGACTGGGTATCAATGAACAAACTTAATGACAACATATGCATTTTTTGATCTATTCCTTTGTTAATATCTTAATATATTGTGCAACACTTGCAAATTTGTATTACAAAGAATTAAAATCTTCTTTGTAATAAAATTTGCAGTGTTAAATATGTTCCATACTGTCAACCTGTACAGTACTGAGACATATTGTTTCTTGACTCCCAGATCAATTTAACTGTAAAATATCAACATTTAATTCTGAATCTACTATTTGACTCATTTTTTTTATTACAATTTTCAGACTTTCCACTTGGATGTAAAAGGTGAAGTTGACAGACCAAATGTACAGAGACCAGCTGTGGTCTTACCCTGGTTTGGGTGAGTGGTGAAGGGGTGTCAGTGAAGCTGGTTGTTAGCTTACCCTGAATGAGAGAAGACCAGAGCAGCAGTGAATGAATGGTGTTGTTATGTTGTTACTGTTTTTTTTAAAACTCTCATTTGATGTCAACTCAGTTGGCCGTACAATAATACTGCACAGACATCAAAACTGGGTTTGGCTCTCAGGCATGGTGCTTAAGTGGTTCAAATCCTATCTGCAGGAAAGGAACAATTTTGTCTCAGCAGGTAATTAAGCATCTGAGTAGACCAACATGATGTGTGAAATTCCCCACAGTGGAGTCTTCGGACCTCTTCTATTAACATTTAACCTACATGCTTCCATAACCAGATATCATAATTATGCAGATGACACCCAAATTTACCTTGCTCTGTCACAGGTGACTACAGTCCCATAGATTTGCTCCTCAAGGGACATTAATTGGATGTAAATGATCTTTTTCCAGCTGAGTGCAGACAAAACTGAGATAATTGTCTTTGGTTTAGCACTCACCTCAACTCTCTGTCTCTAAAAAATCAAATATCTTCTCAGTATTTAGATAGAAACTTGAATTTCTTTGAAAAGGAAACTGACGCTAATGCTCACATGTACCTAGAAGCCAATACAAACTTGAGAGAGCTTACAATATGACGAACTGTGCCAATGTATATCCGTTGACATCAAACAATTGAGTATGTTTTTATGTGTTTATAATGTTGTATGACTGCTAATTCATGAATACAAGTATTTCACATATTCATGAAAGCTGAGGAGTGAGTACACAAACAGCCTGAACACAAATTCTTAATGGGTTTTTTCAACATCAAAATCTGCTGAAAACAAACCAGATTATATGTCACTGAATCAATGAGAAAAACATGGTTGATGTGTCTGAAACTGTAAATACAAGCTTACAGTTTTCAAGAGCAGCACAGCACTTGAGCTCTTGAAATGAAAATGGAGTAGGCATTTAGTGGGTAAGCAAATATTTCCAGTCATACTCAAGGTAAGTGATGATTAGTTAACAATTGATTATGTGTTTTAATCAGTTCAATATAAAGTGCAATTAAGATGTGACATACACGTGAACAGCTTTATAACTCTGAATAGACTGAGATTGATTGCGGTAGCTCAAGAGGAAAGCAAACTGTTTGAAGAGGCTTTACAACATTGACAGTAATGTTGTAGCATTGTACAGTAGTAATTCATGTTGTTCTACTGTCACAATGACTTGTACCTGTACTGATGACAAGCTTGTGCAGTCTGGACAGAAGGCCAGGACCCTTTCCAAGCAAGGTCACGGTGTATTCGGTCTGAGAAGGCAGATCCTCAAAGTGGAGGGAGCGAGCTGAACCAGGAAGAACTTCTTTGAAAGTTTTGTCACTTTCTAATGAAGGTTTAACTGTTGTGCTGCTTTGTATCCCTGGAATATGTGTTTCGACTATTTCTGGTACTCTGTTTTCATCTTCAGTGCTCCTTCCAGATTCTGGTTCTTTGGTTGGTAGATGCTTTCCTTCCTCCTCTTTATTAACGTCCTCTTGTTGTCTGTCCTGATCTTTCTTCCTTTCCTCCTTTTTTGGTTTTTCAACTTTTCTAACTTGCTTCCTAGTCACAACAAAGTTTTTGTACTTTCCTTCCGGGGAGTCCCATACGAGTGTAAATCCATCTGAGGAGCGGTTCGTCACTCCTACGTAGTCCAGGGGTTCCCTTGTGACTCCAGTAGAAGAAATATCTGATTCCATCAGAGGTTTGGAATCAGCACTGCTTTTCCGTTCAAACACCTTTTTGGCAGTATTATTTTTTTTTGGATCCTCTCCCTTTTGGCTCCCACTGATGTATTGTCTCATCTGCGTGCGTTGTTGTCCTGTCATAATTCTTGTTGGTGGTTGTCTCCTTGGAAGTGTGACTGGTCTTGAGGCTCTTGAATCAGAGTTAGTTTTTTTGTAAGCAGGTTTACCTCGAACGGTAGGGGCATTATTTTTACCAGCATCGACTCTCTGTTTCTGGATGTCAGAGTCAAAAGTAGAATCTGGGGTGCTAGTTTCTTCTTCCCCAGATTTAGTAGTTTGGATTGGAACACTATCCTCCTTTTCTGATTTGATCTCTGGTCTGACAGCATCATGGTCATCTATCTGGGCACTTGGAATTATCTCTGCAGTTCCTTGTTCTACTGCTTGTGTAATTTGGACTTCTTGGGTAGGCCTGGGGACATCCTGTTTTCCTGAATGGTTATCTGGGATTTCAGGGGTACTATCATTTTGCAGTTGGCTCACTTGACTTCCAAGAGTAATATCAGTGCCTCCATGCAACTTTCTGACTGGGAAAGGTTTGCGCATGACACCTCTGTTTGGATGTTGAGGTGGTCTTAGGTTTGGACGTGTTCTGTTTTGAAAAGGTCCACCATACAGTTGGGCACGACGGAAGTAACCAACTTTGGTGGTTGGGCGATGGGAGGAAGGCATTTCACTACCTCTAAGAGTCTGATTTAACTCATTGGACACACTTGTTGTGGAGATTTTCATCCCAGATCTATCTTCATTCTCCTCTCCTACTGGCTCTGTACCTGCAGCTGGGTAGGATTCTTTGGAAACAGGAGAGGAAGTGGCTGGCAATTCAGTGGGAGATATCTTTTGTTTTTGTATCTCTGTTTTGGGACTTAAAGTTTGAGTGGGGTGAGTCAAGAGCCTTGAACGAATTCGGTTCTCAAGAGATCCCATGTTTGGAAAGGGTCGACGCACAAATCCATCCTTTGGAAGAGGGCGGCGAACTGGGATTCGTCCTCTTTCTGTCAGAATCTTTTTCTGGTTTTGTTCAACTCCAGAGAATGCAGGTGTAGCTGCCCCATATTTGTCCCCACCTGCATCCTTGACTGGAGTATTTACCTCAACTGAAGATGATTCCTCTGAAACAGATGAAGACGAAGATTCATTTGTGGATGTATGTCTGGACTCTGACTCTTCTCTAGGGATAATGTTCAAAGGACGAGGGGAACGGTGAGGAACTCTGGAATTTAGATGGGTTTTGTTGTGAAACAAACCTAAATTTGGGCGTGGACGACGTATGAAGCCCCGTTTTGGAGGTGTGTGGCGATAAAGAGGCACGCCGCCTTCTCCTGAGGGTGGCTGCGGTCTTCCTTCTGATGATGCAGACTCAGTGCTGCTTTTGCTGTTACCAGCATCTAGTTCACTGCTTCCAACTAAATCTGATTTATCAGAGCTGGAAGAAGAAGATGATGGATACGACAGTGATAGTGATGTTAGTGACGATGATGGCAATTTTGATGATGAAGAAGGTGAAAGTGACGGTGATGATGAAATTAAATATGTTAGTGATGATGATGGTGCTGCTGTTGATGAGGATGAAACTTGTGAAGCTGATGCTAAAGACAGTGGGGATGAAGATGATGGCAGGGATGATGATGGAGTAGGTGATAAGTGTGAGGTTGATGAGGATGATGATGAGGACGAAAATGATGACAGTGGCTGCAGTCCTGTTAAAACTGGTTTGGACAGGTGAACAGAAAATGTTGTGATATTCATAGTGTCAAAAGTGTCTGTCAGGAGTTTATGTAGAGGATCTTGTGAATAGTCAACGTCTGTCTCTGCAGCCAAGGGTTTCAGATCAGAAAGGGGTGTACCATCTGTTTCAAAGGAACGTTTATCTGAACCCAATGTGTTTCCTACCAACACTGTCCCATCCCCTCTACACCCGCTGCCTCTGTCCTTAAGGGGTAATCTGATGTGCGTCACTTTAATTTTGTTCAGACATTTCTTCTCCTGGCTCTGAAAAGTCCCAGTTGGCTCTGAAGACACTGGATCAGTGTCCTTTCCTTGGCTTGCCATGCCAACATCTGGTTGCTCTTTTGGTTCCTCTGAGCTACTTTGTCTGTTTGTTTCTGAATCAGTTCCAGACATTATAGCTGGATTTTTGTCATCCCTCCTCTCAGTGCTTGATGCTTCAATGCTAGGTTCTTTTACAGTCAAAGCTATTGTCCTGTTTCCTATTTTGGGGGCACCTGTTTTAGGTTTTTTGAGCACTATTGGTGCTTTCTTCTTCTGCCCCACTAGGGGCTTTTTCAAAGGGCCATAGCCAACCTTTCTTCCTCCGGGCACAACTCTGGTTGTGTTGAAACGGAGAGGCCCTTGGAGTTTTGGCTTCCCAGGCAATGTGAGTCTTTGAGTGAGTTTGGGCTTGGTGCCATTTATCGCCATAATCCTGCTGACCAGAGGTTTAGTTCTTGCAATCACGGAAGCTGAGGAGTCTTTGTTAGGTCCATTGATACGTCCAACTTTTACAGAGTCAATCTCTCTCTCCTCCTCCCCCCTCCCCTGTTGGTCATAGACTTGCACTTCAGGTAATGGGTTAAATCCTTGGTCCACGTTGCCAACATCTTGTCCCGGTGCTAGTGTGACCTGCCTGGTCAAAGATGCCATGGTAACCCTTGGTAATGATTTCCCTGAAGATGTGAAGGGAGTGAGCATTTGGATTCAATGTTAAGGTCACTGATGTTGTTAATAATACAGAAGACATTATGTCCAACAAAGGAAGGAAAAGCAGTTTTAATATTCATTGGCCCCATTTACACTTGTCATTTCAAGTGTCTCATATTCAGATAAAAACCTGGTAATCCCTTGTTTACACTGAGCCACCTATCTGCATCTCTGTTGGCCAGATTACGAATCTGATCACAATCCATCTTTGTATTCCTGGCTATGTATGAATCAGGATCAGGGCCCTCCTTCAGGTGGGCCGACCCACCTTCTTCTAGGAAGCTGACCTGAAGCTGTTTGGTAACTGCCAAAAACACCAGAAGAACCTCTGACCACAGACAGTTTATTTACTGTTACGTCGTAGATTTTTCCACGCAATGCTTTCTGATGTAGTTACACCATAGAATAAGTATGTGTGTTGCAGAAACACACATCTTTGTTAACATCTGACTAGAACTCATCTCAGATTTCAATCTGTCTCAAATGCTTCATGGATGTATTTACACTTTTTTGAGAGCTGAGACACATGACACGACTCAGTGTAAACAGGGTCATTATGATACTTTTCAGGAACCCTGATTTACAGCAGTTTGTCAGTGATTGTGCAAGGGAAAACAAACAACTTAGGGCTGTGGTCTCCATGTAGAACCTGAAAGAAGAAAATTGAAATATAATTAAAAATTCTGAGGTTCGACAGAGGAATTCAACACGCTTTGGTGTCTGTGTCACTGTTGAGAAAGGAAATTTAACGAGTTAGGAAAACGGAGCAGTTTACAGAATATTTCTTGCTTCATTAACTTTCACAGTAATGTTTCTCCACACTGCAATGAGTTTTATATGATGTGTTCCATTTAATACTGAGGTGTCTGGACAAATAAAGTTTCTCAGTTAGCAAGGCTTTTCTCACCTGAATAAAGTCTGGATAAGACAAATTTAACTTGTTCACACTTAACAGAAGAAAGGTCGAAGAGTCCTTGCAGCTTGTTCAGGAGATTTATTTCCTTTTGTTCCTTTGTGATAAAAGTTTTCAATCCCTGTCTGTTTTTCATACTGTCTCTTTTGCCTATTTCTAACTTTTGCTTTAGCAGTATTGCTAAAAATTGGGTAAGTATAAAATTTTCAGACAAGATGAGGAGTGAGTTAAACCTTTTATAAAATTCTGACGAAACTTGTTCAGAGTCTTCTGGGTCATCTTCAAAAGGAATTGCCCTCAAGCTTAAAACATGAAGGGTAAAGCTTATTATTATTATTCTTATTATTCTATACCTTTCTTATTTTCCACAAATCACATGAAAAGACCAAAAAAACAAAACAAAACAGGAATGTGTTGGTTTGTGGCTCTCAGCTCCAAGCACTTTGGACATGTAAATCTCTAAAACACTTCATAATTCCCTGAAACACCTGCTCACTGTAATAGTGTTTGGGGACTATTTTAAGCAGCGGATTAATCCACATTTGGTGCTCCAGTTAGTATGACCTTCCATAGATGCGCACTTAAGAAAGGTAGATTTGTTTTCTACTCCAGTGTACTGGATACAAGCTGCTGTATATGTTGGAGCATATTTCAACAAAAAAATGTTACGTACTGTAAAAAACGTACTGATACCAAAGCCTGTTGTCACATCTGCTGTTCTAAAACTGAATTTCATTCATCTGCAGAGAAACTTATTCTCAGTCTTACTCACCAGGAACCGCCTGGGTGGTTGTTGGTTCGCTCTGACTCGTGCCCTTCTCCGCCACAAGGATGATGTCATACAATTGTCCCGCCTCCAGCTGCTGAATGTGGGCGGAGTCTTGGTTAGCTGGGACGGTGATTTCTTCACTGCTCCCTGCTCCGTCGCTGGGCGTGATGGTCAAACGGTACCTGTCAATCTCACCCTGCGACTTCTCCCATTGGACCACCGCAGACGTCGAGGTCGTCTTGACGACTCGGAGGTTGGTGGGACCGGAGATCACTGATAATGGAGAGGCAGAGGAGGAAAAATGGCAAAAGGCACAACTTACAGTTTTTACAGTCTGTCTTTTATCAGGTGACATGTAGCTTTAGGAGCATGACGATTGTGAGAAAAATTTTGTGGTAAATTTGCATCTATTTGTGTCACTTTTTCAACTTGTTTTTTTGTTGTTTGTGATCATTTTGTGTCTCTTTGTAACCATTATGTATCTCTGAGGTTGTCTCTGTCTCTTTTTGGTAATTTTTTGTCTCTGGAGTCCCTTTGTTTCTCTTTGTGACCATTTTGTGTCTCTGGTTGTTTTGCACCTTTTATGGTTGTTTTTCTTTTATGGTCATGTTTTTTTCTCTTTATAGTTCTTTTGTTTCTTTTTATGGTCTTTTGCATTGATATAATTTATTTTGCATATCTTTGTGGGAATTTTATGTATTTCAACTGATCTCAATAACCCTCAAACAATAAATATTAACAGATACTTCACACAGAGTTTGGCCCATTGATCACAGGCCCAGGAGCCCAAGGGGTCAGGGGGCTGACTTCATCCATGTTTAGCAGTGATTCCATGGGGGAAAATAGGTACACAAACACTCTTTCAACCTTAAATTTACCCTGCAGACTTGGCAGCTATGATCCTGCAGCCTCAGTCTTTCTGCTCACTGTCGGCCGCTGGGCAGAGTCCCTGCAGCCATCACAGATTACATCTTTCACAGGAAGGGCAACGAGAGGGAAATGTTTAAACTATCTCTGCCAGTTTGGCCATTTGAGCTGCTCACATCTGCCAACACATTGGTCAGAAAATCCCTTTTCTAACCAGCACACTTGAAACTGCACTTTTACATTTGTAATCATGACCTGTCAACTGCAGTATATTCCAGATTTCCCTGTCTGCCATATTTGATGAATGTGGCTTCCTCAATGCAGGTATGCTGCAGCAGATGTATTGCACTGGTCAATCAATAGCCTTCATTTCCATTACATTTAATGTTTTCAACTTTCCTCCAGAAATGTTATTTTTCTTGTGAATGTAAAACACTTTCTACTCTTAAAGTCTTTGTTCAAATTGCCTGAGGACAAATACAGAATCATGGGTGTTGTCGTCAATAAAGGACAAAAAAAGTAAAAAATCTCACGGGTCATAAATTCGGCGGAGCTCGCAGCTCCTCTCCTGCCATCGATTTCTCCAGTGATGGTGACGCTGTACTCCTGACCGGCTGCCAGTCCCGTCTGAGTGAAGGTGGTCAGGCTGCCCTCCACCTGGGCGGTTATCTGCTGGTCACTCTCCTTCTACGGGATGAAGACGGAAAACAAAGAACAGTCAGTAAGTACACAGTGGACATGGAACAAAGTCTGGCAGCTTGTAAACTGTGTGAGGAGCAGATGAATCTGTTACACCTGTTGACTACCAAGACGAGTTCACCAAGTATTTTCCAAACATAAACAGCTGTGGCCGTGCAACACAGTTTACACAGAGGCCATGACATCTAATACATCTGTCTTTAAAATAAAATGACAAAAAAGAGCACTTTCTCTCGCTTCCAGGATTGAGCCAATCAGAAGAGAGGCTCTTCTTCTGATCCACCTCATGTCGTCAAGTAGAGGGAGTGTTTTCCCCCACAATGACAGCTGATGATTAACTCCATTAACTCCAAGGAACAACCACATTCTCAGTAATAAAAATAATCACAGTCTAATGATGGTGAGAGGGCATGAAGAGATCCTGGTCAGACCTGGTCAGAGTGGAAACACTGCGCTGTCTGCAGGGCGTCCACGTGTGTGCGTGTGTGTGTGTGTGTGTGTGTGTGTGTGTGTGTGTTGTGTGTGTGTGTGTGTGTGTGTAGGCAGAGACTGACACTGGTTCTGTTGTATTTCACTTTTCTGGAATTTCCAAAATCACATTTTACTGAAGCAAAACAGAGACAATCCCTTCATGTGATTGAAAGCTGACATACTCAGTAACTCAGTCACTGTGCCCAGAAGCCAATTTAAAATCCAGCTTTCAAAAAATAAAAGTTTGAAAAGCTTTAACCTGGACGCTGCTCTGTCCTGTGGCTAACTCTTCTCAGAGCACAACTCTGAAAAAAATACACAATAAAAATAAAACCCAATTTGCAGTTGAAAAAAACACATTTGCAAATAACTTACAAATGTAACTGGAATCCAAATATTTTATATGACAATGAAATTCTTAAATCTTATTTAAAAAATTGTTTTTCAATATTCAAAATTTAAAGTACTACAAAACAGTTTTTCATTGTAAAAAAAAGGCCTAAAATAATGAACATTATTCATTCATTATTCATTAACAGCTAACACCCACTTTTTCATTAAAGTGGACCTTCATGCTCATTTCCAGCTCTGTATTTTTATTCTGGGTCTCCACTAATGCAGCTCTGCATGATTCAGTATTTATCTCAGTCTGCCTGTTAAACAGCCTCTCAGCTGAACCTTGACTGAAACAGGCAGTATTAGCTTGGGTCTCCTTAGGAATCCTCCTTAAAAGGCCACTTTGTTCTGATTGGCTGAACTTCTGGAAGCCTGACGACAGACAGCGTATCCAGCACTTGTGAGCATCATCTTCTTACCAATGTGGAGGTTCTAAAAGCAAACTTTAATTATCTAACTAATTAACTAGCTAGTAGCTAACACTATGTAACAGAAAATAACTGATTGGAAAATACGTGTCAAATTCATCCGCACATTCAAACTCAAATCTGATCCAGAATATGAGAGTGGAGCATGAACATCCATAGCCAGGATGTCTCTGTTCAGTAAATATTACCATTACCTGCTTATTGTGACATAACGCTGGATTTAGTCTTTCAATCTGAATCTGTATACAAACATTTTTATATATATGCCCCCATGAATATTTGTACATGGTGGAAATGCAGACTAAAGTGAAAAAGGAAAAACTAAAGCTAACGTTGCTTGTAAAATTTATTCTGCACCTTCAGTTATTTATATACAAAGAGAATTTAAGTTTCCACCAAAAAACAAAACAAAACAAAACATTACAAAAAAAAAACAGTGTCTTTGCGACATGGTGACACACTAAAACTAGCCAAACTCTTACCAACCTCTGCTCTGACTAGCTTTGTTTGAGGGCATGCCAAACTAACCCATAGGTGGGCATTATACTAATATTTAATGTAGTGATGTAGATAAGTTGGGGAAGAAAAGCCTGGTGGAGATATGAGGCATTGCAGGCCCTTCAGGAGTTTTCTATAGGAGAGAATAACTCCCTTTGCCTTGGACTTTGGTATAACTTTTACATTCACAAAAAGCTGCAACACACTAAGGGAAAGGGAAAAACAAGCCCTAAAACCTCTAGGTGCAAAATTTTCTTGAATCTTGAAAATGATCTTTTCATGAGACTATCCCCAGTAAACATTGAAGTCAGAAATTTTTAAATCCTATTAACAGGAGGTAGGTATTTGGGAAGTCTGCTTATTCACTTCTTGAGGAAGTTACTGCAGTGAACAAGAAAGTCTTACACAAACGAGCTGTAACGTGTTAATCAGTGAGCTTCAGAGGTGTTGCTAGGTGGATTTTGTTAGCTTTGGACAGAGCTAGCTCTTTCCTCATATATTTCCACTCTTTATGCTAAGCTACGCTAACTGGCTGCTGACTTTAGTTCATATTTACGGTGCAGATGCGAGAGTCACTTGGCAAGAACGTCAATAATTTCCCAAAATGGTGACCTTTTGATTTAAGACTCACAGATGGGCTTTGACAGGTGTACAGCTTTATCACAGTCAGCTGTGGTAGATGCTGCTTGTCCTGCCCACTTCATCTCATCCCAACATGAATTTCCTGGCTCTAGAAACTATGTGACAAAGATAAAGTTATGCTCCAGCCCTGCAGAGACAGTCTGTCTGAAATTATTCTTGTACCTCTGCTCTATGTCTTCTGTGTTTCATGTACTGTATGTTACTAAGTTTGCTCATTTTCAGTCAGGGTCATTTCACACTGTTTGAGGCTCTTCAATCCTAAAAAAGCAACAAGTACTTCTTATTATAATTTATGTTCTGGAAAGCCTGCAACTTCCCATGAATTAAGAGCTGTGTCTTACTCAACAATTACTCAGCTGAAAGTGCTGCGCTGACATCTTTTTCTTTTTTTAAAAAAAAATTTCTAATGAATGGATACCGTGTTGTGAAGTAAATGGACCACAGCTGGTTGCCACGTTAGTTAATATGTTGGTTGCCTGGTGACGGGAGTTTCAGAGGTCGCCCTGGATCAACGTCAACGTGTCAAAATGCTTTCATCCATTTCCATATGAATGAGGGTGACATCATTAAAACTGAGGCTCCAATAAATTCATGATACGCTTTAAAACAAGTCGAGGCTCTGTGGCATCTCTGTGGGGCGTTCAGGGACGAAGAGAAGGGGGAGAAGGAGGATGAAGAGGACTAACTGGGCCACTGAGAGACGCTCGGTCTGCATCTTTATGGATGTTTTCCTGCTGGAAAAAAAATCTCAAGTCTCTGAAGATTCTCCTCCAGGATTTTTCTCTGTTTGGTGCCATCAAATGTGTAAAAACAGCTTGTCACGTACATTGAGACAGGTTTTCTTTAAATGGCAGCTGTGAGAGAAGTATTATGATCTTTAGTTTAAAGGTCCCATATTGTATAAAGGTGGATCTCCATGTCTTCTTTGATTATAAAGCAGTTCTAGGTTCTATATTGTATATTCTATACTGTGAAAGCATCAAAACGCTCAGTCCACAGAGAAATGCACACAGCCTTTATTTAGAAACTGAGCCTTAAAACGAGCCGCCAGGATTTCCTGAACTTTGTGATGTCACAACAAAGCAGTCACTGCCCCCAGCCCCGCCCACCTCGACCCACAATCCAACCTTACAGGAATTTGTTTCAGAGCGTTTACCTGAAATCTGCTATATTTTTTATTGGATCACTAAGAAAACAGTCAGCCAATCAGAAGAGAGGCTCAGAGCCTCCTCTCTTCTGATTGGCTCACCGACCTGTTGTTACTAGAGCTCCAGAGAGAAGCCTGAGAGAGGAGATGTAACATTACATTGAGATGGTTTTTGGTTCTTAAAACCACAAATGTATCTTCTTATGGATCAACACTTCAAATAAAACACAGGATAAGTGTAAAATATGGGAGGGACCCTTAAGATCTCAATTATACACTTTAATGTGAGGTAAGGGTGGTTGAATTGAGTGGAGTTAAAACTACAACATTTCCCTTTAAAATGGGGTGAAGAGTAGATGGAAGAAGAAGGAGAAAATAGAAATACTGAAGTAAAGTGCAAGTATGTAAAATTTGTACCAAAGTACAGTTCATGATTAAATGTACTTATCTGCTTTTCACCACTGACAGATGTTTTTGTTTCGCTGGGAAATGGACAACTGGATGTGGTTAATGTTAAAGTGCTTTTATGTTGAGAAAACACTGTTACTGCATGACTGTGAATAAAAACAGATGTTACATAAATCTGTTTTCAAAAATGATCGATGAGGTTTTGTTTTCTGAGTTTTATGCAAAGAGCAAAGCTGTGAATAGGACACCAGAGGATCGTTCAAGTCGCCTCTGTTCGTAGCGACTCCACGACAGATCGTCATTATCGGTTTTATATCCTGTAAATGTGTGTGAACACGATAAACGTCATCAACAGCACAAACAGGTGATATTGGTAAAGTCAGCACTAATGAGCTGAAAAGGTGGAGTAATTATAGCAAGTTCATCAAAACAACAAAATACGTTGAGTGTTTTATAATCTGATCAACATTACAGATGTGTATTGATCTGCCATCTCTATGGCTTGGTGAGGTTGAGGCAACTAAATCTACTTTGTTAAAATTAGAGAAAAATAACAGGCAGGGTTAAAATAAATACTGTTGACTGTGGATAGAAAATCTGCCCAAATGCTTTGTTTACTTGTCCATCTAACACTGACATCCATCAGTCAAACTGCACATGAATGCCTCATCTAGAGGAAACTCTGGGTCCAGTATTATGGCTTGAATTGACGTCTTTACTGAATGCATCAGTGCATGATTCAGTAAAACTGAATGACCTGCTTGAACTGCAGTGGCCAATGATTTATTCTGGTTTATTTCAGTTCTAATGATTAATCCACATCCAGAATAAAACTGCAATTTAGTTCTGAATTAACTTCCCTTTATTCAGATAACCAGTCACACAACCACTGCTGGTTATACTGGTGGTAGATTCATTCTCCCCACTGACATAAATGTCTCCACTGAAATGGTCATTTTTGACTGTGGACCTTTTTATCCATGTCCATTACAGAGACAGATAGATGTCATTAAACGTCAGTTTTTGCAGCTCCACCACTCATTAAATGTCATTAAATGTTTTATATTGTGTCCTGCAGCTTTTTCTGGATATGAGGAAAGATTGAGGAGTTTTTCTTACTCTGAAGTCATTCCTGTGTTTGGCTCAGATTCTCCTTCTGATGGAAGATAAATTGCTGTTTGAACTTTAGTGCTTCAGGCAAGTTCCCCTCAAGAAATATTCTTATAATAGAACACAACTTTGTCATGATGAGAAGCTAGTTTGTCTTTATATGGGGGTCTTAGTTCCAATAAAGGGAAATGTTAAAGGTCTCATATTGTACAAAGGCAGATTTCCATGTCTTCTTTGATTATAGAGCAGGTCTAGGTTCTATATTAATACTGTGAAAATATCAAAGCGCTCAGTCCACAGAGAAATGCACACAGTCTGTATTCAGAAACTGAGCCTTAAAACAAGCCGTCAGGACTTCTGTAACTTTGTTATGTCACAACAAAGCAGTCACTGTCCTCAGCCATGCCCCAAGCCCTGCCCACCTGGACCCATTATCCAACCTTGCAGGATTTGTTTTCTCTCAAGTGTTTACCTGAAATCTGCTATATTTTTATTTGATCACTCACAAAACAGTCAGCCAAGCAGAAGAGAGGCTCAGAGCCTCCCCTCACTCACTGACCTGTTGTTACTAGAGCTCCAGAGAGAAGCCTGGGAGAGGAGATGTTAAACTACACTGGGATGGTTTTCGGTTCTTAACATGACAAATCTTCTTATGGATCAACACTTCAAACTAAACACAGGATAAGTGTCAAATATGGGCCCTTTAAATCAAAAGCATACAATGATATTTCAGACAGCAGTGTTGTTCTAACTTTGTGGTAACAATTTTCGTTTATCCTTTTCCTGTTTAAAAATGACAGTACCTAAGTAAATGAAGCCAGTGTCCCATTTTTCAGAAGCGTTTCACAACCATGCTTACATGCACACCACCAGTGTTCGCCAGCTTCATAAAGATAAAGGTTTTTCCCAATTTCGGGGAGCCCTGACCTCGACCCCTGTTCAACACCGACTGTGAGCCAGAACAGACCAGCATCAGTGTTGGACCTCACTAATGCTTTTGTGTCTGAATGGGAGTGAATCCCAGCAGCAAGTTCAACATCTGCTGGAAAGACTGGAACCAGAGGAGTGGAGGCTGTTAGAGCAGCAGATTAATGACCATTGTTCTCTAGTAACATGTTCAACTTTCACACATGGGCGTGATGTTCCACATACTCCTACATATTTTTGGCCATGTAATGGCCACACATGGAGATTTTTTGCCAGTTTATACAGATGCTTGGGGAATAACAGTTTTCAAATGTGAATTGAATGTAGATATTTAAGATGTCCTTTCATTTTAGAATTATATTTTAAACATGGCTTTTGTTTTCAGTTGAACTATTTACACATTTTTTTATTTAATCAATCATTTTTGCTTTCACTGTCATCAACATGAGCTGCTGTCAACAATTAAACAGTGACTAACATGCTGGTACCATGACTCTGAGGTTAGCAGGAATTTACTCCTACAACTTGTATCTGTTTATATTCATTGTTCCATTTTTAAGGTTTCCCATTTCCTCCTCTCCTGCTGCAGAAGTCATATGCAAACAATGCTGATGCTTTTACTATTTCCATGTGAATGAGTGAGATGTTATTATCACTGAGAGACTAATAATTAATGACAAACCCTCCAACCAGTACAGACTCTGTGAAGTTCATCCAGGGCAACAAAAAGGTGGAGGTGGACACCCTGAGACCTTCAGATTATTGGTTGTTGGATTTTGTGTCATTGTCCTGTTAAATTGTTTTCTATCTGCAGCGGTCTGAAGTGGTTTATCTCTGAGATTATCCCGTCTTCATTGATTCATTGTTGCTGAACAGCATCAGCATGCAATGATGATTTTAACTGCTTCCATATGATCAACAGCGACAATAAATCATGTCGACTGGTTCTGTTTACTACCAAACTGTGTTCATGGTGATGATGTAAAGCTCTTTTTTAATATTCTTTTGAGACATTTTAAGCCCTTTTTGGAAACCATTATTGTTACCAGGAGACCTAAATTTCTGGTGAGCTCAGAGGGCAGAGGTATTCCTAATCCTGCGGTCTTAATACTGTCTTCCAAAGTTTGTCTGAAGTGCACATGTTTAACCTCTTAATGTCTGCCAGACTGACCAGTGATGTCATCTTTATAATTATTTGGTCACATTTTGTTCAATGACCCACAAAACTATTTCCAGTTCTAGGCTGAATCTAGAATGTTTCTGGATGTGGAAACAAAAATATTTCTTGAATGAACTGCTGCAATGAAAAAGTAGTAGTATCAGTCTCCTAAAGGAGTTTAAATCGAAAAAACAACTGGACTTGATTATTTGTCTGGGAAGACGTTTCACCTCTCATCCAAGAGGCTTCATCAGTTCATGTACGCATCTGACCAGGCTGGGACTGGTCCAGCCTGGTCAGATGCGTACATGCATACATACTTTAGGATACTATGACCTGGACAAATGAGAATATGCACAGGCTAGTAGTATCAGTGTAAACATAACAGAACAAATATCTGAAATTTCAAGGCCACCGCTTTGGTGTTCAATGTACTGTGATGACACTTGGTTCAAACGTTCATGTTCCCATCAGGATGAACTGTAATAACTATATTGATTCATTGACCTTTTATCCAATGCCACAATCAGGTCAATGTTTTAATTTGTTCAAAGCTTTGCTTTATGATCAAATATCTACAAATGAGCCTCAGTTGTACTGGGGATGTAGTGGTAATTGGTAAATGTTAGCATAAACTAAGATTGTCAACATGGTTAACATTGTACCTGCGAAACATCAGCATGAGCATGTTAGCATTTAGCCTTGAGCACCAACATGCTTCAGACATCAGAAACTTTGATTCTTGTATTTGAATAATTTGATCAATTGATTCGTGGTTTTTGGAAATACCATAAAATAATTGTGTTTTGGGAAAGGACTGCAAAAAATACCCCGTTATAAGATCCCTATGAATGGTATTGTACTTTATCTCTCTGAAGATGATGTGATGGGAAGTGACAATATTTGTTTAAAATACTGTTACGCCTAAAAAAATCTATTAGGATCTGGAGGGAGGTAGCACCAATGACACATGACCAGTGTCTAATAACCATTTAAAGAATCTCTTCTTAATGGAAAAACATGTTCAGGCTATAGGATAACAAAGCAGCAATAGCAGAACAGAGCTGCAGATGAACCCATCGACCTGACTGTATGAATGATGGACAAAATGTGAATCAATAATGTTTGTTTTTTGTTACTGTCATTGTTTAATGTCAATAAAGATTTAAAGGAGCTATTTGTAAGTTTTGCTATCGCTACATAGCCAACATTCACATTAACAGCTGTTTACTTACCAGTCTAGAAGAAACGTTGCAAATTCAGCATTAAACTTCATTCCTTTACTCACCAAGAGCTGTCTCCAGAGGTGGAAAGCAATGCTAATGTTTTGACTCTATCACTTCTTTTTATCTACTAAAATTAGCATGCTAACCAGCTAGCCCAGGCCCAGTTATCCCATCTTGTCACTTTCCGATACCAAGTCACTGTAGTCTCCAGTCTGTCCTGAAGAAGTAGCTGCTCAGAGGACGTATTATAACCTGTTGTGTTGTAAACACGATTATGGCTGAAGCTCTTGGCAAAACTGGTAAGTAAACAGCTTTTAATACTAACATTAGCAATGTAGCAAAAGCAAAAACTTACAAACAGCTCATTTAAGTGGAAAAAAGCAACACTACATGCCTGTGTACATCCTCACAGACCTACTGACATGATTGTAGAGCCTCGGTTTTTGTTTTAAATTATAAAAAGAATTAAGAAAATAACGAGAAAGGCCAGTATTGAGCTGATATACGGGCCTAAACTGCTTTCAGTGTCCTCTTATTAATATCTGTCATTTTGATGCTGTAAACTGGAAACAAAAAATATTTGAGGGATGTTAACAAGTTCATACTTGAACATTATTTCTATAGTCCAGACTCCTCAGACTCAGTTTCTTTCTGTCATTCGTCAGATACAAATCTCCCTCTGTCAGCTGTTGTTGCTGTTGTGACAGTCTGTTGTCTATCTGTTGTTTGTCTGGCTGAGGGAGGGAAACATCTCCCTGCCTCTCTCTCCTTCTCTCTCTCTCTCTCTCTCTCTCTCTCTTTCTCTCTGTGTCACAGCTGTGGGCCGGCGGTGATCTCAGCAATCTGGCACTTGCCATGTTTTTGACAGTGTTTACATGTTTCCGTAGCAACAAGCATCCCACATCTGCATCTCTTCCTCCCCAACCTCCGAGTGTTCAATTCATTCACTGCTCCGCTCTTTTCATTCTGAGCTGTTCTACTGTGCTGCCTCTGAATTTCATCTGCTCTGCTGTAGTCTTTGTGTATGTTCTACTCCCTTCTATTCTATATGTTTATAATAATAGAGGATTGTGGGTGAAATCTTTGTTTGCCAGTGGTGCTACACCAGACTGTGGCACATGTCTACTGATAGTGGACTAACAACTTAAAAGACCAAAGACAACCCGCCTTAAACATCTGGATTTTAGGACCAACTTCTCAGAGTGTGACTGATGCTACAACCCATTTCTAACAACTAACACAACCCTGTCTCCTAGAAATTATGTTTCTATACAACTAAACCGCAAAAGCAAATACATTTTGTAGGAAACATAATCTCTGGCTGGATTATGTTCAAAGGCAATGCATTTGATTTTCTAAATACGTAAATTAAAAACATTTCCACAGAAATGTGACCAGATGACAATTGTGTTTCCTGCAAAATATATTTGCTGTTGCAGTTAAGTTGAAAACGTTTTAGGACACAGAGTTGCACACACTTGCAGGGAAATGACAGACAATTTGTTTCATCTACAACAAACAAACCAGTCAGACGACGACATGAAATGACTCAGAATACACTGATGAAACAAAAAAAAAATTGTGTTTGAGTTACGCCCAAAAGTTTTTTTTTTGTTTTTGGCTGCATATTGAAAATGTGACAGTGGGAAAGAGGGACGATGTGAGTCTGAGGCGCAATGTGACAGATTAGTCAAAGTTTAGTTAAACCCATCTCTCACAGTGTGACCTGCAATGACCCTGCAAGGTCACTGTTATCAGAAAGTGTGTCGGAGCCTGTGCTGATGCATTTTACTAGGATGGATCTACACCATCACATTTATACCCAGTAGCAGTGTAGTTGTGGTGTAGAGTGGTGCTGACTGACTTTCATACAGACGCCTTTCATTCACCTCCTTGTATCTGTAATTGTTGTTTATTCATGCAACTTTTCACAATCTCTGCTAAGCTTCAACCACAGTGTTTGCTATACAGTGATATCGTACAAGGATGTGGTTTTAAAATTGATGGCATTAGATGTTAAAGAATAACTACACCCTCAATAATAGGATATAGAACCCCCCCTCTCTGCAGATAATGTAATACAAGAGAGGTGTGAGGGAGGTGTGGCCTCTTCACTAACCCACCCTGAGAAGCTAACTAGTTCTCCAACCTGAACATCTATACAGGTCGTTTTTTCAACCCTCTGATATGACCCATAGTATCAGAGGGTCTCCTGAAATAGCGCCCCTACAGCGGCAGGCGTACCGGACCTCAGTTGTCATGGTTACAATAATAAACATGCAGACTGTACCGACAGCTCGGTACCTACCTTTGTCGCCATGGCTACAGAAATAAAAGTCATGGCTTGGTTAGGTTTAAGAGAAAATCATGATTTGAGTTAAAATAAGTCCTTCCTCAACAGTACACGGCCTTTGTTGTCATGGTTACAATAATAACAGCTAATGTCACATGGGAATTGGACAGCGCTCTTCTGTGTTATATTGCTGTGTTTTGTTGACCCATCCATCCACCACAACCTCCTCCAAACATTGACAACTTTTCCCTTTGCTCCTGCCATAATTACTACGACCACTAGATGTCGCCTAATAACAAAAAGTAACTATGGGTCATCTTGACCTGCTAACACTGACGACCTATGGGCTCGTTTTTTACAGGAGGACAGTCTGGAGCACATTTATGGCCCTCTGAGTCGTTACCTGTGTTGTAGTTGGGCTCACCGCTCTCCTACATTACCTTTCATCAGCCCTACACATCTTCACAAGACAATTATTGACAGGCCCGTGTGTTGTGTTCCCTGTCACTGCAGAGAAATAAATCTGCTTCACTCATGATGTTGCTTATCAATCTTGCTCATGGTAGTGACACCAGCAGCTGCTGTATTTGGAGCTACAGTCAGTCACTGCTCTGCCTTTTGATACTGGCTGCAGCAGCTGCTACCACAGTCAGCGAGGTCAACATGTGAATTATACCCCAGACTCTGTTCCTTCACATGAGGGAGAAGCCAGAGAGTTCAAATCCGAGCCGACACATACAAGCTAATGCTTACACACACAGTGTGTTTGGTTAAACACAAACATCTGCTGAATTTACATGTGATCATGTGAACAGTGCGACGACATGACTTTTAGTTCCTCTCTGAAATGACGTACTGTTATTTTACTCATTCTGTTTATTTAAAGTTACTGATCTTTTCCACTTGGTTCTATTCTCCTCTGTTTCATTTGTTTTTGTTTCTATTCTAATTGGATTTATTCCCTTTTCTCCTCTCTCTCATCTCTCACTCCCTCTTTCTGGTTCACATGGACTCCAGTCAGGATCATGTCTCCTCTCTGTGGGTTCATATAGACGATCATGACTCTTCTTGTTGTTTCCATCACATCCTCTCATCACTTCCAGTCTTAATCCCTCTGCAGGGCTCTTCAGGCATCCCCCCATCACCGACTCTTCATTATCATCCTCTCTCGCTTTCTCTCTCTCTCTCTCCCTCTGCAGTTGTGGGTGGTTGTGGATATTTTCTGGTGTCATTGCTCCGGTCCAGAGTCTTAATCCCTGATGATGTCACCGCGGGGAGCCACGGCTCTCTTTACAGCACGGGGCGTAGCTGTAGCTGTGTGTGTGGGAAAACATGTCTGAGAGACATGCAGTCAGGTGGTAAAACTGTCCAGTGTGTGTGTGTGTGTGTGCACGTGCAGTAATCTAAAGCAGGGAGTTGGTTTCTTTTCATCCCAGTGACTGTTTTCATTTTGACTGATTTAGAAAGTGAAGTTTTCTTTGTCCGGTGGGCTGCTCTCTCTCTCTCTCTTTCTCTCTCTCTTTCTCTCTCTTCAACAGAAATACCAACACAATTAGTAATTTTCCTCTTCTTTAATTCCTTCTGCTGCAGATTGATCACACATGTGGATAGACCTGATGAACAAGTGAAGCAGACGTTACTGGTTTCTGTAGGAGCGATGCATCTTTCTTTCCTCATAGAACAAAATGACTGTTATATATCTGAGCGTACATTTTCAACAGATTAATTCTGGCCTTTAGTCAAAACCACTGATTTTTTGCCAAGTGTGAGACCAGTCCAAGTCTAAGAGGTTTTGAAACTGAGGTTCAAACCAAGTCAAAACGAAGACAAAACAAAATCCAGAAACAAAACAGTGAAAATATTTTTTATCTTGTGATCGCACTGTTTTTCAGCTATGATATGACTCCAGTCACTCAGTACAGTCCTCTAGATTTAGATCTAAGTTTCAAATGTTGTAATGTTTGCTATCCTGATAATGCACATGTAAATAACTATTATATAAAAGAGGAAGGAGAGCTGACAACCTCTTGCACGAGAGGAGCCAATCAGGAAGCCAACAAACAAACAAACAAACAAACAAACAAACAAACAAGTAAAAAATAAAGTCAACCAGACTCGTAACAGGCGAGCTTAGTGGGCTCAGTTAGAGACACGAGTACCACTCAGGTCAAGTCCGAGACGAACCATAATATGGATCAAGTCCAGGTCAGGACTGTGCACAAACAGGTGTGAAACCAAGTCCAGACCACGCCCAGAAATGAGAGAAAAAACCAAACCAAACCAAACACCTCAGTTCCTCCGCACAGTCCTTTGGATTCAGAAAAGTTTTTGCATTATTTACTGAAATCGTTATAATACTCTACAATGCGTGAAAAATAAGAAACGATCTGCACTTGTAAATGACGCAGCCGCCACGATGGGCCAAGATGTAAACACATACACAGATGCAGACAACTGAGACCAAAGACAGACAAAGTTAACACAGTGATGAGACAGAGACAGCAGGAGAAAGATGAGAGAAATGAGACAGGACTGTACCACAGTGATGCTAAAAACTGGGTTATAAAACTAAATCAGGTGTGAAACACTTTTCATGGTCCCCTGGAGGTTTTAATGTTCTCAAGACAAAACACAGAAACAGAACACAACAGCATCCTGATCGTTCTGCTGTTCTCAGTGCTGGGACTATTAATGTAAAGTTTGTCCTGTGGGAGGCACCAGAGCCAACACCAAGATCATTTGCTCAGGTTTTAGTGTGAATGTGCTCATTAAATTTCATGGCCGTGACATCATGAGAATATATGAAGTGCAAAGTGAGTGTATTTTTTTTTTTACTGTGTTTTAGTTTGGTTCACCAGCTGCAAGGAGGTGGAGCAGCGCATTCTTCAGGGAGGAAGAAATACTCATTGGGGTACGTTTTGTTGCTAGGCGACATCTAGTGGCCGTAGTAATTATAACATGGCAAAGAGAACAGTGTGCAAACGTAGTGTGAAGAGAGACAAAGTCCATGTTGGGAGGAGGTTGTGGTGGATGGATGGGTAAAAAAAACAGGAATATGACACAAGAGAGCGGTGTTCGACTCCCATTTGAAACTAGCTGTTTATATTGTAGCCATGACAACATTTGTTTAATGTTGACAAAGTACCCTACTTATTTGAACCCAAATCACATGACCATAAGTATAGTAACCATGGTGACGAAGGCAAGTATGCCACTTTCGGTACAGTCAGCGTGTTTATTATTGTAACCACGACAACCAAGGTCTGGTATACCTGCTGCAGTAGGGGCGCTATTCAGGAGACACTCCTATGGGTCGTATCAAAGTGTCTGTTCAGGTTGGAGGACTGGTTGATTTTATCGTGTAAATGAGTGTTGACCACATCTTAATATTTTATTTGTAGTAACAGTTACTTTTTTTTATATTATGTACTACATGGCTCAGAGAGGTGCTTCACTTCGTTGTGTGACAATAATGATATTTGAACTTGAACTGAAAAAGGTTCACTGAGGTTTCTCCTTGTTCACCGCGGCGGGTGTCACAAAGATGGGACTCACACGCACTGACACAGTCAATGTAGGTTTTTTTTTTTCTGCCTTTTCTGAAGCACTGATGCACGATGCTCGATGTCCGTAGAGCCCATAATGTTCATCACATGCCAAAACACGTTAAACTTGGTGATGTTAGTTTTGTTGGTCAAACCTCACGGCTCACATTAACTTTAACAGTCTGGCACCTGAGTGATCTGATGCTGTCAAAGAGACTTTGTTGCTATGTTGCAGTTTGTGTTTGTCCAACACAACCAGCGTGACAGATGATTTGGTGCTCTGCTTGTTGCCAGTGCTGTTGCCAATGACACACGCCCTCTGTGTCTGGTGAATTAGCTTCCTGTGAGGGGAGTGGGGGGGTGGGGGAGTGGGTGGGGTGTCTAAAGATCTGGTTGGAGAGGAACGATCCAGGAAATGCATCACATTTTTAAAGAGAGAAGACGAAGTGTCGGTGTCCTCCACATGGGTATTAGCAGCTCTGTTCATCCAACTGAGATGACGACTTATGAAACACAACTTCAGTCTTGTGCTTCACACACACCAGAACAAAAATGATTCCATGTATAATTTTCTGGTTAAAGTCAAACTTGCAGCCGTTTTTCTCTTTACTCCAGAGCTTCACTTCAGGTGTGTTTTTAGACTCAACGCAACGCTCGAAAAACCATAAACCTGAACACGCTGTAAAATGTGTGTGTTTGTGGTGTAATCACAGTCCGTCTGTGAGTAATTAAACACTTCACTATTGAGCCAAACCAAAATTAAATATTATGAGCATCAGGGTGTTTGTTATAGGTTCACCTCATAAATACTCATTTATTTTTAAAGCCAGATTATTCCGTGGTTTACCTCTAAACAAGCCTCATAATGAGTCTAATGTTGGTGTTTAGTGTCCGCTGCTGTAGAGCAACCTGCTTCATCTTTTACACCCCTCCTCTAAAGTTCTATATCTATCTCTTATATAACTTCTTATCTTTGTTTTAACCAACTTTATCTTTGTATTTTTCTCCCTTTTATGCATTGACCTGATCATATCTCATTATAGCATATCTTATCTGAGCCATTTTATATGATTATTACATGACATGTAACATGTAAAGGGGTTGTGCTGAGGAATGGTGGTGCTTTCACATTCTTTATTTGTTTACTTACATCGACTTACCTTGCCCCCCTCATACAAACACACAGGCAGGACTGTGGGGTTCAGTGTCTGGTTTAAAGATACTGAGGTTTTGGACAGGAGGAGCTATCTACCTGCAGCTCCGTCTGTTGGGAGGAAACAGGAAACAAACAGCTGTCTCTGGTGTTAAAGTCCTTTAAGCATCTCGCCTCACATGGTATGTATACCACTGAGGTCAAATCCTTGGTTTTTCCGCTGTGAATTTTTTTGTTGTCGTTTTATCAACCTAGACAAAGGCCCCTATTTTAATTGTGTATTCGTGGTAGGTCTTTTAGGTGTCTGTTTAGGTGTCCATTTTGGTTTAGTGGAAAGGGGCTGGGTATTTTGTGTATTGTGTGTAGACGTCTGGGGAGGTTTCTTTTCTAGCAACCTATTGTTGTTTGCACCTGATGTAATCCAGGTAAACACATGGATGGCTGTGTAATGACATATCAGTCTAGAATCAGCTTATGTGTCCTGCTGCCTTCAGATGCTGCAGCTGTAGACAAAGAATCACTATATTCAATTATAGATCATTAATTCACCAACAGTCCACCTATAACCTAAACTAAATGTTTTTTGTTTTTTTTACATCTACCTGTCGGAAAGTGCTTAATTTAAAATGTTATTATATATTATATTGTTATTATGTATATGTACATTTTCAGCATATTTCCATATTTTAGGTCAAAATATCTGAAAACCTGTTTCTTGGAAATACAAGATGTTGCATTTAAATGATTTACAAAAGTCACAAATATGGTGATCGCCTGCAATATATACGAGTCCTCCAACCCTGGTCCGTTGTCCCTACCCTCGGACATGACCCACAAGAGTACAGCAGCAGCAGGCGCACTGAGGCTTCGTCACCACGGTAACGATAATAAACATGTGGTTAAGGCTGAGGAATGGTCACAGTTTGGTTGGTTAGGTTCAGAAAAAGATTGTGGTTTGTGTTAAAATAAATGGTTTCAGGTTAGAGGACCATCGTCACGGTTACAATAATAAACACGTGGTTTAGATTCTCGTGGATAAAAGACACAGCGTTGGCTATGGGTTTGATTATTTTCAGCAAGTTGCACTTTCTTTAAAAGAACTGGACTATGTTTTGTTGTACGCATACGGCCGGTCAAATGTTTTAGAGTAGCCTACCTCCATTTCAAGTTGTGAAATGTACATTGCTTAATGTCTCAATGTGAAATTAAAGCATAAAACAAATAAACAACAGGAGACTTAAAAACAAACACTCATTGAATCTTATTGTTAAAGTAAATTTAATCTAAATGTTTGACTCCTCCAGCAGCTGAACTCACTCCTGAACTTTTTTCTACAATGGAAATCGCACATTGTTCAAAAAGTTGGTTCAAACACTGTTGCAGAAGTCCCCACAGATGTGTGTCACTTGCAGGTTTCTTTGCTTCATTTAGTTCAGTTCATCCCAGACCAGCTCCATGGGGTTGAAGTCTGGAGACAGTCTGTCTTTCTTTGTTACTGGTCTTTTCCTCACTATTCTAACAGCAGTTCACACTCGTACTTCTTATAGTATTTTCCTAATTATGCACACAGGGTTTGTAATTAATTAGCCCTGAGGAATTGTTTGCATCAACTTTCAAGGCTTCATTTACTCCCATTGCTGCAGAAAAGCTGGAAGTTCACCTGTGTCTTCACATTTTTGGTGACCTAAACTTTTTAACCTCAGGTAGTTTAACACTTACCTCTGTATCATTTGAGGTTCGTCACTGGACTTGAACTAAGTTTGAATTAAAGGTCCCATATTTTACACTTTAGACTAAGAAGATATATTTGTGGTTTTAAGACCAAAAACCATCTCAATGTAGTTTTACATCTCCTCTCTCGGGCTTCTCTCTGGAGCTCTAGTAACAACAGGTCGGTGAGCCAATCAGAAAAGAGCCTCTCTTCTGATTGGCTGACTGTTTTGTGAGTGATCTAATAAAAATATAGCAGATTTCAGTTAAAGACTCAGAGAAACCAAATCCTGCAAGGTTGGATGGTGGGTCCAGGTGGGCGGGGCTTGGGGCATGGCTGAGGACAGTGACTGTTTTGTTGTGACATCACAAAGTTAAGGAAGTCCTGACGGCTTGTTTTAATGCTCAGTTTCTGAATACAGACTGTGTACATTTCTCTGGACTGAGTGCTTCACAGTATTAATATAGAACCTAGACCTGCTGTATAATCATAATATAATAATAATAATAATAATCATAATAATATAAAAACATGGAAATCTACTTTTATACAATATGGACCTTTAAGTTTTTGTTCATAATCTACTCCATTTGACGCTCTTTAACAGAGCAGAGGAAAAACCTCTGGAGCTGCTGAGTAATTAAGTCTTGGTTTAGATAACGAAGGGAATCTAAACCACACACACACACACACACACACACACACACATACAGGATGATGTCAGGGTAGGAACAGTTAGTCAGACGAGATTAGACTTGGCATTTTTATCCAACCGTTGCCAAAAAAAGAGGTTGATATTCTTTTCCACGGAGGAGCAGGATCTGTTGTTGCCATCCTGAGACTCCGCGGGGATTACTGTGAATTTAACGTCAGATTTTTATAGTGTTTGTCATGGAAATAAAATTTGGTGAGAATCTTTGTTGGACAACAGATCTTTGCCCTCCCAACATGGCTCAGGATTCTCGTTGATTTATTAGATGTCATCTGCATAATTTTCAATAATCTTCGGGACTTTTTACTAACTATTTTATTTGGATTTGTAACAGAAATGATTTAATCTTTGGGTGATTCATCCTACCTCAAGTCATTTGTGGTTTTTAAAAGGATTATTTTTCAGTTGCTTAAATCTGAAAACACTGAACCTAAATCCTAAGATTTCTTTAATGGTTGATGTTTTGCAGCTTTCAAATGTCTCAAAATTAGTTGTTCCAGGCTCAGATTTTGTCAGATGACAGAGACTGTGGTTAAAATAACAAATCTACACTTATCCTTCATATATCTGTGTTTACTTTACTCTTAATTTTTCAAAAACAGTATGTCTGAGACCGTTAGCTGCAGCTTCAGTCATGGAAACATGAAATTTGCACTTAAACCAGCGTCCAATGCACAGAGTCAGTGAACTGTAACGTCATAAAACTGCTGCTGTAATTTACTGTTTATGGCATCCAGAGATCTCCTCTGGGGCTTTAAGCCAATATCACAGATCATTTTTTCTAGAGTCTGTCATGGAAATGACAAACTGTTCGGTTTCTATTTAACCTGCGGCAGTGATTTTTTCCCACAAAATAAAAAAACCTAAATCCGTCAGTAACATCATGTTTGCATACGCCATCTTCAAAGACATGAGGAAAACTTAAGACCACATTCTTAAACTATCTCTTATGAAGAAGCTGTTTGTGCAGGAAGGCTTCTGAAGTTTAGTTTAGGCCATGGTTCATTTTTAAGATGGAAAGTATCTGAAAAAAAGTTAGACCTTAATGAGACTTTCACAGTCTGCAGGGAAACAAATTAAGAGCGAAAAGAATCTAATAAAACTGAAACTGTTCAGGGTGGATAGATTACAGTAAACTCTTAATGAAATAGTTCAGCGCTTTTGAGATTTGCTTTCTGTATGAGAGTGAGATGTTCAGATGGATCTCAGTCTGTGTGTTAGCTCAGAAACTCCCATTGAAACCACAAACTGTCATTTTTTATACTTCAGTCTGTGTGTGGGTTTAATAAACAAGATATAACACATTAAACATTGAGCTGTAGAGGTGGTGGCGGCTTTATTTTTTACGTTTGGACAGAACTTTAGTAGAAGAAAAGAAGCAAAACAAGAGGGTTACTTTCCACCTCTGGAGACAGCTCTGGGTGAGTAAAGGAATGATTTAATGATCTAATGACATTAGAGGTGCTTATTCAGGGCAGCCTGGATGCTACAGTGACTCGGTATCAGAAAGTGATGAGATGGGCCAACTGAAGCGAAGCTGGCTGGTAAGCATGCTTGAAAACAACTTCAGAAGAAGAAAATAAATGATAGAAATCGAAACCGGTTGTTTCCACCTCTGGAGACAGCTCTTGGTGAGTAAAGGAATAAAGTTTGATGCTGAACTTCCAACGTTTCTTCTAGACTGGTGAGTAAACAGCTGTTAATGCTAATGTTTGCTACGTAACCATAGCAAAACTTAGGTAAAGCTCCTATACATAAATGAGAGATGTTGATTTCTGAGCATTAGAGGTGCTGGTCAGTGTATTGTTAAACTTTTGTTTAGCTGTTGAACCAATTTCAACTCTCTCTCAATACTTTTAATATCCGGTCAGACTTTATTTTATGCTTCCTCTATGCCAAATCCTATTTTTTCACATTTTTTATAGCTTTAAAATAAAGTGATGCTCTTCAGTGTGACTAGTGTTAAGTTCTGGCATAAAACAACTATAAGAATCATGAGTTGATTTACTGGAGACCATCTGTGCTCTAAATCCTTTTGGGGTTTTTTTTAAAGGAAATTTCACTGGATATTTTTTTATCAGTGTTTGCGGTGGAAATGATTCCTGGAGCTGCTGAACTCTCTGAATCCTTGTTAAATTTACTGTTTGTCATCTTTTCAGGAGTTGGTGGAAACAGCTGTACGTCTTGTTGCCATGGAAAAGATACTCTGAAATGTCTTTTCAACATGATCTACACACACAGCCCCCCCCCCCCCCCAACAAAAAGGTTTGTCCTTTTCTTGCAGCCTCATGCACAGAGCTTTAATCTGAAAACAAACTTACTATCTTAAGTTCAAAGGTCACAGTGTTATGTATTTGATTATCTTGGACAGTGGAGGTTGTTTAAATTGATGCACAACACTTTTATGGTCCGGTCTGGAGGCCCCATCACCATTTTTAAAACTCCCTGAGGACCTTGTGTAAATTTCAGGCACAGTTTCTGTCCTGCATTCTCCTCCGTCCTCTCAACATGAACTGGCGGAGGATTTGACCCCCTGGGCAGCTCTCAGAGTCCTGAACGAGGGGACAGCGAGGACTCTATGAGAACTAATTTGTAGTGGTTTTGTTGCTGGATCATGACTGTCGACAAAAACATCTGCTATCTCAATCATTTTAAGTAACATTTGTGTGTGTTTATCTGTTTATCTGGCTGCCTGTCTCAAACATATGGAAGCCCTGAAAGGCAAGTGAATTTATCTATTTATTTATTTGCCAGGATCATTTTTCTAGTTTTTGTTTTTTTCATCTGTGAGAACAAGCCCTGAGAGTCAAGTGATTATTTTTTGTGAGAACAAAAATAATAAAAACAGATGAAAAAAACAAAAACTCGGAAAAACATTTTCTTTGGAGAAAATGTTTTTCTAACTTTTTTTTTTCTTCTATTTTTTTGTTTATACAGTTGAAAAAAAAAAAATCATCCTCCTCCAGGGCTGTTTTCTCTGGTAAGAAAATTGTTTTCTTCTTTTACAATGTCTGTTTTTATTGTTGCTCTATGAAACCACTAAATTAATGTAGAGATACGAAAGGACAAAGACCAAGTGATTGACAGAGTAAATTCCAAATCTACATCTGAGCAACATCTGGTGTACCTGGCTGGTGAAGGTGATGTGGTAGGTCTCATACTGCACAGCAGGTGGAGTCCAGACCAGAGTGACAGACGTCTCTGTGATGTCCCGAGTGCTGAGCTGGGGAACACCTGACATCACTGTACAGAAGAGAGAGAGAGAGACACAAGACATAACTTTAACATGTCTTCATGAGTCGCTCATAGGAGATGTTATGTTTTTAATATTCCCATTTCCCTTTGACCCATATTCTTCAGTGTGTGTTGTTGAGAGACCAGCAGCTGTACTCAGAACAGCAGTTATGATGGATGATGGATAAATTCTTCTATAATGTGTAATTCTATAACGTGCCATTGAAGCATATCATAGTACGTTAACAGAAACAGTATAAAGATAAAATCTGATGTTTCTGGTTTAACCAGTGAATTATATACCTGAAAAATTAATGTAAACATCTAATAAAAATCCAATATTGCCACACAGCAGTCTTGCCCATTAATTTACATCACTGTCAAAATAGGTGTAAAACGTATTCATGCAGCAGATACCCTGGTACATACTATATATATCTACCATTAGGATTAGGATTGTTCAGTTTATTTATGGTTATTTCGGTTATTTAATTATTTCCGTACATTTAGCAACATTCACTCATCAACTCCTAAAATCTGAATTTAAACTGATCCCCAGATGTTTTCAAAAAATATGTTTAGAAATCAGTCACATCTATTCTGAATAATAGACAGATATAATATTGTATATTCTGGTTTGCACAGATGAGTGTGTGAATGTTGATTGTAGATATTTTGCTTCTGCCTCATGATGCTGCTGTGATGATGAAATCTGATTCTCTTTCTAGCGAAGACACATGATAAGACATTTGGTTTTTGGTTCTACCTGCACATCTCTCTCTCATCCCATTGTGAAGAATGACTTCCAAGAACGAAGTGTGACAGAAAAGACACAGATTTCTTTTTTCACCAAAACACAACAGTCTTAATGCTCAACTCTGTATTTGCCCACTAGTCGGAATTGCTCTCTCTCTGTAGCACCAAACAGCATCACAGCATTCAGATGCTATATCAGATATATAAATTAAGACATATCTGAAGCTCCAACAACCAGATCTCCAACCAAGAAAGGTTTTTTCTCTCTTCTCATGACTGATGATAACTGATTCAGTGGAACAAATGAACCAGCGGGCGTCCATTTGTGCAGCAGCTGAAAGTCTTTCCTCTTTGAAACGATCCAGCTGAGTCTTCTATCTTACCAGAACAGACTGATATATAAGTATCAGCATTTGGCTCCATCACAGCTTAAACTGTCTGCTCACCGGCACCACATCAATAAAACAACCTGTTGTGATCTGATCTGCGGTTTGAAAATGATACAGTTCAGACTGTGCCGGGTGGTTTTGTCGTTAAGAGTTGTATCCAGGTTCTTGATTTGGGAGCCACAGGGGCCTGGGAAAGGCAGCTGAACATCTTTGAGGGCCACAAAAAGGCAAGAATAGAACAGATTTCAAATAACTGGATATATTTCCTTCAGGAGCTGGTGGAGACCAAAAACAGAGAAAAAAGAGAGATAATACTAATTTTGAAATATGAGTAATATAAGTTATGTCTTTCTTATGTACTGCATATTTGTTTTTCAACTGCATTTAACTGCTATACCTCAATGTGAAGCAGCTGTTAAATACAACTCTTCGCAATGCTGTTGAAACAGTATTTTTTTACATTTAAAAATTAAACCAAATTTTGCCAAGCATTAACCCTGCTGATTACCTTTAAGGCTCTCGATGGCCACGCCCCACCTTACATCTCACATCTCATCCACTGGCACTCAGCTCCTAGATCTCTCAGATCTCAAAGTTCATCACTTTTACATGTCCCACGAGCTCACCTAAAACTAAAAGGTGACAGAGCTTTGGCAGTTGCAGCTCCAAGACTATAGAAACTCCTGCCACCGGACATCAGATGTGCTTCTTCCATCTTCATTTTTAAATAGGGGTTAAAGAGGTTTAAGACCTTTTTTAATCACTGCCCTTTTAGCTCACTACCCTCCTAGTCCATTGTCATGCTCATATTGAGCGCTTACTTTTTGCTGTCTCCTTGTTTGTTATTATACGTATATGTCTCTTATGTATTGTATATGTATTTGTTGCACTTATTTATTCCTCTTTGTACAGCACTTTGGTCAGCTCAAGCTGTGTTTAAATGTGCTATATAAATAAACTTAACTTGACTTGACCTGCAGATCAGTAAATCAATTCTTAAAGGTGCAGGAGTTAGGCTGGAAACACACTGGTGGGTGTGTGTATCGGCTGCAGAACGGTTTTCATTTTGGTGCCCATGTTAACGGCTTAGAGCACTGCCTCGCGGCTGTGTTGTGCTTTTTTATTTTCACCCGTGACATGCGTGTCCCAGCAAAAACAGACAGAGAAAAGACCTGCTGATGTCATATTGACATTATATCAGCAATGTTACATAAAACTGACTCCTTCCACTATAGTTGTCCATGTCTAGGCTGAATCTGAATATGATACAGACATGAAAAATGTAATTATATTTTTTAACTATTATGGAGACATTATAGAGACATATTCTGTCAAAATGAATCAGACATTAATTTATAATGAAAAGAAATCCAACATTCGAGTAACCTGTGAACTCTGTGTAGAAAGATAGAGCTGGAAGTAGCAGCGACGCAGCAGACACACACACACACACACACACACACACACACACACACACACACACACACACACACACACACACACACACACACACACAGTGTGCTCCTGGCATTAGAGACTGAGTTTATCACACAGATTCATGAGGTTTCTATAATACTTTTTCACTGTAAGACTCATTCAGACCACCTGTCATGTTCTATCTACATTATATAAACAGTGGGTCACTCTTTCACATAAACTGTAGTTCATTGTGCCACAGTCTCATGCAGAAACACCTGGCACACTGTGATGCTGCCAACACAAAGCCGTCAGCCTGGCAGAGCCTCACCGCTGATGTATGACTGCACACACTGAGGGGTGAAGGTTCAGTCGATAATAATTCACAGATTTGTTTTACTGCACCAGTTTCTCATAAAATTAGAGCTGAAAAATTAACTGCAGAGTGGGTCACTGACAGACAGACTGACGTAACGTTACCGTAAGTAATTACAGCAAATCCAACAAGCACCTCACATACACAGTGAACTGTGAAAGAAACAGAGACATGGTAACCATGTGGGAGGCTACCAAACAAGCTCACACATGCATTTAGAATTTTTAAATATAAAACGTTGCTCAAATCTGATAGGAATTAAAGTCAGGATATTTCCCATGAAGCATCCTTCTCTTCAACTTTGGCTAAATAAAACGTACTATTGCTGCTTCCCACATGAAATCGCTTTTTCACGACTTTCTGTGTTTAGTGTTTGGTTTTTTGGGGGAGCAGGAGACGAGGTCGACTGCATTGACAGGAATTTTAGCAGTTGAGGCTAACAAGACTAAGAGTCTGCATCCATGCTAGCAGGTCTGTGGGTTTACCATGTTCTCCATCTTAGTTTAGCTTAGTAAGTAGTAAGCAGTTGAGGCTGAACATCATTAGTTTTGCAGATATTTGGCAAACTGAAATTTTGACCTGATGACGGCGGAAGATAAATGTTGCACCAAATGCCATGCACTACATCCACAATTTTTTTTCTCTGAATTGCTGAATTTTTTCACGTATCCTGTGAAATCCAGGAAAAAATTTCAGCCGGATTCATCCTCTGGGGATCATGAATGAAGATACTTCAGACTAAACAAATGGTGGAACAAGTGACCAACTGACTGACACTGCAATCCCTATAAAGCCACACTGCTAGTATAACTAAAAGTTAGAGGTTGTAGATAACAATAAGAGTTTCCATTTTGTTAGTGTTACCAGAGTTACATTTGACTACTTTTTAAGATAACTAACTAGCTAACTAAATGAATCAATACTGGCTTTACTATTTCCCCACTAGAATTTTAGTCTTGGCATTGTTTTGTTAACAGTATTTAGTCCTTTGCATCTTTATTTACAGAAACATAATTAACCACTCGAAGATAAAATAAGAAAAATCTAAATAACAACAAAAAAAGAAAAATACTATTCTGAGCGGGAAGTGGATGATTAGAGACTTTGAATGAAATCTTGCTTTGTCTACTGACCAGATTTCACTGACCAACTTTCAGTACTTTGCATCATATAAATGACATGACCAAAAGACATTAAAAGGAAAAGTCTCATCACATTGGATAGATTTAAGCTTTTAATTTGGGACATGGTTACATTGTTAATGATGTGTGGGATGATTTCTGATGCTGTCTACATGTGTTTGTTGTGTGTCTTATCTCAGGCCTCTCTTACAAAATAAACCAATGAGATTACCTGATTAAAGAGAAGACGAAGGAGAGGCTAAGGTGGAGTCAATATTTTAACAAAAAAAAAAAACGGTTTTCATCCGGTTTATTTTTTACGTCATTTTCAATTTGTCGACCTTTTCACCAAGCAATACCTTTTTTTTGCAATATCTTTTTTATTTCTGGTGTCTCCATTGAGTTGTTTTTGCATAAATTCCAAATGTGCACAAAAACAGGTGGATGGAAACGAACTTAACAGTCACTGCTGACCATTAACTTCTCTCTCCTTCTCATATGGGACTTCAGTTTTGGGACAACCCCCCCTCGACTCCAATCACAGGTCAGTTACATTTGGGAAAACACTTAACACACACTCACTCACACGCACGCACGCAGGCAGGCAGGCAGGCAGGCAGGCAGGCAGGCACGCACGCACGCACGCACACACACACACACACACACACTGACACACACAGGTGTCTGTCCTCCGTCACAGAAAGCCATTACCGAGCAGCCTGAGGGAGTTTTATGGGAAGCAGGTCTGGATCCTGCTGCTCTGCTAATGAAACAGTTCCGTCACCGGAATCACTGCAGCTTGAACCAGCTCCAAACACACGAGCAAATACACTAACGTTGCCTAGCAGCAACAGTGACAACAACAACAACAACAACAACAACGAGAAAACAGAGTTGGAGGTGGTAAGCAGCATGACTGATGCTGCAGATACTGATGTGTTGAACAACAATTATGAGCAGAATTTGAAAAAAAAAAGATGAGGTAACCGAGATTAAATTGCAGTTGTTGAATGAATCATGACAAACACAGTTTGATCAAACCTCAAAAAAAGTTTACAGCAGTTCAAAGCACATTCATCAACTAGACTTCCCAGAAATGACAAACTGTCTTCTCTTGTGTGGTCGATCCATTAAGTCATTATGTGAGAAGATATTACACCAAAGCAAAGCATCTGGGATATGTAAACATACCAAACATGTAAAGTGTTCGCCCTGAGATTATAAATCACCAACACACATGAGGAAAAACAAAAGCCAATGTGACGCTGGATGAAGAGGGATATTCAAACATGGCCACTGTAGAGGAAATGTGTGATTTGTTCCCCTGAAGCCTCTAATGATGCAGCAGATGTTATCAAGGGGAAAAATACAAAACAAAATACAGCACAAAGTAAAAGCAACAGATATAAAATACAGATGAAATATAAGGAAGCAAAACAACTAAGCAAAGGGAAGACCGAACAGGTGGGACCCGAGTAACATTGTAAGTTATGTTTAAAAGCTAAAACCCAGATCAAAAACAACTTTAGGCCAGGAGCAAGGTCCAGGAAGTCCTTAATACAGGACCACAGTGACTTAACATATATACCACCAGATAATAATGTCAAAAGTGATCATAAGAATCTTGAATTGAAACCTGAATTTGATGTGGAGTAAACAGAATAAATCCAGACACAAGAGAACTTTCAGACGACCTGATCAATAGTAACGCACAAGTATTCTGGGCAAAGAAAAGACTCATGAAAAATTACAGGAGCAGTTGTTTCGGCAAATACCCAATGAAAACATCTGTACACATACAAGTGATAAAACCCCCTAGTGGCCATATAAATTTGTACTTTTGTCCATTGGGAACAAAGGAGGAAGTTGTGTGATGCTGTTTTAGAGAAATAGGTCCACCAAGGGAGGAGGTTGGATGGAGGGTTGGTAAAAAAACCCCAAAACAAAACAAAAACTGCCGCTGTTCGTTTCCAGTTTCCAACTGACAGTTAATGCTGCTTTCTTGGCCATATCCACGATTCCCGAATCTCAACAAAGTATTTTTTCAGCCCAAAACATGACCTTTCTCTGACCACGTTTGTTTTTCTTTTGTGCCTAAACTTAACTAGTCTTTGACCATAGTGATGTCAGATCAGAACCGTTTTTATTTTTGGACTGAAAAACTATGTCTCATCAATAGTGGCATCAGATCAGAAAACACTTCAGAGAGTTAAACTAGTCCAGAATGGACAAAATAAATGCATGAATGATCATTTTCATCAAGTGTGAGATCAAACCAGCCAAAGATTAGTAGTGTCTCTAACAAAACTACTCATTAACTGTTCAAAGGAGAAGTATTTATACAACAACAACAACAACAACAACAACAGCAAAACAGGACCAAGAATCGAACCATGTGGTACACCACAAATGAGAATGAATCATGACAACAGTAATAGCATTGTGGTAATGTACAGGCCATTTGCTGGTATAATAAAATGTTACCAGATACATTTATTTGTTTTTTGTTTTGTATTGTTTTTGTTTGTTTGTTTTTTGTCTTTGCATAATGAATTGATTATTAATTTGCATATTGAAATCCAATCACAAGAGATAACAAGAATGCACTGGATATAACGTTACTAAATGTAAATAAGGCTGTCTCTTTGAAGACTACTTTTAATTTAGGATTCTGTATTTCGGTGCGTTTGACTCACCTGTATCACAGTTGGGTCCGGTCATCCCTTCCTCACACTGACTGCAGTCCTGTCCGGTGAACCCTCGCCGGCAAATACACCTCCCCTTGACGCACCGCCCTTTGTTGTTGCAGTTATTAGGACAGCCTTTGGCGGAGCAGTCCGGTCCGGCGAAGCCAACATTGCAAACACACTTCCCGTTTACACACTTCCCCCGGTTGCTGCAGTTGTTGGGGCAGGATTTTTCAGAGCACTCCGCACCCGTGAACCCATCATCACAAACACACTGACCGTTAACGCAGCGCCCTCTGTTGTTGCAGTTTCCCGGGCAGGAGTCTTCAGAGCAGTCGTCACCGGTGAAACCGCTGTCGCAAACACACTGACCGTTGACACATTTTCCACGGTCGTTGCAGTCACTAGGACATGTTCTCTCAGAGCAGTCTGGGCCGCCAAAACCATCATTGCAAACGCACTCCCCGTTGATGCAGCGCCCCCTGTTGTTGCAGTTTCCAGGACAGGCGATCTCTGAGCAGTCTGCGCCGGTGAAACCGCTGTCGCAAACACATTTACCGTTAACACACCGTCCACGGTTGTTGCAGTTATCGGGACAGGCTTTTTTAGAGCAATCTGGTCCAGTGAATCCTGGATTACAGACACACTGTCCGTTAACACAGCGCCCCTTGTTGTTGCAGTTTCCTGGGCATGATTTCTCAGAGCAGTCGGTGCCAGTGAATCCGCTGTCACAAACACATTTACCATTAACGCACTGCCCATGATTGTTGCAGTTGTTGGGACAGGCCGTGTCGGAGCAGTCCGGGCCGGTGAATCCAGGATCGCACACACACTGTCCGTTCACACACCTCCCGTTGTCGTTGCAGTTTCCGGGACAGTTGGACTCACTGCAGTCTGGTCCACTGAATCCAGGGAAACAGATGCACTTGCCGTCCACACAGCGACCCTGATCACTGCACTCGTTGGGACACTCGCTGATGTCTGGTTTGATGGAGCAACCTGCACCTGGAAGAGAGGATAAAAATGGGAGAGAAAGTGAAACAAGCTTATAGGAAATGGAGTTGTCAGAAAATGTATCTATACCCCCTCTTTTACACTGCAGGCACAAAGCTGCCCACGAACGTTGTTGGAAGTTGATATTTGGTTCAATGTAGGGTGTGATGTCACGGACCGAAATGCAATGTCAGATCAACATCTAAAGCCAAAGTCAAAAGCCATGTCAGAGGTTAATTTGCAGACAACACCAGACATTGATATTTTGCTGGTTTTAAGGTGTACAAATGTCTGTTAACAAATGTCCCATCTAACGTAAATGTAAAATACTGACATTCTGGTGACCAAAACCCAACATCTGCATCAATTACCCAATGTTGGGTTTTAACGTTAATTTTCATTCCCAACCAAACCCAGTCCAACTGGTCTCGCTCCTGATGCCTCATGGTTTTAATATTTTTGACTGAATGATCAGGTTAATGTCCTGTTAGCTTGTGGCTTGGTTTAGTATTTGATTTTCATCATGTATGTAATGTTTCACTCTTGTCCCATTGACCTGATGTGATTTTGGCATTTATGCTAAAGTTTCTTTGGTACATTTGCATGAGATTAACCAAAACTGCTTTTTAGCCAAATTTACTGATTTGGGTAACTAATATTTCTGGATGTACAGTATTTACAATATACAGAAACTCTGTGCTGTGTAGCGAGATGAGCCTTTCACTGTTGGAAAATGAACATGATTATGCAATTTCTATTGAGTTTTTACACATATGTGGTACTTTTTCTTATAAATAAAAGTCTTGTTTTGCATGACTTTGCTGATTGTTTCTGATTCTTTCCATTAGACAGACAGGGCATCTGCCTAGTACCAGATGGTCCCAAAGTACTGGGATAATTTAGATAACGTCAGTGATTAAGGTTAGATTTAAGATTAGATTTTCAACAGGGTTTAATATTTACTGTGGCCATAACTGCTGACTGTGGTATGTTGAATGAAATAAACAAAAGTGAACAAAGAGAGAGGACAAGTGTTGTTCCTGATGTGATCTGAAAATAAGATTAAATGTCTGGCTAGTCTCTTCAAGAGCCGTGAAGGTGAACATGAGACGATAAGAAAGAAGAAAAAAAAATCTTTTCTACTTAGCCATTTTTTCTTATCTTTGCTCAAAGTGAAACACTGGATAGTTTCACTTCTTCAGCCATTGAAAAATGGTTAAAATGGCTCTCAGAGTTTTTGTAAGCTTTGTTGAGTGGTCGTGAGTTAATTCTGAATCAATTAAAAGGGTCAAAAATGTTGGGAAACACTTCTCTACAGCCTTTAAACCACATACTGTTGATATACTGAATCTTAAGAGTCTAAAAATGTAACGTTCGTCGAGTATAGTGACGAGGAAAGGTCATTAAAAACTGAAGGGTTCATCATCTGTGGAGCATGAATATACTCAGCAACTTTCACAGATATCTGGTGTTCCTTGTGTATAAACAAAAGTTTTGGCCTGATGGTGGCATTAAAGTAATCGTCAGGGGGGTCACCAAGATTTCTCTGGGAACCATTCTACTAAAGATCCTTCCCTTCATCCTCTTTCATCCATGAAGTCCACATTCATCATTGAAGATGGAGGAGGAGCCAAGGACAGAGCAGTCTGTCTGTTTTTCCTATTTTTTTAGCTGAATTATTCAGATGTAGTCATAAAGTAAGAAAAATTACATGTGTGGAATCTGAATCAAGAAAACATTCTTTGCAACTTAATTTATTCCTCATAAGCCAAAGGACTCATTTATTTTCCATGTCAGAATAAACAGCTCGGACGTCACAGTCATTATTAAGAGTCCTGCTGAGTCTATTTCTACACATATGATGGAAAACCATCCCTCCATCCTCGCAGGAGATAAGACACGAGGAGAAACACGAGTGAGGGAAGCAACAAGCCACGTCAGCCAAATGGAGAGCAGCTCATGAATATCCACAGTAGAGTCATGGCCAGTAGTTGTTAAGGTAACTGATGGTGATGATGATGATAATGATGATGATGATGGAGGATTATTGAAACATGACTTGAAAACTTTTCCTTTATCATCCTGCTTTAGTTTTTGGGGGGTGGAGGTCTAATCCTCGTCAATTGGACTGTCACGCAGCCTTGTTATGACTAATTGTTTGTGTGTGTGTGTGTGTGTGTGTGTGTTTATGTGTCACGTTAGGAGGAGGGTGGAGGGAAATCTGCACTAGTGTGGGAGGAGATGGAGTCTGAGATCACACTGGGCAGAGGGCTGAGGATAGACACACACACACACACACACACACACACACACACACACACACACACACACACACACACACACACACACAGCGTTAGCTCATGGTTTCAGCCCTGCCAGGTTATAATGCGATCAGTCCTGAGGTCAGCTCTGTGTGTGATGAACTGGTTCTAACAGAAATCTGTCAGAGATCATTTCACTGTCAGTCACTCAGTTTCTCTCAGAGTCACTAACCTCACTTCTGCAACTTGATACTTTCTCCACTGAACTTATCTGGCAACTCTACTCACTATTTATTCTGCAGAGAAATTCTACTATTTAAAACAAAACACACACATTCTCATCCATTACCCAGTAAAACAGCTCCAACAGATGCAGCTGCAGGGTTAAAATGCTGCTAATATAACCAAGTTTATCTTCTCAAATAATCAATTTAAATACAGTATTCGGGTAATATTATGACACACACAGTATGGACCAGTGGCGGCTGCTGGTCTTATAAGGAGGGGAAGCTCATTTTCGGCCTACATCATAAAATGTGTCCGTTTATTTTTATGTAAATTCGCAGAGTGACAGAAGAGAGTCGCCAAACACAACGCTAGTCATTTTTAACAAAGACAAAGTTGCTGAGGATCAGTAACGTCTCCAGATCAACTCTGAACAACGGAATGAAAAACTTGAAAAATGCTCCGGTGGATGCTTATACTTCAAGATCGCTGATTCGCTCATTTCGCTGTCAATCAAAAAGGGACTCAGCCTCAGACAGATCATCCAATCATCATGCAGAGGCCGAGTGTCCGGGCCAGCCCACTGCCCCATAGACCCCCAGAGACGCTGAGCGTCCGATGGGCGGAACAAAGCCCAGCATTTATCCAATGACCATCTAGTTTCGCTGCAGTGGAACAACCCACTCTATGCTTCCCCATTGAAGTCAGTAGACGCTCGGCGTCTACACTGTGTAAAGCACTGTGGCGCTGCGGGGATGAATGAGTAGGAAGTCGTGTCGGTTACCTGTGATAAGTAGCTGATTCTGAACAAAAGATGAACGTGTTCTAGCGCATATTTAGTCAATGAAATGTACACACAACAGTACATATTTGACCATTTATTTTGTTAACATTTTAGGGGAAGCTGAGCTTCCCTTGCAGTCTTAGAGCAATGACACCGACAGGTTTGAAAGACGAAGGAAATTATATGTTGTTTTTTTTGTGAATTTATATTATTTATAGCTTAGCTTCATGTTGATAGCTTTACACACTTAGCTCTTAGGGCCACCATAGATTCTGCTTTATGAGTGATGATTTTATTTTTCTTAATTGAATAAATGTTGGACTTTTCTTGTCACTTTTGTCGTATTGTTGCTTTGCTTTGCTGAAGAATATAAATACTGTGACTGTGCACAGCTGCTTTATATTATATGTATTTATGCATGTTCTTGTGCATGCACTTTCTCAATCAAGCACATTGCTCTTTTGAATGGATGGTAATACTTTGGTGGCTCTGCTGGTCCACACTGGGGTGTGATGGGATTCATTCTTCTCTTTTGTTGTTTTCCTTGTGTCATTAATTTCTTTCTGGTGTTGTGTGTGTGTTTACTTTAGGAGAGGAAATGACTCATTTAAGAGCAGATTTTAACTTTTAGATAGTTGTTAAATAGTTGCTCTGCTGCTTGATAAATGTGTCATCTGTTGGCTCTGCGGAAGGATGTCTGTGTGTGTGTCATGCAGGATGAGTCAGTGGAACAGGAGAAGCAGCCACGGGCAGAGCAAAGTAATATGAACTCATGCGATTGGCTGAAACGAAGACGTGCATGTGACTCTGATGAGGAGTCAGAGCAGAGAGACCAAAGATGAGACAAGAGGGATGTTTCTAGTTTCTATTTTCATGTTTCTAATTATTTTTAAATACAATTGCTAATCTGAGAATCTGCACATCTTACAGGGTTTATTATTCCTTTGTCGTGAGAACAGATAATAGGCATTTTCATTCCCCTGTTCCCTGTGTAATAACCTGCTACAGATTGAGTGTAAAATGTTGGGATTTGAACCTGCAACCTTTATGTGTTATACACACACACACCCCTGTGTGTCTGCCTGTTATCATTTGGTATGACTGACAGATGGAGAGTGTCTTTTTTTTTTTTTTTTGGAGCAACATCCATTCAGCTCTAACAGAAAACCTTAAAAGCAGAAATGGGACTTTTTCCTGACACAGAAGATTCAGTCCAGTGTTTATCCTCCACATGTTGCTATAAACACATGGTGTGCAGCAGAATAACAAGATGAAAGCCCAGATGTTGTAATGACTGTAAATTGGCGAAAAATTCACAACAATATGAGTCTAGACTTGGATTCTTCTGATCTTCATGTTACCCCTCCCAAAGGACACACATCAGCCTGTTCACACAGAGTGAGGAGATCTGTGTTTGTATTTGTTGTCATGGTTAAGAGTAATTAACTATGATTTAAATCACCATCCTTCTCACATTTTCTAACAGGGGTAATGTGTTGTTGTCTTATTAGTTGCATTAACTTAGAGTCAGTAGTGTCTTGTTTGCATGTTAGCAGTCACTCAAGTGCTCTATAAGTTATTCACAGATGAATATTTACTTGTGTGTCCACGATCTAATAAGATCCTTTTAAACTGATTTTCTGTGAGCGAGAGCAACGATCAATATCACAGACTTGAGGTTATTTGTATTTACAACATGTTGAGAAAGGTTTTAAGTGTATTTTTTGCTCGTTCATATTCTACTGGAAACCATTAGAAGACTTGATTATTTACTAATTACTAATTTACTAATTAACTGTTTGGATTCATGTGTGTCAGCAACATCCAGCGTGGTTATTTCACATCAGAGATTTATGTATTTGTGTTTTTGTGTGTGGTTTTCTTGCTCGGCTCAGTTGGGAAAACATGACGTCATATACAGTTTGTGAGGATCAGAAACTCTTTATGAATTTAAAGATTGTGTCCACTTGGGGGCTGTGAAAGCAAGATGTCAACACAGCATTAACATTTCTCCAGTGAACATGTTTGCAAGAAGCTGCTCATTTCCACATCCAGCTGTTACAGTGAAACATGACGATCTTGTGGTGTTTGAGTCCAGTATTCCCTCTCTTTTAGTCCTGAGTTTGGTCTCCACCAGCTTGCATGAAACACCTTAAGTTTTCTACTTAAGTAAGACACCTAAGGTTTAATTTCTCCGTAGCTGAGGGAGTTACTTAAAAGTGTTGCACAGACACTCTTAAAAGGTTCCCTTAGTTAAGGGAAAAAGTTAAGTAATTTACAGCAGCGAAAGAGATATTACAGGGGTAAAACGCTACTGTTTCCATGGAGACAATTGATGTGCTGCCATTAGCACATGTGATACCTGTAATCACTTTCAGGAAGCTGGTAACATTAATGAAGCCACTATCTCATCCTCATGTTGATTTGACGGGAGCTTCACCGCGGTTTTCAGCAGACATAAGAGAATTTAAACTGTGACCCGGCCCACCGCTGATCTGTGGATATGAACCACCTTGACTGGACCTGACTGGGAAGATCATATGGTGTAAAACCGTACAGCATTCATGAAACTGCAGAAAGTCAAGCAATCCAACTCTAGACAGTCAGGCAAATCATAAACTGACTGACACAAACTCCATAAACTCGGCCTACTTTTAGTTTTTCCCTTTGGTCACTAAGGTCTTTTGTGCTACGGTTTAACTGCCTTTGAGTGATTCTTTAAGTAAAAGGCTAAGATGAGGAGAGAACCTCAAGTACTTCATTTTAAGGAAACCTCAAGGAGAAGACTCAAGGGTGTTTTGTGCAACTGTTTTTATTTTACAGACACCTTAACTCAGACTTTAAGGAAAATCTTAACTTAAGGTGTATTTTGCAAACAGCCCCTGGCTCTTCAGCTGCTAAATGCTCCCCTGTGTTCACCAGCTGCTCTCCGACTGTGTCTGTCTGCAGTTTGCTGCAGAGCTCATGGACATTTACTGTGGACAGACGGTTTTCTTTAAACAGTAACAACAAGAAGCTGGTTCTTACCTTTGCTCTCCTTGGAGGTGCAGCATCCTCCCTCGGCTCCTCCACATTTCTCCCTGAGGGTCGACACCTCCCGCTCCAGCCTCTCCAAACGCTCCCGAAGGGCAGCGAAGTCCGCCTCGCAGCCGCAAGACCCGGACCCTGATCCTGAATTTGATGGGACCAGTCTGATCTTGTGGGTCAGGACCAGAGGAGAGCCAGGGACCAGGTCGATTTCTTTACCTGAGAAATACAGAGGTGATCAGGAGAAAACTGGAAACTGAACTCTACTTGTACTGTTCCTCTCTGTTTGAGAAGTCAGTCCTACTTGTATCAGTACTAATGAAGGTGTAACAATGTTAAAATGAAGAGGATTAATAACATAAACACAATGTCTTTACCTCCCTTGCTGACATCAGATGAATCACCTTGGTTGGCGCAGCCCTCGGAGATCACCACCTGTAACAATGACAATAGAAAAGGTCAAAAGCCACAGTAGGTCATTGTCACATGTTTGCTCTGTATCTGTGTCTGCATCTATTAAAGTCCACACTTCAACACAGAATACACCTTATTTCAACAGGTCAGTTTGTGGTGTATTTACAAGACTTCGTATTTTAAAGACGTCACTTCAATTGGACAAAAAAAGTCAAATGTAGGAATGTAAATAAAACTACAGTCAACATCACTGCTGGGTGTTTTGTTGATGTGATCAGAAAGTGTGTTTCGTTGCACCTGTAACCACGCCCAACAGCGATGTCATCATGTACTGACACACCCTAGACTGCATCTCTACATCACTGCAGCAGGATGACAAGTTAAACCACTAGAGGTCATCAAGACAGAGTTTTAAAGGGTGTTGTGTTGCTCTTTAAAACAGATATTTCTTATTGTAGGCTCAGTTAAAAGTTGGATGACCCAAGTTCTGATCCTGAAGTCCATTCTGGTATTTGTTAGTTTTGATCCCTGGGTAAAGGGGAGGCCTTACATGTTTGTCCTCAGACCACTCTAGCTTAAATATCTGGTGTCTATATCCAGTTTATTGCTGGTATTCACCACCCATTTTTTTCACTCTATAAACAGTTAAATGGTTTATAATAGACTATAATGTGTTTGTAAGCAGCTCTAAGTGTTTTTTGTTGTTTGTTTTGGGGGGTACAACCTCATCAGTTGGAGGGTGTGTCACTTAGTCCAGCAGTTTCATCACTCCCTCACCTTGATGGAGTCCTGCTTGGTGTCCCTCGGTGTCCTGTGACCCCTGACCTGCAGCTCCCGGGAGGTTGATGGGGTCAGGAGGGCCGGACCAGCCAGGAGGAGGATGAGGAGGAGGGAAGGAATGAAGGGAAGCATTGCTGGTGTCGGACCAGGAAAACAGTCCCTCCGGTTGTTTAGGAAAACGAGGGAAGGGAAAGATGCCGGACTATGGGTCTGCTCAGGAGACTTGAGGTTTGTTTGGACGAGCTGATGCTGATTGCTTCCAAGATCTTCAGAGGGTTTAAAAGGATGTAAGGATTTGTAGCAGTCGCTCTGCAGGTCTCAGGGCTCTCCGTCAGCTGCTGTCAGGTGATGAGACTCGCTGGTTGAATTTCCTCCCTCCTCTCCTTTGGACTCCAGGGATTTTCCCCCTGAAACACAGACAGAATAACACACTGAAACCCACCTTAAATTTCACGTCAGTTCGACAGACTCCACTTTGGTCACAATTAGCAGAGAAGGGGCCATTAGCTGTTTATGGGTCTGTCAGTGTAGCGTGTCAGCCAGTAAACCACAATGGAAACAGTAACTTGGTCTGAAAGAGTAATTTGTTGTCCTGCAGCCAGTTTTCTAACAGTACCACCTCACAGGTTGGTGGCACATGGGTCAAACCAAAGACCAGTTAAACTGCTGGATATACTTTAATTGGTTATTTTGGGCAATTTGGCAATGTTTATAAGGAGTATTTCATGAAATAAACTCCATGTGTTATGGTTTTTTTTGGTTAGGTCTGAGTGGCCCTGTTTGTCATTTCCTTACACACTAAAGGGCCAAAATGAAGTTTAAAATTAAATTTGTTTGTTGTCTTCAGATCGACCGCATATCCATCAAAACAAACATCTGTAAATCTGTCCATGTGTTGTCCAAGAGTGAGTTACTGTAAATTACATTATGCTACGTTCATCCATGACTGCTGGATACAGTTAATCACATCTATGCACTGCTATCGTGCAGTGGTTCAAGTTCATGTTAAAACTTTCCATCAAAGGCCACAGTGGATCTAAACTACAATGTCTCAATGTCAACTGGTTATCTTGATCATGCTGATGAAAACGGAAGTTTAAAAAAACATGTTGTTTGGTCTTTTCATGTCTGTTCCCTAAAACAAAACTAGTGAGAATGACAATGATGGAGTTTGCTCAGTTAAGCTGTGTCCCAGTTCAGGGGTCGAAACCTTCTGTATTTGAAGACCGATTTTGTCACAGCGGCACAACTAGGCTGTTCTATTTCGAAGGCCCCTTCGAATGTATGAGAAATGAGTCGTTCTTTTCCTGGACAACGACAACGACAAAGACTCCAACGGGTGGATCCTTCAAGCCCCAACCTACCCCATGATTCATTGCCCATAATGAAAGAACAGCTGGTCGGTCCCTAGGCCAGACAGTTTCATTTCCATCATTTCAGAAGAGAGGCTCTGAGCTCTATTGACTGACTGTTTTCTGAGAAACTGAATAAAAATATAGCAGGTTTCAAGTGGCCACTCAGAGAAACCAAATCCTCCAAAGTTGGATGGTGGGTCCAGGTGAGCATGGCTGAGGATTGTGACTGCTTTGGTGGGACATCACAAAATTACAGAAGTCAAGAAATACTTTCATAATATTAATATAGAACCTAGACCTACTTTATAATCTAAGAAGACATGGACATCTACCTTTATACAATATGGGACCTTTCTTTGAACGTTTTTTTTTTTATCTGTTGTTGGTGTCAGTGGAACCAACTTTGAGCAGATATTCATCAGTTTCAGGGAGATAAAGTGAAGACTCAAAAGTACACAAAACTTTAATAGTATATTGAAACTGTTGCTAAGTAAAACAATAATAGAAAGGAAACATCCTTTAATCAGCTCGTCAGGAATAACAGATGGTAGGACCCAAAATGCAAACAACCAAAAGGGGCAGGTGGAAAATAGTGTTTAATAACAAAAACAGAAACTTACAAAACCAAGAATCCAGTAAAAAAAAACAGGCAGGAACAGAAACCAGAACTTAGGAAACGATGGAGAACAATGAAGGGGAAATACGAAGGTCAACCGGAGAAACTAGAGATCACAGGAAAACATGATGATAACAGACAGACTGACAGAGACAAGTGGAAGGCAGAGACTTAAATACAGAGGGGAGGCCAGGGCAATAGAACACAGGTGGGGCAGACAATCAAACTGGAGGGAAACAGGGCAAAAACAGGATTAAAAAAAACAAAAGACACACTAGGAAAGAGACTTTAAAATAAAACAGGAAACGACAATGACCAAATTAATTTCTAAACTAATTACTAATGACAAAGTCCAAACATAATACAAAAGTCCAAACACAAAGATTCCTTAAGGCAAACCATGACAGTACAAAAAGTTTGGAGGAAAGCCATTAACATCCCAACATGCCTGTACCATTACACCTCTTACTGTTAATTGTAAAAGCTGATATTTTTTTAATTTCTGTAATATTTTATAGTCAATGATATATAACATATGTTGAATTATATGCTAGATGAAAAGTTTCCAGCCTAAGTGTGAAACAACTTCACAAAGAACCACATTATTATTAGATCAGAGTAAAAAAAAATAAATTCCACCACACTAAGAGTTAGAAAGTTTTCCCCTGACATTTCCTCCAACACACACACAGTAGCTGAGCGTGTCCACAAATATGAGTCAAACCCTCAATGATCTAACCAGCCGCGTCTCGCAGGAGAGGTTTTAACCCAAAGCTTGTTAATACTTGAGAGGTCGACTCAGCTCAAATTCACTTTAAGCAGCAGTAGCAGGTTTGAATGTAGAAACCAGCTGCTGAGAGTCCCCAGTGCTGGGCCCAGTCTTGTCAGCTGAGTTGTTTATTTTCCTACTGTTCTGTAATTATTAATTATCTTCAAATGCTAAAGATGCAGATTTTCTATGTACAAAATTGGATTTTTGTTTAGCATGAAGAAGATCACTTGCTCTCACTTTATTAATGAGCACTGAGGACTAAAACATTGTTAATGAAGTGAGGACAAGTGATAAACAGTGTCTAAGATGATTGGGTTCTTCAAAGCTGAAAAGTTTTGGTAACACTTTATTTTACATAGCTGTTATTTGCTGATGAGTTCTTGAGTGTTTCCTGGGGGGAACCACATAGTTTGGTTCTAATTAGAGGATAAACAAAGAAACTAAGTAACTCAGACTGTGATTTTAATTAGTTCAATTAGTTGTGTTGAGTTTATTATTGACTCCAGATGAAAGAAATTTCTCCATTTGAAACATAAGGAATATTTCTGACACATTCATTTATTATTGGAAATATTATTCTCACTTATGCTGAACTGTGTTTGTTTGTCAACACATCCTCTGAATAAAGTACTCAGGGTTGTGCTGTGGCTAAGCGTTTAGAAATATACGGATCACTCTGTGTTTTGCTTGGAATTAGAACCAAATGTTGAGGTTCTTTCAAGGAAACTTTTTAGGAGATTATTTGGAAATAATTGTGTTATCCTATGCACCTATTGTCAATAAACAGCAATTTCTGCAGTGTAGAAATGGAGTTGTCATTACAGTTTGTCCACCAGAGAGCAGTGATAAATCAGTACATTTTTTATTTTTTTCATAACAAAATGTATGGGATCCTCATCAATAATGTTATGTGTTTGATTTGACATCAACAAACTCTTAACTACTGACATCAGTATCAACCTGAAGAGTTTAATATCGACTGAGCTGTAACTAATTAAGTTTAAATATATGCAGAAACTGAGCCTTAAAACAAGCCATCAGGATTTCTGTAACTTTGTGACGTCACAACAGAGCAGTCACTGCTCTCAGCCACACCCCACCTGGTCCCACCATCCAACCTTGCAGGATTTGGTTTCCCTGAGTGTTTACCTGAAATCTGCTATATTTTTATTCAATCACTGAGATGGCTTTTGGTTTTCAAAACAACAAATACATTTTCTTATGGATCAACACTAAATAAAACACAGGACATTTTTAAATATGTGACCTTTAATTACAGCACATATTAGAAGTCACAATGTTTGAGACATAAATTTACTTCCAGTTTCTTGGTTCAGTTGTCAGTGCTGTGTTTTCACTGCTGTTTAAAGATCCCCTCCTGTCATCTTTAAACTCATAAAGACATAAAAACACTCTAAACACAATTTTTTTTTCCCACAAAAAAGTTCAATTACTTTGTTGAAAATTATTTAAATTGCATGTACTTCTTCTCCCTCACAGAAAAAATTGGAATCTTTGACTTCACCAAATATCGTTGGATCCAGGTTTAATTGAAAAGTCAATTTTCAGTGTGTGTACATAAAGCCATGTTTCCTCCACCTCACGTGTGAACCTGATGTTTTCCACTCTCCACACCCTCTGCACACATCCAGTCCCTGTGCTGCTAATTTGACTCGACCCAACACAAAGAAGGTTCAACATCTGCCATTTAATTCACATCTGTCTAGACCTCAGCCGGTTAGTGCGCCTGCTCAATCGACTACAATTAGCTTGTAAATACCTGCCTGTGACAGCTGTTCCAGCTGCAGTGGTTGGACCCCTCAGAAAACACATTAGGGCAATAGAAACTCCCACAACGCGCACCATAAAGCCTCCACGCTCGCTCTCCACCTTCACTCTCTCTCTCTCTCTCTGCTGCTGGTTTGTGTCTTTCAGTCGGAGCCTTTTCCTCCTGTTCAACTCTCAGCAGCCAAAGTAAACTGCTCCCCACACACACACACACACAAACACAATCACAATCACACACACACACACACACACACACCACACACACACACACACACACACACACACAGGAATACAGTTTAACCCTCGCTGGAAATATGCCCCCCCCATAGCCTTCACAATGAAATCAACATTCATACTGGTCTGATAAATAGTATCTGTTAGACTAAACTGGTTGCTTAAAATGATGCTCATAATTACTACCGAAAAACAACACAATTATATATACACTGAATATTCCATCCATCCATTTTCTACCGCTTATCCTCTANACACACACACACACACACACACACACCAGCTCCTTCAAACACAAACTTGGCTCAGGTTAAAGCAAGAGGCAGTCACATGTGAGGTGAATGGAGCTGTGTGTGTGTATGTATGTTTTTCTTTTTCTTTTATATAACCTTTATCTCATTGAGATTAAAAATCAGGCAGCAGCACACATTCAACAATTTAATAATTTTAACTAGTTTAAACTAATAGCTAATCAAGAGACTTTGTATTTGTGGAGGTTTAACTACAGATTACTCTTGGCAGTTTAAACCTGCAGGGCAGAAATTATGTCTCCCCCCTCTGGCAGTGAGAGTAATTACACAAACAGCCAACGAGGGAAAGCGCCATCAATGTCATCCCTCCTCTGAACGCTGAAGCATCAGAAACTTGGATGCTTCCTAGTTTTTTCCACCATACTACTTAGCTGCTGTAGCCTAATCTGTCTCCATGACTACGGTTGCTCCTCTCTTCATCTCTGGCAGACCAGTCATTGCTGGTTGACGTAAAACACTTCGCTGCCAGTTCGAAGTGGAGGAAAGACGCCACAGACACCAGATTTAAAACCTGGATGTTCATTTATATGTAAAAGTCCTGCACTCCAGCTTTAACTATAAAATTGATTTGCATGAGAAACCTTTGACTTTACTATTTCACACACTGTAATTTATAAAAAACACATGAAGATGAATCTTGTAGGAAATTAAGACTCTAGTGTTAAAGTTCCAATATAGAATAAAGGTAAATTTCCATGTGTTGTCTGATTATAAAGCAGGTCTAGGTGCTATACTAATACTGTGAAAGTATCAAAGCCTCAGTCCACAGAGAAATGCACACAGCCTGTATTCAGAAACTAAGCCATAAAACCAGCCGTCAGCACTTCTGTAACTTTGTGATGTCACAACAAAGCAGTCACTGCTCTCAGCCATGCTCCAAGCCCCGCCCACCTAGACACAGCATCCAACCTTTGCACGATTTGGTTTACCTGAAATCTGCTACATTTTTATTGGATCAATCAGTCAGCCAATCAGAAGAGAGGCTCAGAGTCTCTCTGGTGGTCTGGTGAGCTCACTTCTTTCTAACTCCACATCACCAGGTTTTTCACTTTTTCAAACTTGTCGTCTGCAGACCCAACCCATGCTGACTCAGGTGACATCACCTGAGGACATTTATCAGACTGCAGATCCCTCTGGACACACTAAAGGAAAGCAGCAGAAACTCCTGGAAACACCTGGAAACACAGTGATGTGGAGTTCACCTTTGACAATAGTCATTTCCCTTTAAGCCTTTATTTTAGACTTTGGAAAAAGTAGTTTGGCAAAAAAAGAAAAAAAAAACCTTAACTCAATGTCAACGTATGAGCTTTTTATGCAGCTTTAAACTACAGCACACTCAGTTGCCTCAAGCAGATTGTGAAACCTGGATGAAAACAGCTTGAGTAAACCTTGATTTCAGACAAAATAATTTTATGATTTGCAACAGTTCCATGGCGAGTTACAAGGCTTTGATTAATAATATAACGGCTGACATCCATCACCCGCGCTCACTGAAGCCCAGACATCCACCACAGACCAGGACGGACACTTCGAGAGATTCAGAAGTTTGTGGTCCTCACATACATTTACACTAATTTTCACCCTTTAACATTGAAATTTGAACATGTGCATCCCATCATATGAAGGCAAGACTCCTCCAAAACCAGCTGATGCCTTGATGCAATTAAACATCTGAATGTTGGTTTTTAATCTACATAAAACGTCTTTTATTCCTACAAAAAAATCTAATGTTAGAACATTAATTTTTCACTTCTCAATAAAAGACAAAAAGTGTCAATCTAGACAGATTAACTTGTACGAAGTGAGAAATGTTGCTTTTAGCACATTTTTTATATTATTCATGCACATGCTTTTTTTCTGCACTGTGCAAATAAAGTAAAAATATTTTAAAGCTTTTAGGTCAAATTAAACATGCAGTGCGGTCCAGAAGTGTGATATCACTTTCCAAATGTGGTCTCAGGCTCTTGGAGCCCACTATATGTGTAATTTTAGTGAATAAAGGGCTTAAACTATGTTGTTGATGAATCTATCATTTATTTTATGAACTAATTAATGAAATGATTGATTGTTTTTATCATTAAAATGTCAAAAAATAGTGAAATTAAAAACTTAAGTGACATTTTCAGGTTGCAAAAAAAAACCCTAACAAATTCTTTAATGTTTAATTAATGTTTTTAAGCTTCAGGGGAACACTTTGCATTTTTGCTTGACAAATAATCAATGATCAAATTAGTTGCAGATTTATTTTGTTTAATCAACTAATCGTTGCAGCTTTCACTGAATAATTTGTACATTTGCTTGTTCAGACAATATCCATCAAGTAAATTATTCTAAAATCTCTTTCAAGATTATGAGTGAAATTAATCAAAGAAGCACAAATGAAAGATTTTGAGAATATTTTTGCCAATTATCAGAGAATCTAAACAAATGCTCCTACCTGCTCACAGCTGTGACGACTCTCTGGCTCTCTGTCTCTCTGTCGGTCCAGATGTCTGTCTCTGTCCAGCTCTGTGAAGCTCTCATTGACTGACCAACAGAACCGGAGGGAGGGGGAATGGACAGAGAGAGAGAGAGAGAGAGAGAGGAGGAAAGAAGAAAGAGGAGAAAGAGAGGGGAGGAGAGCAGTAAAATTTTCTCATACTTGAAGAATTTTTCCTCCCTCTCTCTCTCTCTCTCTCTATGTTTCTCTCTCTCTCTCCTCCTCCACCTCCTGTCTTTCTCTCTGATGTAATTCTATGTGCTTTACAGGTCCCTGTTGGGCGGGATGGGGGGGTGGGGGGCGGGGTGGGAGGTTTGCGATGGAAAACATCTGAATTTTTAGATGTTTTTTAAGGGAACGCAGGGGCCTAAAAACTTTAATGTGTTTTGAAATTGTCTCTGTCCTCTGCTGGATGCTCCATGACGTTAGAGAGAGAGAGAGAGAGAGAGAGACAGTCCACTGTGTCCCTCTCTCAGACTCTTTTGTTGGGGTCTGATTTTGATGCTGTGCTGATAAACCTGCTCTCCCTGTCACTTTCAGTGGAGCTGCTCCAGGATCTGACGTCGCACACTGGCTCTTGACTGTTTTCAGTCTTGTTTTGTTCGGAGAGGATGTTACAAAAAAAAAAATTAAAAAAAATCTCAAACATAAGATTTAAATGTTGTTGCAGAAAAACACAATAACTCTCACTTTCAAACCTTTTCACCGAGGGTTTGGATGGTCCTCCGACCAGAAGATGCATAAAGCCTGGTTGAAACTAATGATATCTTGCATGACTTTATCAGGATCACCTGCGTATTCATGCAATTCATGCGGCAGCAGTGCAATGAACCTTCTGAACCATATTGTTGAGAGAGGTCAGAGGGGAATGAACGGACTGGTTGGAGCTGAGAGAAAGGCTGATAACCACTCTTTACAACTGTGGTGAGCAGGAAAGTTTCAGAGTGAACAACACGTCCAACCTTGAGGTGGATGAGCTACAACAGCAGAAGACCACGTCAGGTTCCACATCCTGTCAGCCAAGAACAGAAACCTGAGGCTGCAGTGGACACAGACTCAACGAGACTGGACGGTTGAAGACTGGAACAACGTAGCCTGGTTTAGTGGATCTGGATTTCTGCTGAAGTAGCAGATGGTAGGATCAGAGTCGAAAGGAGCCAGTTGAGGTGATTGGGGCATCTGATTAGGATGCCACCTGGGTGCCTTCCTTTGGAGGTTCTCCAACCAACTCGCTGGAGGGATTACATATCACATCTGGCCTGGGAACGCCTAAGGATCCCCCAGGATGAGCTGTAAATCGTTGCTGGAGAGAGGCACATCTGGAATACCCTGCTTAGCCTGCTGCCACCACGACCCAACCCGGATAAGCGGAAGAAAATGGATGGATGGATGAAACCTATCTGAGTATTGTTGCTGACCATGGTCATCCCTTTCTGGCCACAGTTTCTTCTACTTCCAGCAGGATAATGCTCCATGTCTAAAACTGGTGAAGGGAGGAACTACCCAGTGCTAGTGTGGTGGACCTAATAAAGTGCTCAATGAGTGTATATGCCTATATTTCCTGTCCAGTCTCTCTGTCCAGGTTTGGGAAAAGTGTTGATATCACCAAATGTTAGGTGAACCTCTTAAGGATTTGGACTGAAATATCAGTGGTTAAACTGGCTCCATGTTTCTAACATAATCAATTAAACAGGATAAATAGGTAAAGTAATGAGACTGGAACATGTCAAACATCTATTGGAAACAATGAGAAGATCAGCTGGATTGTTCTCATTCCTCCAGCGGCCGACTTCTCTTTCTTCCTCTAGTATATTCAGTGTGGTTCAACGTGAGTGACGTGAAAAGGTCGAGCTGTCTGTTGATCAAAGGCCGAGTTCGGAGGTCAAGTATTGGGGCTTTGAACTAGGGTCCGTGCAAGACATTGGATTTTGATGGTTCAGGTGAGGTCAAGCAGAGGATTGTGGGAAGGTGGGTGAGAAAGATAATAGATAATTTTGGAAAGATTGTTTGGTTGAATGTTTTGGAGAAAGGATTTGTAATGATGGATGGGTAAGATGAATTTGTTGGGGAAGCTCTCCACTGTGTTTTTGTTTTATTTCTGTTCCTGTCATGTGTTTGGGTTTTATTAACAGACTTTATTTACTAGGCTACGATTTGTTTTATTTGTTTTGTTTGTCATTTTTCAAACATAAAATCCAAAAAGCTTCTGGTTCCAGCTTCTCAAATGTTAAGATTTTATTTTTGTCTTTGTCATATATGAAAGTTACTTGAATATCTTTGCATTTTAGACAGAATGATTATATTATCACATTAAAATACTGAATTGCCATGGATGAGCTCTTTATCTAATGGAAATAACCTTAACAACAATAACTTAACAGTAGATATGTAAAAATCGAATTAAACTTCAGGAAACAGAGGATAGATTACAGACTACATTTACTGTAATTACGACTTGGATATTGATGATACAGTAACTGATATGTGACATTAATACAGCCTTCTTTATGATTTTGTAGTCATTAATCAGACAAACTTTATTTTCTCCAAGATGAAAACTTGTAGTAAATATTTTCCACCACACTGTTCTCAGCCTCAGTGCTTCATGTTGTTGGCCACGTTCGTAATGTTGTGTCATTGGGAAACAGTTTACTCACTTTACTGGGCTACAAACAACACAAATTTCTCATTTTAATTTCATTTTATTCTCAAATATACATAAGAAATATATGAAAGCGCTGGGATACTGGACTCAAATCTGTGTGTCACTCTGTGACATGTGTTTCTAATTTATGACAGCATGGATCATTGTTCATGTGTATTTTGCTTCACAAAAAAAAAAAAAAAATTCTCTTTATGATCTTAAAAGGTCAACTGAGCTGGATATGATTGGTATAGTTTAACCTGAAGTCAAACAGGAGTCTTTGGTACTTTCAGACTGTTAGCTGTGAGCTGAAGCCAATCAGGTTTATTAACCATCAGCTTTACTACCCGACCCTAAACTCTGACTGACCTCTGCGACTTGAAACTCCCTCGTCTGCCCTGGTTTGAGTCACTTTTTCAACAACCTGTTTTTAAACAGGTTTTTCTCAAACAGGCATTTTCTTTACACCTTTGTCAGAAACATAGTGTCCACAGGACTCCATGAGGATCACTTATTCACAGGTTAAACTCAGCTCTGTCGACCGTACGCTGCAGTGTGCTAAACAGACTGTGGTGGTTTCAGGCTCACTAATCAGGGGCCGAAGGCCAATCAACTTTACTATCAAGTTTACTACCTGGCCCTAAAGCCTGACAGACCTCCAGAGTGCACTAACTGTCACTGCCCCCCCCCCGGGCTCCTCTCCCAGCTGCTCATGAGACAGTTGCTGGCACTGCACGCTGTGGATTTAGTCCCTGTCACTCACTCAGCTCTCTATATTCACACCACTTTATACGAGTGGATATTTCAGGAACACAAGGGCAAAATTTTTAATATACATATAAAACAAATAATTATATCTTTACTGTTCCAGTGTCAGCCCAGATATGGAGAGGAGGTTTTTATTAATGCACATCTTGAATTCGATATTATTCCCATGTTGTGTGAGTAAGTGTAAGTGTGAAAGACTTTTTTTATTGAGCACTCAAGTTCATACAATAAAAAAGAGAGAAAAGTCAAATAGCAGCAGGCCGTACCAGATAAATATGACCATCTAAGAAACTTCATTTTAAACTTTAGTTTGAAGTGGAGTGTTTACTTGAACACTATACCTGATTCAGACAGAAATAAGTGTCTCATTGTATTGAGAACATCTGAGATCTGCTGCAGGACGGCTTCATTCATGGACCACAGGAGGAGTTGTTGTTGTTGCCAAAGTAACAGCTGAGGGGGATACAAATAAAGAATAAACAATAAGCTCTCCAAGTCCTTCATAGAGTAAACAGTTATCAATCAGTTGTGTATTGATGACTAATCAGAATCAGGTGTGTTGTTTTTTATTTCTGCCTTCAAAACATTTGTGCAGCAATTTTTTCCAATTAAAGTGAAAAATGGAGTTAAGTTAACATGCCAGAGATCATCTGTCAGAGGCAGTGAACCCTGTTTCTGAATCTTGTCAGTCTATGAGACTCTACCCGAGGCTGTGATCCAGACTGACTCGCTGGACTGTTGAGAGGACACGTGGACGCCGCAGGGAAACTAAAAAACAAGCGCTTGACCACCGTAGCAGCAAAAACAAACACTAAAATAACTGAACATGACACGTCTACAAGTGTGGATGGATTACTGAACAGGTCTACTGGGTCCAAGGACCCAATGAGTGGCAGGGTCCTGGGCCAGAACATAAGTTTGAAGTGACTGTTGATGATTTATTGTTGGAAAGTCAATCAAATTTCATTGAAGAGACACAAAGTGACAACAAGGAGACACAAAGTGACAACAAGGAGACACAAAGTGACAACAAAGAGACACAAAGTGACAACAAAGAGGCACAAAGTGACAACAAGGAGACACAAAGTGACAACAAGGAGACACAAAGTGACAACAAGGAGGCACATAGTGACAACAAGGAGACACAAAGTGACAACAAAGAGACACAAAGTGACAACAAGGAGACACAAACTGAGAACAAGGAAACACAAAGTGACAACAAAGAGACACAAAGTGACAACAAAGAGGCACAAAGTGACAACAAGGAGACACAAAGTGACAACAAGGAGACACAAAGTGACAACAAAGAGGCACAAAGTGACAACAAGGACACACAAAGTGACAACAAAGAGACACAAAGTGACAACAAGGAGACACAAAGTGACAACAAGGAGACACAATGTGACAACAAAGAGACACAAAGTGACAACAAGGAGACACAAAGTGACAACAAAGAGACACAATGTGACAACAAAGAGACACAAAGTGACAACAAAGAGGCAGAAAGTGACAACAAGGAGACACAATGTGAAAACAAAGAGACACAAAGTGACAACAAGGAGACACAAAGTGACAACAAAGAGACACAATGTGACAACAAAGAGACACAAAGTGACAACAAAGAGGCACATAGTGACAACAAGGAGACACAAAGTGACAACAAAGAGACACAAAGTGACAACAAGGAGACACAAACTGAGAACAAGGAAACACAAAGTGACAACAAAGAGACACAAAGTGACAACAAAGAGGCACAAAGTGACAACAAGGAGACACAAAGTGACAACAAGGAGACACAAAGTGACAACAAAGAGGCACAAAGTGACAACAAGGACACACAAAGTGACAACAAAGAGACACAAAGTGACAACAAGGAGACACAAAGTGACAACAAAGAGACACAATGTGACAACAAAGAGACACAAAGTGACAACAAAGAGGCAGAAAGTGACAACAAGGAGACACAATGTGAAAACAAAGAGACACAAAGTGACAACAAGGAGACACAAAGTGACAACAAAGAGACACAATGTGACAACAAAGAGACACAAAGTGACAACAAGGACACACAAAGTGACAACAAAGAGACACAAAGTGACAACAAGGAGACACAAAGTGACAACAAGGACACACAAAGTGACAACAAGGACACACAAAGTGACAACAAAGAGACACAAAGTGACAACAAGGAGACACAAAGTGACAACAAGGAGACACAAAGTGACAACAAGGACACACAAAGTGACAAGGAGAAACAAAGTGACAACAAGGAGACAAAGTGACAAGGAGAAGTCAGTCAGTCTATTAACTGACAACAAATGTTTTGTGTCTTTTACACCTGGAAAGACAACTCAGGTGTTGGTAAAAATGTCATGAGCTACCTGGCTGTTTATTTGGACTACTCCGCCATGTGGAAAAATATAAAAACCTCAATTACACCAAACGTCAGTGTCCACCTGATGAGCTTTCATTAACAGCCTGACTAGTTCTTGTTGTCCTGGTTCTCAAATGTTTACATCTGCTTGTTTTTCCAATTGTAGATCAAAGTGTTTTAACCTTTAGCAGAACACCCAGCTCACTCAGAGGAGGTTCACCTGTGTTGCATTTGAGTAAATGAAAGTCTGTTGGGTTTTTCCTGATTCTTCCACACAACAAGTGAGCAACTGGAAAACAACTGGGCTTAAGAAACTGAGCTGAAGAAAATGAGATGCATCAATAACTGTTCAGTCACACTGACAATCGATTCTTTCATAAATTTATTTTCTATTTTCTCATTCAAGTCCAATTTTGGTCTCATTTTAATCCCTTATTTTAACCCCCGAATATTTTTTTTACTGTATGAAAGAGCTTAAATATCTATTTTTCCCTGTTTGTGTTCTCCTTCAGGCCTTGTGTGTTCCACAGCAGAGAGCTAATTACCTTCACTACCAACTTTAACTACCAAGCACAAAAACCTTTAGTCTGCCCCTGTAGACTCATCAGCAGGGCCTTCATGGGCCTTCATGGTCTCTCAGGGAGCCCTGAAATGACTGAAATGCCTTAGAAACCAAGACCACATGCATGATAAAGTCAAGGCTAATTGTACCATATGCGTTATAAGCCGGGCCAAGTTGAGTCTGTGGGAGTGTCAAACACAGTGAGAGCCGGAGAGCGTGGATCCTGTAAAACTGGAAAATGCTAATTGAAGCTGAAGCCTACATCTTGATTGTTCTGTCAATAACTCTGACAGATAGTGTTTGTGTGTGTGACCAGGAAACAGCCATTTCCACTGTAGGTCATTTATTTATTTTTTCCACTGTGGTTTCAGTGAGTTTTGGACCAACAAAATGACAAAGTGTCAGACCACAGACCAAACTCTGGTTTCACTCACACTTCAAACCAATTTCAGTTTCATGAGCAAGGTACAGGATTTGAAGCCAGATTCTCATGATAATTTGATGCTGCTGCTGCAATCAGTACGGACTGCTTCTATGTCTGTGAGTATATTATCTCTGAATAAGAACTGGGCAAGATTATAATTAATTAATTAAAAGAGTTTTGTCGTGTCTGTATCAACTGGACTCAGTGATATTCTCAGTTAAAGTGAAAGATCTGAAAAGGTGAACTGAGACAAAGGGAACTGTCTCCTCTTTAGCTGCAGTTTCTAGTAATCATGAGACATCACAGTGGGCTCTATTTTTTTTACTATTGTCTGACATTTACACATTGAACAACTGGTGGAAAAAAAAACACAAAGCAACAACCCTGAATAAAGATCTCAAATGCTTGCTTTCTGTCATCCCCTGTAGCCAGAGAAAACTTCTTGGACAACCGTTTGAAACTTCCCCTGGCAGGTTTTATGTTTTTTTTTCTTTTTATTGAAATGATGATGTCAATTTTTCCATTTAATTTGAACAATATTGGAATTCAGAATTCAAAAATTCAGGGATGATTTTTTCATTTAATTAGTTATTTAAATGTGAGGATGCTGCATCTGTCGCATACAGACGCCCTGAGAGGCTTAGAATTTTTTTCCAACAAATTTTCTTTCATCATCAGGATGAAAGTGTTTGCCTTTGTAATACTGATTTCGACTAAAAGCATTCATTCATTCATTCAGCATTCACTCCAAACATAAATGTGGAAATCTTTCTTTTTTTTCATCTGTGAAAATAACCCCAGATTTTTTTTTTGTCTTCAGGGTTTCTGTAATTCCGTTAATTATCTATATAGTATTCACAACAATTTTTCTTGCTAAACGAACTGCAGACAGTGTGTTTATCGTAAACCACAGCACAACAGTTACACTTTATGCAAAAGTAAATAACATCTTGACAGCATCATGACGTTACATCAGTGAAACAGTTAAAAACAGTGTAGGAGGAGGAGGAGCTGAAGATGAATGCATTGACAGCTCGGAGTCGTCACTCACGAGAAAACCGCAATTTAGTGTTGCTGTTGGTTGGAAGCTGGATGTGAAATGTATTCTATCCACACTGGAGAGGACTGATCCACGACATGTGACACCAGATCAACAGACAAATTACCACAGGGAGCTCTAGAGAATATAGGAAACCACCTGGAAAACTCACACTGACACAGTAATATAAAAAAATGACACGCCTATTGCATGCAACATGGACCACGGGGGTGGGGTGGGGTGGGGGGGCAGGGTGTGTGTGTGTGTGTGTGTAATCAAGCTGATATTTAAGCATATTCTCTCTATTCATACACATCGATAGGATGGAAAACAAAAACTCTTTTAGCTTTATTGATTGGACCTAATGATTGAGCCACTCGACAACACTGGTTTCTGGAGCACTGACCATCTTAAGTTAGATCACCACCTACCAGACAAGACGTAAGATACAAAGCATGTATATATTAGTTTGTGCATTTCCTGCGCTTGAGCTCATGTTTAGCAAGAAGCAGTTTCATTTATTGTTTTTAGCCAAAACCAGCAGTGATGTATAATCATCACAGATTAAGTTGTTAGTTTAAAAACACTGTTTCCCCCTCACAGCTGATAACACTGTTGAAGAGCTGAAGACTTCCCTGTCTGCTCTGACATCCTCCATTAGTATTTGTGTTGTACACAAAGTTGGTAAGGCAGAGGGTCGGGGGAAAGGTAAGGGAAGGAGGAAGTTGCTGGTTCAACTCCAGCCGTCTGAAAAGCGGAACTGCTGTGTCTGTCACACAGAGAACTGATCCTAATGTGGAGAAACAGAGGTGGAGAGGAGGCTTCACAGGACTTACACAAACACGTACGTGTGCTGGTGATGAGTAAGTCTACAGACACGTGAAATATGTGAATAAATCTGCTGTATCTATGTGACGAATACAAGAACACAGCAGAAATAATAAACACAAAGCACAGTTAGGTGCAGTATGATCTGATGTCAGTCCCTACAATAAACTCAAGTAGTGCTCTTGATACAGGATGACTTTCCAATGAGTTATCTCAGTCCATGTTTCCACTTTGTTTATAATAAATCAGTGTGAACACAAATCAGACAGGAACTAAAAGCAAACAATGTGCTTATTATTTCTTGGTCTGAACCAAAAGAGCCAAAATACCATAGAAGAGACCAAACACAAACACACAGCCAGTGAAGTGGCTTTACTAACACACAACGACCAAAACGTACAGATGAACACGTAAACAGACAGGACAAAAACAAAACAAGCCAAAGCAGGAGGAAAGACACAAACCTGGAAAGAACATGAGGAACTTGACAAGGTGTCAGTGGAACAGACTGGTTTACATAGTGGGAGAGCTGATGAGAAAACTGGAAACAGGTGTGTGAGTGGGCGGTGAAGGTCAGGTGACTGGGAATGGAAGTTCATGGAAACTTCCAGAGGAAGTGAGGATGTGGGTGAAGGCAGGATGAACGAAATGAACAGGACCGGGGCAGGAGTCAGTGACAGTGTCTGACAAAGCCATAAAACCTCACTGCTAACAGATCATGTTGGGACTTTTAAATGTAATGAGTTGTGAGCTAAAGAAAGTTGGTAACTTTGCTAACACATGAAACACATTTGTTTTGCAGCTGAGCCTTTTTCAAACTCGAAGCTATTGAATGGATCATGCACAACAACTTCTCTGAACCTCAAATGTTCCCCACACACCAGCGCACAGAGGCTGAACCTCTTGGCTTACAACGATTTTTCCCTCCTAACACCATCATAAAACTTCTTTCAACCGCAGCCCTGATACCTAGAGTCCTATTAGAGGCGAAGTCAAACCCCTCTGATGTGTTGACTTTGTCAGGACAGAGTCACTGATGAAGATGAAGGGGACGAAGAGGCCGAGGAACGACAGAATCTGTTAGAGTTGTTTCATTCTGAGCCAAATCTGCAGCCTCTCTGCTTCTGTGTGAGCCGTCGGCCAGATTTAACAATCAAGAGTCGCTCTGTGACCACAGACTGTACGTGTGTGGTTCACGCACATTATAAACAGTTCCTTTCCCTGAGCTATGAGCCATGTTGTGCGCATAAATCTATTAAAACTATTTTCCTGATGTCAGTGTGTGTGTGTGTGTGTGTGTGTGTGTGTCCGTGTCTGCACACTGCTGAGCAGGTGGGTCGTTGTAGCATTTGTCAGCCATCGCTTGTCAAGCTCATTTACTCTTAAGGAAACTGTGCAGGCCACCCTCCATTTGTTCTCTTGCTAGACTGGAAAGAGAGGAGAGGAGCACGGAGGAACAACATGAGTTTCTCTCTCATCAGGTTGTCAGAGTCAACATAGTGAGCTTGCAGGTGTTAGCCAGACAGCCTGTCAGCTAATTAAGGTAAGGACTCGTCAAGTATCACTAAACATCATTCAAGGTGAACCGTAAAAACTGCAACCTATATTCTTTGGCATAAATGACATTTCTGTCAGGACCACTTTTGTCAAAAGAATTTATTTCCAATGATGAGCAGCAGCAAAGACATTGATTGAAGTCCGATACAGCATGAACAGGAAGTGCTGTGGTGGAGGTGGGTTGCAAAGCGGCTTGCAGAGGAAGCAGGAAGAGTAGGCAGAAAACTGATCACCCTGTATGAGATTTGCCAATCGGACGCATAGAAGAAAATCAGCCGAGCCGGCAGCTGATGTGGGCTGGCACTGAATTTTGCTGCTATCAGCTGATGTATGGGGACTGTGGGCTGAGTGTGACTTCATCGCCTGTCTGAACTAACACTGTGTTCAGTTTTGTGATTGAGTCCTGCATAGTTTTGAATCTGGACTCGGTGTCCAATTATTCACTCATCAAATGAAGTCGTTTAGAAACATTGTTAGTTTGTTCGCCTATTCCTCGCAGCATGCAGGTTCAAATTCCCCACAAATCCATCTTTTTCTTATATAGAAATGGCTATTGGAGGCTATTATGTGTATTTTTATTATATATGAGCATTAAAGGAGTGAGATGGTCAAAATTAAAACACGATTTAGACAAGCCTGTACTTCAGACACTTCCTGCGCTCTTATTGTGTAAAGACCTTGGGTCATATTGAGGAACGTTGTCTCTGGGTTTCTTGTGACTGCTAGTAAATACGGCAAAAACTGTTATGAGGACTAATCTAGACACAATAGATGATAGAAATTAAAAAAAAATTGAATGGAAGCAAAATTTCTGAGTTGGATAAACTTAAAACCCAAACATAAGCAACAAAGTCAAATAATCAAAGTAAAAATTTTACCTAAGTTTTTCGCCTTGGAATTTTGAGTTTTCTCAACTTTTTCCTTACGGTGCAGAAGGTGTAAATATGGAGTAGGGTTAGGAAAGTGATTTATCATTATCATTATTATCATTACCAAGATTCACTGCTTGCCAGTAAAATAATGAAATGAAAATAATAAGACGGCAAACAACACCGACAGGGAGCCTGAGGATTACACTTTTAAATGTAAGTATGGGGATTCAGCTCAGTTAGACAGGTAACGGTACAACTGTTAAAACTAAGGGTCTTAAAACCTCAAGTTTTTGTGAAAAAAAGCAACGTGTTGTCAAGGTTACCAGGCCTGGTGATACAAAGCGAAAATCCTCAGTAGACCAGATTGTCTCATTGTCCACGAAGGGCCACACTCTCGTGGATTGCGTCCTCGGAAGGTTGCGGCCCCTGATTTGGGACACAGCTTTAGTCTTAGCACACTGGGATCCCTCATTGTGTGAAGTCTTTTTCATGGGCACATTGTGTCAACATCAGAGTTTTTGTTGGTTTGCTTAAGGAGCTCTCTTGTGACTAAAGCAAGCTGCTCTGTTGACTTAATTGATCAGTGGCCACCAGGGACCAGTAAATCTAATCTTTTTCTGCCCTGAAAGAAAAAACAATTAATGCTCAGTCAGTGCCAGACTGAAAACACTTGAGCATTTACTGCATTCAATTTAGATTTTTAATCCAACTGTAACAGAGACCGTAGAGTTTACACCTTAAACAAACATCATTCATCAATCTGGAAGTGCAGGCTTAAGGAAAGTGGAAAAAGAGTCATTTGAATGGGAGAAAAAAGGCGAAGTCACTATGGCGATAGAGGAAATAGGTCATTATAGGAGAGGAGAGTTCGTTACAACGGCCAAGTCATTAGAGGAGCGAAGAAGAAAGAAGATGATTTTTAGAGATGAATGACTTGGAGAGCTGACAGGAACCAAAAGAAAAGAAGAGGAAAAAAGTCATTAGAGGAGGAAAGTAGAGGCTTGTAAAGTCTCTGTGGGATCTGCTGCCTTGATCATTCACTGAAGATCTAACCAGCGACCAGCTGCTCTGCAGGAACAATCTCTCCTCTGCTTCTTTTTCCTTCTTCAATAACTTTTCATTAAAGCCCGGTAGGCACTGAGTGAAAAATCACAGCAGCACTGCTCCCTGTTTGCTCTCAAGGTTGATATTTTGCAGCGTCAGAAGGTTTGGAAACAGAAAAGTGTTGGTGGGCCAGACAGGTGATCAGTTAAATGTTTTGGGCCAAATTGAAACAGTGGTTTCTATGGATGGAACAAGCTCCTTCTTCTTTTATGGAGAAATTCATTTAGTCTGTCAGTCTTTGAATGGCCCTTTACTCTCTGAGGAAGTCAAGACGCTTTTCGAGCTTAACTGATGATGTGCTGAGCTCCATCACTGAGGCCACATGTGCAAGCCGAGCATTAGTTCAGGCATTCATCATCTGTTTGGCTATCAGGTGATTAGTAGCAGCTCAGTCATCATAACCTGATACGGCTCACTATTACTCTGCTCAAACTTTCCTGCCAAAACCATTTGCTATAGAAAATGAGCCGTGGTTTTGGAAACATTCCCATGTTTATGACTTGCAAGTAATTTTTCTTCCAAGCAAACACTATTAATGGCTAATACAGGAATATAATTTGAACAAAGTGAAATAACATTGAAAGAGGTGCTTGATCAATATATGTATTAAATTTGAACAAATAATCACAAATAACAACAGACCTCACCAGTACATCCGCACTTTTAGTTCAGCAATTTTAAGTATCACGTTGGAAACATCGGAATATGGAACAAAATTTTAAACATGTCTCCAAAAATGCCTCATTACCAGGCATGAATACTTGACTGTGTCAAATTCTTTGGCTGTTTTAAGGGTCGCCTGAAGCTTTTCATGCACCATGCATGAAGAACTTCAGACCACTGTGAATCAGGGATGAGTTTAAACTGAGCTGAAGTTTGAAGTTGAGTATTAGTAGGTGGCCTGTCTGTGCTGAGTGAGAGTCGCCACGGACAGTAGAAAGAGCCCTCAGTTAAAGTAATCAGTGGTTTTTACCTCTCACCAGCGTTCATGTGAAAGTGAAAAGCTGCTCTGTGGCTGGTGGTTGACTGTGTGAGGTATCGGTTCTTGACTTCCTGTGCGCTTGCACAGTCCTCGCTCTGTGACTCTGACTCCGTCATGCTAACCGCCGGCGGTTAAGTGACTTACAGCCTCTTCTCACCTCAACCACAATACCACATCTGAGCAGCACAGCGCAAGTCTGCAGCGTGTGCAGACGTGACTTTCATTCTGACAATGCACCTACAGATTCCTCTGTGTGAGAGGAGCTGAATGAATTTGAGGTGGTGAGGAGGTGACTGGGCCATGACCTGTGACCTCCTGCGATGATCAATCTGACTTAGAATTATTCATGACATATCTTGTTATAATGACACCGTTTATTAATAAGATGTATGCGTAACTTTTGACCGGTGTCTCCAAACTGTCTAAAAACTATGATATTCTGTACTGAGGAGAGTTGAATAAAAGTGCATGGGGACACACAGATAATAAGCCATGCTGAACAGTTTACCATTCGTCAACAGTGCAAATTTTGCAGGTTAAAGTTAACTAAAGTTGAACTTGAATGGATTGATCCTCCTGCTGCGTTCCATTTAAACCTTTTTTTTTTCAGATTAAAATTCTCTGCCTTCACTTTTCTTGTAAAGATTTGCGGTGTTGTCCTTTCTATAAAGCTGAAACATGAATGTATCTGCTGTTGTATTGGATAAATAAATCATCACAAAGATTATAAATGATCATTTGTTATCTTGGTCAAAACAATGAGGTACAGTTTGGTACAGTAGTTATTTTATAATGCCTTTTTTTGCACCCATAAATAAGATGGTGGAATGAGATGTTTTAAAAATGATGGATGTCTAACAGAGAAATGGTTGCTCGATATTGTCATATGTTTCTCTCAGTTTTCCTGTAACTTCCTGTAACTTTTATCTCTGGTATATATATGTAAATTATTTTCCCTCTTTATTTCTGTCACAGATTTGCTCTGATACCAACTACTGACATTTTCTAATTGTTTAATAAGACTGAAGCTGCTAAATTTCTGAGGTTTTTGTGTCTGTGACATCGGGACTGGAGGCTCTGCAGTGTGAAACTCTTTTTACTCCCTGGCAAACAGAGCAGAACATTCAGCCTTATATGACCATTATTATATTGTAAATCATTATTATGTAAATGAGGAACTCGCATGAACGTGCACGTCCTCCTGAATGGGTGGGACTCATCGGCCTGAAACAAGCGATTTACGACAAGTTTGAGGAAAGAGTGAGAGATATTTAGGATAAGATAATGAACATGTTTGTGTTTCAGTGAGAAAAATGTTTCTCACGTCTTGATCAAAGTTTTATTTCCTGTATAACAAACGCATTTTATTTTGAAAATCTACACTTTATCGAATACTGTTACCATTTAAAAAAAAACTTGTAAATGCACATATGCAAGCACACACTACATCCTCACACATTACTCATGCATACACACATCTCTCTCTTATATATATATATATATATATATATATATATATGTGAGTCTTTGTTGTTCTCCACACTGCAGCTGCTGGGAAATACGACTGTCCAGCCTGAGAATCTATTAGAGACGAGGGGATCCAGCTCGCCCCCCTGTTCTCCATCCAACTCCAATACAAAGTGACTGCAGCATTACATCAGGATGGATCAGATTTTCATTAGTGTGTGCAGCTCGTGTACAACAGGCCCGTCAGGACCTGTCTGTCCGTCTGGCTGCACGCCTGCTCTCTCCTCCGTTCAACGTAACGCACAAAAAGACACGCAAAGGGAAAATGAACGCACAGAAATGCACATAACTCATCTGTCCTACCTGCCAAAGCCTCTATTACCTAATGGTGTGTTACTCTGTTGACTGACACCGGCGGGGGCCCCCCTCTGTGAGTTTAAAAGACACAAGACGGTGTTTGTAAATCAACCTGAACCCACACAGAACGTTTCCGAGCTCCTCAAAAAGATCCTGTACGCATGCTGGTTTTGATAGATACAGTCCAGATACGTGACTTTGAGTTTGATATAAATTATGTTCCAGTTTTGGCTCATTTCAACACACAGTCATAGATAAAGGATTTCCCAAGATTCATAGAAGGGAAATGCGTTTCTTGTCAAATGGAACCAGGATACCGAGCCTGTAGCCCCTTTGCAGATCCCATAGAAAAGCTTTGGGAAGCAGCAGCTGCGAGCAGTGCTGGGAAAGTAATCCAAAGTATATTTTCCAAACCAACCAGTTAGTCTTCATTTCAAGTCTTCTTTCTTCTAAAACCAAAGAAAACTGTTTGGAAACACTTCACATGAAGCATAAATCCCTTGGTGCAGGTTGTCCAACCAAGATCTTGAATGTGGCATCATCTTCTCATCCTCTCCTCATTCGGTTGGGCCATGAGATAATGGGCTCGTCCATCAACCCCTGAGGTCGGAGGCCAGGAAACATCCTCTGGTACTCCATGGATTGATTGAACTGCAGTTGTAGTGGGTGTTTTTTTTTTTTTTTATCCCCAGGATCGTCCAGGGAGCAACGATAAGCAACAATAAGCTCATTCCAGACTGGAAAACAAACTGATTCATGCTCTATCAGGATTGTTTGCCAACAACAGGTTTGGGTTTTATAAGACAGAAGTTTTACATGGTGGAGGTCAACTGGCTTCCCAACCTTTTCCAACTTATGGTCCACTTGGAAATCTCAAAAATGTTGGGAGGCCAACATCTGACCCCACGAGATCACTTGGCAATTCACCATCCGCCTATTGACTCACTTCCCTTTTAACTCTTCCTGTTGCTAACCAGCTATCCATTTTGATTCTCCAGTTTTTGCCATGGATGTAATCCTTTAGATTATCAGACTGAGATAGCAAACAAGTATATGATGTGGTCCGACGGCAACAACTTCCTATCATTAAATTAAAACCACTTAAAAACATTATTGTTATTTCTATTTTCATTTATGAATTACATCTTTTCGCCAAAATTATGCGGCTTTTAAAATGATTTTTCAGTCCACTTGCAATTCCTGGCCCACAGGTTGGGAACCACTGGTTTAGCAAAGGCACATCTGGTTAATTTTCTTTCCCCTGCTAAAGGGCAGAATAGAGAAAAATCCTCTTTATTAGTCAAGTATGTTTACACACACAGAAATTTAACCTCTGCATTTAACCCATCCGTGAGCAGTGAACATGCACACACACACACACACACACACACACACACACACACACACACACACACACACACACACACACACAAATAAATAGATAAATAAATAAATAACCCATCATGAGTCAGCATATTGTGGGTTTATTTGGTAGATCTGAGTGAGCGTAGAGAGGAGACCAGGTTTTATATGGAGCAGGATCAGATTGTCGTTTCCTCAGTTTGTGTGATTTATTGATCATTTTTGTTGTGTCTTTCCAGATGAGTAATATGATTTTCTTGGCCACTGTCGGTTAGGATAAAAGCTTGAAGATGTTGGATTGTTAGTGAGGAGAGATCTGAGGTTGAGGATCTCGGACCGCGTTCCCATGACCTCCGCCCAAAGCTCACAAACTAGGTTTGAGCCAGGATGCTTCAAGAGCAACTTTGCCTCCAAGAAAAACTACTACAACTAAAACTCCAATAGCATCTGAAGTTTGTCATGCATCGTAACACAGTTTACAATCTCCAATGTGAAAATCAACTTTTTGTGCAGGAACTGACCTCAGCCTCTTCCAGCTGGTGACGGTGAGAAGCTACTGGAAGGAATTCATCCCCGTGTAACGGTTCACTGGCGTCTCACCATTAAAACCAGCAGTTTGACAGCGACAGAGAGGAGTCCTGTGTCAGCTTTATGGGACATGCACCGTAACACCTTTAACATCTTTCCAAAATAAACACAGCCACCACGTCCACTGAAATCAACACAAAAGAAACACACACACACACACACACACACACATACATACGCACGCGCGTGTGCACACACACACACACACACACACACCAGGTGGAGGCTGTGGCTGGGCTTCAGATGTCACATAGGTTACGAGATGGATTTTCTCATGTGCAGAGATTCTCAAACCAAAGCTGAGTGATTTTCTTGTGACATGATTGGTTTGTGTTGCGTTCTCCAGCCAGTTGTGTTGTGGTGCAGAAAAAAAGTACAAGATACAACATCAATTTGAAGCAGGTGTACACAACTTTACATACAACAGTGGAACTGTGCACCGGTTACGTATGACCCACACACTGACCTAAAAAATGTTGAGAACTTGAGTTATGTTGTCAAACTGAATTTGTAGGCCAACTTGTAAGTTCACACTGGGTCAATATAAAGAAATACATATATATTAATACAAAATATATTTATATACAGTTTCCTAGTCTTGTTTCTGGTGTAAGTTATATTCATTCATTCAAAGCCAGTTGACATTTTGTATTTTAAATCGTGCATTATTGGGGGTCCATCCTGCTTTTTATATTGTTGGGTAAAATATTCATTTGGCACAAGCTCAAAGCTCCGATACTTCAGGTTGTCCAAATCCATACTCCTTTGCTACATGTGCAGATGAACATACCATAAAATGCATACTCTCCAGTGCGTGGCTGTGGTGCACGGGCCAACATATACTCTAGTATGAGATGGGCACATGTTGGCCACACAGAGAGCTGGTCTGACCACTGACTCTGTGTTTCCTCTGACTCACAGTTTCCACTGAAACACAATGAGCTGCAGCAGCGAGCGAGTGGACGGTCGATGTGGACGATATCCCTACCTTGGTCCTACAGGCAGATGTGTAGGTACAACGCACACACACACACACACACACACACACACACACACACACAGTAGAGATGGAGCCATAGGAAACCCATGCAGAGCAGCCGAGGACAGCTCTCCACCAATCAGCAGCCTGCCAGACTGGGCAGATGTGGAGACACAGAGCTCTTTCACATTCATGCTCGCAGTTGACAGATTAACCAGTTGCTACTGGTGCTGGGCATTGATGTAGAATTTGTTCAAAAGAGAGCAGTATTATGTATTAAACTGTCAGTAAACATAACAACAATGCTGCATGTTACATTACCAGTAAACTTTAACGTGTGAAACTGACTTTGAAATTAAATGATACAGACAAAGTCATTATTTTATCACAGTGCATGGTTTTATCTTAGTCTCCAGTTAACAGGTTCAGGGTCCCATGATGGTATAAATGATTTTATAACATCCTCAGATTGAAGGTCCCATATAATATAAGGGTATATTTCCATGTCATCTTTGATTACAAAGCAGGTCTAGGTTCTATATTAATATTGTGAAAGTATCAAAGGGCTCAGTCCACAGAGAAATGCACACAGCCTGTATTCAGAAACTGAGCCTGAAAACCAGCCGTCAGGACTTCTGTAACTTTGTGATGTCACAACAAAGCAGACCTGGATCCACCACCCAACCTTGCAGGATTTGGTTTCTCTGAGTGTTTACCTGAAATCTGCTATATTTTTTCTTGCATCACTCAGAAAACAGTCAGCCAATCTTGTTACTGGAGCTCCAGAGAGAAGCCTGAGAGAGTAGATAAAAACTAAAACTACACTGAGATGGTTTTTGGTTCTTCAAACCACAAATATATCTTCTTATGGATCAACACTTAAAATAAAACACAGGAAAAGTGTGAAATATGAGACCTTTAAAACATTCAAACTTTAAAGGTCAGTTGAGTTATTCTCTGGAAAACCTCCACCTTTCCTATAAAGAGTAAAACCATCTGAAAGTTTCTTTTGTAGCCCACCTCAAATGCAAAGGAAACTTTCAGACAAGGTTTGATGACTAAAAAGTAAACTGCCTCAGAGGCCTGAGACCCCTCCCAAACCTCCCAAGCTTTAGGAGTCAACATGTCTGTGGTAATTTGATTAAAACCTCACCTCCCATACTATCCAGTCTATAAGCCCAGTCATGCAGGGAAGCCTTGTATTAAGATCTGGGCATAAAGGTGCCAGTATACTCTGTCAGAACTGCTTGTCCAATGGTTGGTAGCTTTGTAAACCTCCTTTGCACATAGCTTTCTGAGTCGGGGGGTATTAGAGGGGGCATCTGCGTCTGACCACTTCTTTAACTTTCAGGAACCCACAATTCATCACTCAGTGACTGGTCATTGGTGTGGTGGGTGGGTTTCTCTCTCAGCTCTATTTTTTTGTTTTTTACACAATCATTTATATCACTTTGGTGAGTAAAACCAACATCATGAATGCCATCCAGGAGAAACTGTAAGAAAATGTATGACCTTATCACCATATTTAAATTATTATTGCATCTTCCTCTGTCTGCATAGCAGCCAGCTTTTCACTCCACTGTCAAGTGTGACAGTTTAGAACAACAATAATGACCTTAGTGGAAACACATGCGAACAAATCTTGAAATAATCTCAAAATATTGCAAATGTTTTTTTATGCTTGTCTGAGGTGGAAAGTTTAGTTTATCAGTAAAAGCAAAATACGACAAAGTGCAATGGAAATAGACTTGAATGAATCATCATCAATCGCAGATGAAGCATGTGACTGAAACGTCCAGTGAAGAGATGAAAACATCAGATCTGTTGAGGAGACTGGAAGCTTCCCCTAACCCTTTCCAATCATCACTCCTCATGCCTAAACCTAACCAAGTACTAGCCAATCAGAAGTGGGGAAGGGGAGGATCTTCATCCACCTCAAGTGGAAAAAAAAATTGTTTTCCATCGTTTGAGCTCTTAATGGCAGTGACTGGAGAATCAGCTCCACCAGCTGTTTATCTCAACAAACCAACTCCTAATATTCACATAATGATCAAGGATGGAAAGACCCATTAACTTTCATTTTCTTTCGCTGATTTCGGTTTTGAAATTCTGTTAAAGATTGTGCAACATTTGGATGGAAAGCTCGCTGGTCACTGGTGGTCGGACAGCACATCTTTCATAAAGGTAGTGACATCAGTAACTTGAAAAACTGTCCTGCTCAGAGACAACAACTATATTACAGCCTCAGCAGTCAGGATTTAGATGATGCTACAGCACAACAGCAGCTGAATGATATATGAAGCATTTGATTCTGCTGATCACAATATTTTACTAGAAAAACTGTCCTTGGTAGGACCATATGACTAATGAGTCCGGTAAATGGTTTTCATAAATCTCTCTGACAGAACTCAGGCAGGAGTTAGTACAGGTGTCCCAGAAGGATCAATTCTTGGTCCCCTTTCATTCTCTATATAAATAAACAGTATTTTCTGTCACTCCTAGTTGTAATGTTCATGCCATTCAAGATCCTAACAACAAGTCTATCATAATACAATGAAAACAAACAAACAAAAAATCCACCATTGGGCTTTGATACATACACGCACGTGTACCACACAAATAACAGAGGATGATTTACTATCATGGTTTCATGCCGTTTTGGTTGTTTTGGTTATTACCGCGTGTGTTAGCTACCGAGCGGCGTTGTTACTCTGGTTTGTCCATCACAGAGAGGAGCCGACTGAGACTGGAAGAACATCAAGAAACAACACAGCTATCACTCCTCTGAGAGAGATGGAGGTAAAGAGAGGGATGTGGGGGCAGATTTTACAAGACAAAAATGTCTGCCTACCTTTGTCTTTGTCTTTTCTCTCTCTCTCTCTCTCTCTCTCTCTCTCTCTTTCTGTCTCTGGCATACACTTCATAACTCTCTCTTTCTTTAGTCTTCTTTTACTTCTTTTCTTCCGCCCCTCCATCATACCTTCACCATATGGGGCTCCTAACTCCTCGACTCATAAAAGGCTGAAGGACAGAAATCTGGAGCAGTCAGAGGTGGAAAACATGACCTCTGTAAGAGAAAGAACAAAGAGAAAAGAAGAGAAAAAACAAAGACAGAGGAGAAGAATTAAAAACCCTTTGTAGTTTTATTTGTGGATTTGGAATTTGTAGCAGAATGAAAAGGTCAGAATTTTAGTAATTTGCAATAACGTTTACACACTTACCCTCATCTCAGGAGTCAGACAATGATTCGTGTTAACTTTATGTTTTTATTGGTGCAAAATTAAATTAAAGTCTCATTAAAAACTGAAAACAATGAGCCTTATTTCTCAAGGATGTTTTGTCTAAACTTTAGTGAAGTAAAAGCATCATACAATATGACACTATAGTGCTGTTAACACTGAGGCACAGTAGTCTGAGAAAAATATTACCCAGGCTCCCTGCACTCATAAACACAAAGGATTTCTTTAACATACAAAGCTGCGACTGTAAAATTTTATCACAATCTGAGAGGAAGAGGTGAAATCCCACGACAGTCAGCTGTGGGGTGAAAATGTGATGCTGACATCCGCTGCTGCTTCTGCTTACAGGTGTTTGTAATCAGCCTGTAAACCATTAGTTTAACTTTGATTCAGAGGTATGAGATTTAAGAGATTTATTCAGGATGGATTATTTCCCTTTCCAATTTCATTCAAGTTTTATTAATCACAAGTCAATTCAATAATCGTTTAGTAAAAATATTAAATAAACATTTTGGAAAACTGCTCGGAAATGTGACCATTGGAGTTAGCTGAGCTAGCAGTTAGCATCTCTGCATCAGCATCTCAGCATTGCTTAGCATCACGTTAGCATCTCTGGCGACTGAGCTTCTTGATCGAATACTAATCCAAGGCTAATTAACTTGCTGGCTAATTAGCTAGTTAACCGGGTAAGCTAACAAAGCCAGGTATGGTGGTTGCAGACACTGATACCTGCTAATATATAAATTAAATTGGTGCTAACATATGAATGAAATAATACCAGAATTTCACTTCCCTCAAAATAAATGCTGTAAAGCACTTTGCATTCCATTCACGTGCATTAAATGTGAAAAAAAAGACTGAAAATGACTGCATTGATTATTTGAGACTATTTTACATCAATTATTGGTTGCTGAAGCTGATTGACAGCAGATTGATGCAGTCTAAATTCAGTGCAGTAATTATTTAAGAAACTATTCAAAAAGTTCTTGCACAAAATTACTAAAGCATGACCAGTGTGAAATTTTATCCTATTGTTTATTTTTTACTCTTATTGTAATTATTATTATAGCACACGAGCCTTTCCACTGTACCATCTCTGCATTGCACTGCTCATGTAGAAAATATGTGACAAATAAATCTTTGAACAAAACTGGTAATTTTCTGTCTGTGTCAGCACATTCTTAATCAGCATCTGTCTACATCTGTCCATCTGTCTGGGAAGTGTTTCATCAGCGTTGTCAAAGGTTAAATATTTCTCAGTGATATGACGTCTGGCTGTGAAGCTGGACGGACTCTGGTGACGGGGGCAGCCTTTGTTTTGGCTGAGTAACGCTCTGGGAAAAGACTTCCTGTGGGCCGATGCCGAGATGCTTGTGAAGTTACTCATATGTCACCGAAAACACAGACTGTTGTTGGGAATCAGCGGCGTGAAGACGTCTTCAGCCCCCATTTGATTTTTAGCATTTTTGGCACATTTTGCAGAAGGCATGCAGCCAGGAGATTGTACTTGTACTGGTATTTGTATCTGATCAAACGTAAGTCTGCAGGACTCAGACAGCAGTTGTCAATTTGTCATTTATTTGCATGTTGTAGCTCATTGAGGGGGACCAAATTCAATCAAATTTACCTTTAACTTTAGGGAAGTGTTTTCCCCACATAACAGTTCATACAAAAACACAGTTTCTTGCTGTTTCATACAGAAAGTTAAGTACCTTCTTTGGTCTATCAAACCACATACACAGATGGGTTAATGGGGAGAAATGAGTCATCACAATTCAGATCTTGAAGTAGATCATCCGCCCAGAAAAGGAGTTGTTTGCTGTTCCCAGGAGGCTGAAAGCAGCCATTGTAAGGGTGGAGAGGAGGAAGAGGATTTTCCTCTGTGAAATATTCAAATATTCAATCACAAATGGAGCTGGAAAATGTGAAGTATGCACAGAGTTGCAAAGAGTGGGAATCAGAGGAGTGGGAGATGTTACACAAATATCAGCAGAGCTGTTGCAAAAAAAAAAAAGGAAAAAAAGGAAAAAAAAAGGAAAAGACAGCAGTGCAATCTCAAACAGAAACAGAAAGAGAGCAGAGGGATTAACAGAATTTTTTTAATGGTCCCTGGATGAGTGTAAATTATTTTAGCAGAATATTTTTGGACATCTTGTTTCCTCCAGCAGGTAAATGCTGGAAATGTTTTTTGTAAAAGTGTTTCCATGTGAGATATTCACAGTTTAACCCCTGATGTTTCCACAACGAAGACGTAATTTTGTAATGAAAAAAAAAAGAAGCCTAAACTGAGTCATAGAAATTAAATGCATTTAATGTTTGTTTAATGACGTTACAGAAACCTCAACCAAAAGCTTTGAGTGTCTAAACAGAACCATAAAAAGCTTAATGATGCCTCAGGCTCTATGAGGAGGATTATAGAGAAGCTGTTGGTGAACATTTAGCAGATATTGTGTGTATGAGCAGATTGAAACTTGGCAGTTAGATTATTTAACATGGCATTATGTTGATTAGAAACATAATCCAGGCAGCATTGAGTTACGTAGCACTATAAGTGTAAGTTCTGTAAAAAATGGCTGCATCACCACAGGCTCAGGTCACAGCTCCAGGTTTGTTCCAAGCTCAAGGTGAAAAACCAGGAACAACAGAAAGTTTTAAAAACAAAACAGTCACAAGTCACAAAAGTCACGTCAGTCACCTCACCTTCCACTCACTAAAATCGGGTTAATGCAAACTTTATTTTCAACAAGTATGACAAGTTCCTACAATTTCTGCACAAAATAAATGCACACAAATTAGAGTTTTTTGTGTTTGAATTTTGCTTCAGTCATTTAGTTTTCTGTACCGCAGAACGTTGTTTCTTGTTAGGAGGCGGTGATGGCTTGACTAGAGCAGTACCTACATCTTTGGTGCAGATTGGAAGCTAGTTGGTTAGCATGCTAACTTCAAAATCTGCACTCATAGTGAGTCCAGCATTATTAAATTGTTTCATGTTTCTGTTCAGACTCTCACAGAACTTGGTTAAAGCAGTTTTGCTATTGCTACATAGCTAATGTTAGCATTAACAGCTGTTTACTTACCAGTCTTGCTAAGCGGTTCGGCCATTGTTGTCCTTATAATACAAGAGGTTACAATACATCTGCAGGGCAGACTTGAGGCTACAGTGAGTTGCTAACAGAAAGTAATGAATCAGACTGGGGCTAGCTGGTTAGCATGCTAATTTGAGTAGTAGAAAAGACTTCAAGAGCTAACATTGCTGTTGCTTTTCACCTCTGGAGACAACTGTTGGTTAGTAAAGGAATGAAGTTTGATGCTGAACTCACTACTAACATAAGATATGTGTCAATGGCAAAAACTTACAAATAGCTCCTCTCACCATAGAGGTGGATCATTTTTAACAGCTATATCTGAAGGTACTGATAAACTACTTTATCGTTTTTTTTTTATTTTTATTTAAAGGGCTTGTTGGATTTTTAAACACACTATCAACTATCAGCATCACCTCGACAACTACGAATGTAAAATAAGAAATATATCAGAAAAGAAATAAAGAAAAATTTGAACTTTTAAAGAGCATCATCTGCCTCTACAGCACAGCAGTGTGCACTGAGTCTGAGGCTGGACGTCCTAAACGGTTCCAGTCTGAGATCCAAATGTGAAACCCAGTCTGCCATCAGAAAGGCAAACTGGTTAAAAACACAACAGCAGTAGTGTTTGCAGGAGCCAACAGGAGCAGCTCCACATCAACAGCTTCTGAAGCCACATCTGTGATGTGAGTTTGTTTTATCATCAGGGGATCTGGTAACTAAATATTTGAAGGTAAGTGCTGCTGGAAGGACACCGCAGAGAGAAAGAGAAACAGTGATGTCATTCAGGTTCAGCGGGGAGCGGGAGGGATCCAAAGACATCATCATCATCATCATCATCATCATCATCATCATCTTCATCATCCTCAGTGCTGCTACTTCTGGATAAACTATGTTAGTGAGATAAAATCGCCTACACACTCAGTCCTCAGAGTCGGGGACTTGGATCCTGCTTCTCTGTGAGGTATTCTCCTGGATCCTGCAGGGAAACTATTGCTTCCAAATCTGTCCTCGTACACTCTGAGGTCAAAGGTCAGAGGTCAGGGGTGTGTGTCTTCCTTCACCACATCTGGTTTGTTTTCCTCCCTGACACAGCAGTCGTCAGTAAGGAGAAACTGGAAAGAAAGGAGGAGAGGTGATGCAGAAAACTTCTTTCTTTCTTTCTTTCTTTCTTTCTTTCTTTTTTTCTTTCTTTCTTTTGCACTAAAAAGAAAACGCCTGTAGCCAAACCTCAAGTCCCTGTTCACGCTTTACCGTCATGCACAGTTGACTTTCAAACTCTGAGCTGCATTTTTGGATTCAGAGGCCGTTTGTCTCCTTAAAGCTTCATTAGACGCAACAAAGCAACACGTCACCTCTCACCTGTACATGCAGTGCTGTCCAGCGCTGCAGGTTTTTGTGAAAAAATGTTACATGTTGCCAAGGTTGCAAGGCGAAAGGAGCCGCACTTTGCGATGAAACGATAAGGGCAGTTACAGCTGTTGACGCTAAGTGAAAATCCTCGGTAGGCCAGACCGTCTCATTTCAGTTGAGCCTTCGCGGTGGACTGTGTCCACCTGACTGAGATTCAGTAACAGAGAACAGTGTGCCCATTACATGAATTACAAAAACATAATTAACTCAGACACAGAAAGCTCATAGTTTCTCTTCGCATCATTTTCCCTCTCTGACTTCTCTGCTCTGAACAATTTGATCCATGTGGTTTGATTTCATCATGGAGCTGAAAAACCCCTGCTCTTCCACCTTTCCTCTCATGTGCCCTTTCACACCTTCAACGCTCTTATTTCTGTCATGTGATACTCAGTATAAATGACCTGTTCTTTACTTTTTTATTTTGGCATTTAAAATCAAACACATGAGAGTCAGTTCGGAAAGCAACCCTTTTTTTTTTTTTCCAGTTCCTGAAAAGCTGTGCACTGAGTAAACTGAAGGCGTGTCCTCTCTCTCAGCTCACACAACTTCTTTTATATCTAAAGTAAGAAAGAGGATTTACATTTCAAATATTTTTGATTCAATTACTCACACTTCACCCACCAGGAGCAGAGAATTTCCTGCTTCAATAAGTGAACTGAAGCACAGTGCAGGTACTTGTTTGGTTCAAGACAGGAAAGCTGGCAGCGCCGCCGCAGCCTTAATCGTATTCATCCTGTGTGCAGAGATTATGGCTCTGAAGGTTCGAGGAGCAGACTGTGAGCGCAGGGTTGCTGGTTTGAATCCCCCACATCAGCTGGTAGAAGTGAGTGATTCAGTGGTTTTATTTTGAACAAAGAAAATCTGCCGTTGTGACTTTATTTCTGGGGTTTTCTCAATTTCCACTGTCTGACTTGTAGCCTCTTTATGATCACTGCGCTTTCAACATTTCTATTTCTTAATTGAGATGTTGTTTTTACTCTAAACTGTTAATTATGCTGCAGGAAACACTGTCTCTTCATTTTTCACATTTGGTAAAGCTGAACTACAACTACTGTAGATGCAACACACTGGAAACAGCCTGTCTTCAGTCCAAATTCACAGATTCTAATCAAATTTGCTGAAGATCGTCAAAAGAAAAGTTTGAATATGAGTTGACTGCCATTAAAGCACTACAGAAGAAGGTGAGGTCATTAAAAGAGCCAGTCAAAGCAGAAATGATGGAAAACCATGCAGAAATCATGGTGGAAATCTGACCTATCTGTAATGAGGTGATGTTTAAGTCACATGATTCATATACATCAGCCTTTATTCACCTGTTTTACTTCACATTTATCCAAACACCTATTCACTCCTCAGATAGGAGGAAGAAATGTTTCGTGATATTTCAACATTCGAAATTGAAAAATGCATGAACACAGGTGGAAACAACACTTCATGTCATAAAGTATTGTGTCAAGTCATTTGTCATCCATCAGTTAAAGTCGGCTGGACACGTCGGATTCACCGTACAGGCAGAAGGAGACGCCAGGATACAGCAGCCAGAATGTATCAATCATTGTGAAGTCAGTGTAAATAAAGGCAGAGGTTTTGATATGCAACCATGCATTTCCATGGTTTTATGAAAGTAGTTTGTGACTTAACCTTTTTTAACCGTGAGTTTTTTGCATCAGGTTTGTGTCTTATCCCTTATCTCCTACAGAAAATCTGACATTTAAAATAGTTCATATTGTCAAAAACCGAGCTCCTCTTGATGTTTGTTTAAAACCTTAAATCCACAAACGTGTTTTTCCAATGAGCAGAGTAAGTCAATCGGTTCAGACTCCTGTGGCCTTTTTCAGAGGTGACAGACAAACTTTAAACAGAGAATCTAAAGTGTGTAAACCTTGAAAAGGAAAAGGAAACCGCCTTAAGACCAACATTTACTTTATTTGCAGGAGACCATGATGAATAGCTAAAATCTGTCTCACACACACACACACACATACATACAAACACACACTTGACGACCTTAAACAACTTGTGCAAAGGAAAATGCCCCATTGAAAGAAAAAAAAACAGTTATTTGGTATGTGCAAAAGTGACAGTTATATTAAACCTGCTGCCACTTACTGTAGCCTCTCACTGTCTGTTTATACTTTAAATTTAAAGATCCCATATTTTACATTTTTCCTTTTATTCCAAATGTTGATCTCCTCTCTCTGGCTTCTGTCTGGAGCTCTGCAAGGTTGAATAGTGTGATCTGGTGGGCAGGGTTTGGGGCATGGCTAAGAGCGGTGACTACATTGTTATGACATCACAAAGTTACAGTACTCCTGACCACTCATTTTTAGGCTCAGTTTCTGAATACAGGCTGTGTGCATTTCTCTGTGGCCTGAGCTTTGATACTTTCACAGTATTAATATAGAACCTGGACCTGCTTTATAATCAAACAAGACATAGACATCTACCTTTATACTATATGGGACCTTTAAGATTTTACAGCTTACCAGTGCTTTTTTATCATGATGTCACGACCTCAGTCCAACCAAAGAGGGATTTTCCTCCATTTAACTCCTCAGATTCTTTAATTCAAATAATAGGTAGAGGTTAAGTCAGAAAAAACGAATCCAAAGAACCCAACAGTATACGTTTTTTTTTTTTAAAGATTTTTTCTGTGACTCCTTGGAGACTGCATTGAAAAACCTGTAATCTCTCTGATAGTGAGCTTGAAACAGTGTGTGTGTGTGTGTCGGTGTGTGTGTGTGTGTGAGTGTGTGTGTATTGGCGTATCCGCAGTGGAACCGAATCACAGCTTTAACCCAGCAGCTGCATCTCCATCTGAATCTGCTTCCTGTTTTCAAACATGTCGACTGCGGCCAACTGGCTCTCCGTCCTGTCTGGAGAATTTCAAAACATGGATTTATGACGTGATAAATTCTTCTGCTTCTTTCAGTCAAATAGTCTGTGATGGTGTGAAAACAGAGTGGGGAGGGGTGAACACGCTCCCTTTCTATCAACAGGTGCTGCCCTGCAGCCCTTGAGCAAGGCACTTAAGAATTAATTGAATCATTTACAGGTTATATGAACCAGAGAAGTGAAAAATAGAAACACCAGAGAGCAAAAGCACAAATTTATTTCCTTAGATAAAGAACAGGGTGCTGTCACTTTATGGAGCCACAATAAAAATCAAGTTAAAATTGTGTAAAGTTAAGTTTTTATAGATGTAAACTAAAATTCCTCTCCAAGACTTCATTCGAAAATCACCCATCTCAAAAACATAAGCTTAAAAGAGTATGCACTTTGCATCTATTATTAAAAGACGTAAAGTAAGGTGGGGAAGGTTCCAGCCTCGATGATAAAGTCACATAATTCACTCCGTTTCCATTGCACTTTGCCACATTTGGCTCTTATCAATATACAAACTTTTCCACTTTAGCCAAGTGTTTTTGCAATATTATTTATTTTATATTTTTATATTTTATATTTTTAAAAGAAATGTATGTGCAACTTCAAAATGTACATAAAAACAGGTGTGTGGCAAGCAGCACTCTACTCTCTTTGTCTTAATAAAATAACATAACTAACGTAAACTAGTTAAAGGCACAACTTTGTTGTGCAGAAGGTTCCCACCAAAATAATTAATTGTAATTTGTATGTCAGACAAAAACCCATGTTTTGTTTATTTATTTATATATAAACATATATTTATATATATATATATATATATATTTATAATTATATATAAAGCTATATATATATAAAGCTGAACCTAGAAAATGTTTGGAATTTTTTCTTGATAAACTTAAATGTTTAATTGATAAGACCAGTTGAAAAACAACATGTTGACGAACAAATGTCATTTAGCTAACTGTTGTTAGCAACTTCTCTTAACTGACAGAATAAAGAGGCGAGCAAATGTGCACACAGCAGTGTTTGTGTGTGTGACTGACAGTTACTGAGAACTATATTGAGATCTGAACACACAGCAGTCTGCAGGTCCCTGTGTTACGTTAGTGATGCATATTTCACTCACAGCTGTTAAAACCATCATTGCAAACTTGAACATCTGGCTGAGGGGGGAACACATTTATTGGGGACACATGACTGCATTGCGTACCCCCCTCCCCCACTCCTGGAAACACAGCTGCCAGGTTAATGGTTCCCAGGTGAAAGGTCCCTCCCCTCTCTCTATCTGTTTACCTCAGCTTCTTAATCATTCAGTCGTGTTGAGACTATTTTATTGTGTTTAACATTTGTTAATTTTTAATAAAACTTCATCACAGAGTACACAGATTACAATACGTTCACGCAAGCTAAAACTGGATTAGCAACATATGGATGTAATTCATTTTATATTAGGTACGACTGGTAATGTTTTGAAAACATTAACTAAAAAATTAACAGTACAACAGTAGAAGAACAGTAGAAATAATAGTTTCAAATTAATTGCTTGAATGAATTCCAGCCTTTGTCAACGGGACATGGCCATGCCCACGACACACAATGACAGAAACAATAGATACAACAGCTGGTAGTCAAGCTAGCTTCCACTGACAATTTTATTTATTCATTCATTTATTTATTTATTTATTTTTTTACCTTTATTTACAGTATTCATGTGAATCCGATTAAGATGGAAATCTCATTGTCAAGATAGACCTGAACGTACATAAAAAACATAATAAAAACAACTCATGAACAGAAAGCCCAAAAGAATTTACATTAGAATTTAAATAACTAGCAATAAACATTACTAAAAAGTAATAAAAATAACACACAAGGAAAATTTAAAACATATAAAATGCCTAGATTAAAACACATCAGCCATTAATCCAGCGAGAAAAAAAAGCCTCATTAGTTAAAACATTTGCATTCTGTTTTGGGAAGGTTTAAAATCTTGTTTCTAAAATGTGAATGACTTGTAAAACTATCCATGTTTAAAGTGCTTTTCATGCCTGGCGCATGAAATCCAAATGCGATCTTTCCAAATTCAGAATTAACTTTAGGTATCTGGAATGTTAGCCAATCATGTGGCTGAATTTGGTTTCGGACGAACTGATCAGATTAAGAGAGATGTCATGTAAAACGGTAATCTCCCAATAAGTTAATTTTGGAAATAAATTGGTACCAATGCATGTCATGTCTCCCATAGAGAGGACAAACTAACCTTCTTGTATAGGGTGCAATGACAGGTACCATAAACATCACCAGTAATAAACCAACAGCTTACTGCCGCTACCAGAGGGCAGTAAATTACAAGATGCAAACAGATCGCTGTTATAAAATGTACCTCCCTTGTCCTGACGACACACTACTGATATGAGCCTTAAATTGCAAATTCTGGGTCATCTGTATCTGAAACAACGTGCAGCACCTTGCATTTTTTAAAACAGTGCTGTTTTGGTCTGAACTCCCAGTACACTTTGGTCCTTTTTTATTAAATCAAAAGTAGCGTAGGCTGGCATGTGAAACACTTTGGAGTATTTGGGTCATTCTGTTTAATCAGAGTTGAAGTAACTTGAGGTAATTTTCACCAATAATGAATTTAAAGCAGATGTGGTTTGGTTTTCAGATAATGATGGCGTATGATGGAGCAGCTCCATGATGAGATGAAATGGTTTTTCAGGGAAACAGTGAAGTGGTCACAGCGGTTGGAGCTGCAGTGGAAAAATAAAAGGACGTGGGTACAAGTGAGGTGGCTGCGGTGCAGTGGTTTTCATTTGAGCGACAGAAACGGGCAGAGCCGTACGCTCATCGTCTGGAAACGTCCTCCCAATTCTGGTAATGATGCATGAGATGGAGGGAGCAACGCTGGTGATTAGACTGACTAATAAAAGCAGTTGAAAGGGAGGAATGAGCTTTGAATGGGTCAGTAATGGGATGGATCCAATTTAGTGAGGAACCGGTGCCATGAAATGAAGAGGTTTGTTCCATCATGAAGCTCAGTGTCTGACTAAAGTCAATGACATCCGCTTGTTCACAATGAAGTCACGAAGGATTAAAGTTGAACTAATGTCTTGAAGAAAATAATATGACTTTTTGAGCTTGAATATGAAGGACTGGACATTTTGAACTGTGAACTTTGAGTAATTTGTTTCTGGAAACATTTAAGAAAAAGGATTTTTAATATTTGAGGCACTTTTTTTCATATTCCAGTCCATTAATGTTTATGTTTTCTTATTTCCCTTTTCTATTTCTAAATATCATGAATGAACATCTTTATATCCAAATACTGTTTTTCTAAGTACAAGCTCTGCCTCCTGTCAATCACAGTCCCAACAAATATGTGTACGCCTCTTCCAGCTTCTCAGATTTCCAAAAAACCTACAATCTAAAAACTCTACAAGTAGAAGAAGCACTGAACCCTGATTTATTGTATTCCTTTAAAAAACACCACTAGATTTATGGACATCAGTGACATCAGCACTGTGGTGGGGGAAACACTTTGGAGCCCACCAAGTTCACAAAGCTTTGCTGTTCATATTTAAAGTGAAGTGGTTTCCATCCACCTGTTCTAGGCTCATTTTCAAGTTGTGCTTTAAAAAAAAAAAAATTGGAAAAATTGAGAAAATCTCAAAAAATGGCAAAAGAAATCTTCTTGGCTAATGTGGAAAAATGGTGTAAAACAAAGTGGAAACAGACCTAGTGACTAAATGCTGACATGACTTCAGAGGTCCAATATTGTATAAAGGTAGACCCACCTGGACCCACCATCCAACTTTGCAGGATTTGGTTTCTCTGAGTGTTTATGTGAAATCTGTTATATTTTTATTTGATCACTCAGAAAACAGTCAGCCAATCAGAAGAGAGGCTCAGAGCCTCCTCTCTTCTGATTGGCTCACCAACCTGTTGTTACTGGAGCTCCAGAGAGAAGCCTGAGAGAGGAGATGTAAACCTACACTGAGATGGTTTTTGGTTCTTAAAACCACAAATATATCTTCTTCTGGATCAACACTTCAAATAAAACACAGGAAACATGTAAAATATGGGACCTTTAAAGTCAGTCATCACTTTCAGTTAAGAGACAAACAAATCAGCAGTATGTGGAGCGATGCTGAGGAGGCTGGAACCTTCCTCACATGAACACATGAAACAAACAGAAATAAAATCTGTGCTATGTTTGGATGGAAACTTGGCTCCTGTTTGTTATGGAAAGTGTAATATTAATACAATAAGTTGAAAAAGTTACTATCATAACATAAATGACCTCAGTCAGTTATAAAAGTTTATGGTTCCTGTGCACCGCAGGGATCCTGACACGTCAACACCTGAGCAGCGTTGTGTGTTTTACCGACGCTCCAGTCTCTTCAGCCACCGTGAGGCTTCTTTGTCTTCGTGCGTTGAAGATGAACGTCAGCTGCTGTTGATGCAGCTGAGAATGTCTGAGACGCAGCTGGCATCGCCCTAATGAATGGATGTTGGTCTAAGCAGGAAACCTTTTGAATGAAAGGGATTTCCCTGTGGTGAGGTAACATGGAGGAGTGTTGTTTCAGCACTAGATATACACAGTGGTGGGATGTACTAAGGCTCAAACTTACATTACATAAGTTTTTTAATTTGTATTTTTCATAAACGTACCAGTGTAAAGGCCTCTTAACAGATGTTTATCTGTACTACATGATAATGATCTTAACCCACATTAGTTCTTGAACATAATTTCTAACTTCACTATAACCTTTAAAAATATTCCTCTAATATTTCTCTGTCATCCATATTGTCTGCATGCATATTTATCACACATTCAATATATAGACATGAAACAGCTGTAGCATTAAGATGTTTTTGTGAGAGCTGAAAAATATGGAAAAATATTGAATCAATTCAAAAAACAGATGAGAAGTAAACATCTTGAGACGCACAGAAGAAGAGGAGGAGGAGGTGGAGGACTGTAGCTCGGTGGCGCTCTGACGTCTGTCTTTAAAAAAACTCTCCAGCGTTCAGTGAGGCTGTTTTGGCTCGTTGCCCCCGGCAACCACTCGGTTTCCAGGCTGCCGGGTAACTGACCTGTAACTTACTTAGTCACTGTGATTCAAGCTTTGTACCAACGGAGGGTGAAAACTGCTGGATGAACGTGTTACTACGACAAACAACATTTTCATTACAACATTGTTTTGGAGGGTTTTTTTTTCTTTTCTTTTTTCTTTCTTTCTTCCTACCAAAACAAAAAATCAACTTGCCTTTCAGAGCCTCCGTACATTAGAGTGTCTCCTGAAATCCTGCATTTTTAATGTGTTAAAGTGCTTTGTGTTTCATCTTGTGTGTCACTGCTGCAGAACTAGGTGCCATTTGGGGACAAATAGAGCGATTGATTGACCGACTGAAAAATGTCCATTATTATACCCTGAAGCCCAAGCAAATATTCACATTTGAGAAGCTGCTACCATTTCTCTTAACGGGCTAACTGATTAATCATCTAATGATTTCAGCTCTGGAGCTCTGCTTGGTTTCTGGAAACCTGTTGAAATAATGGAGGCAGGTTAATCCGGCCATGTGTCTAACTGTAGACTGTAGTCTTCTCTTCAGGTTGTTCAAATAATCAAATTCCCAGGAACAACAGTGATGACGATGCACAAACTGACTCTGTAAAATACTGCCAAACAAAGTGAAATGATTTTTTTACTTAAGATTTTAATCATGTTTTCCATGATTCCTCTGCCCTCTTCTTCTATGCTCTTTACTTCAATTCTGTGCAGCTGTGTGTTGCTCCTGAAGCTCAGGTGCACAGGTGCAGCTGTTTTCCTCCTGACTGCATCATGTGACCATGTGTAAGCCCTAACTGGTTTAACACTGACAGAGCTTTTTCACAGCGCCACAGTTCTGGTTTTACCTGAATCTGTGTGTTTTATGCCTTGCAGCATGAAATCCACTGAAAAAAAACACCTGTTTTGAGTGAGCACACTGATGAACAAACCACAGACTGAAAACCTGCAGTTTGGGTTCAGTCTCCTGCAGATGAACTGTGGTGATTTTGTTCTGAAGGGCAGGAAAACTCAGACATCATTTCCTCTTTAAAAGTCCCAGGAACAGATTAGCACCGATTTACACGCTCATGCTGCCAGACCATCACTGACTTCTTTTCCACCAAGCTTCTATTTTCACCCCGTCTTTCTTTGTCTTTGTCTGCGTCTCCATTCAGTCTGATTTTTTTTCTTTTTTTTTACTGCTGTGACAGTGATATTCCACCTCGGCCAGAACAATGAGCACCCTGTCCTTCCTCTGTTTCTGCAGATAAGACTCTCCTGCCTGCTGTTCACACAGACCACCGGTTTCCACACCAGGACTTAGTCTGAGCTCTTTGCTGCTGCCAGCATGAGATTTCATGAATTCGTTTCCAGGTTGGAGGAAATGTCAGGTTGTCAGCAGGTCTGAGGATCCAGGTCCAGGATCAAACTGTTCCTCTCTGTGTCACGCTGTAAGGAAACGCACATTTCAGTGAATATCTGCAGTCAAATAAAGGCAATGAAGGACAAACATTTGTACATACAGAAAAACACAGTAATGTAGATGACGCTGAAGTCAGCCTCTGATTTAGCAGTTAAAGGTCCCATACACTACACTTCTCCTGTGTTTTATTTGAAATGTTGATCCATAAGAAGATATGTTTGTGGTTTGAAGAACCAAAACTTAGTAACAACAGATCTGAGCCTCTCTTCTGATTGGATGACTGTTTTCTGAGTGGTCCAATAAAAATATAGCAGATTTAAGACAAACACTCAGAGAAACCAAATCCTGCAAGGTTGCAAGGTGGGTCTAGGTGGGCGGGGCTTGGGACGTGGCCATGAGTGGTGACTGTATAGTTGTTCATCACAAAGTTACAGAAGTCCTGACGGCTGGTTTTAAGGCTCAGTTTCTGAATACAGGCTGTGTGCATTTCTCTGTGGACTGAGCGCTTTGATACTTTCACACTATTAATATACAACTTAGACCTGCTTTATAATCAAACAACACATGGACATCTACCTTTATGCAATATGGGAGTTAAATTGCAATACTGAGCCACTGATTATCTGATAAGGTGTGAGACATCTGAGTTAAAGGTGGTCAAAACACTTTTTACTTTTATTTTGTTCCTGAAAATGCAAAAAATGGTGATATACCATCCTGTGATTATATTTCGAAAGGTAAAAATAACTTTTCTACTTTTGTTTTTGAAGTGAGAAAGAGCAGATCTACATGACAATCAAAAAACAAAATGGAGAGATGTGGAATTCTTAATCCAGAAACGACAAGGCTAAGCATAGTAGTTTTGATGTGGATCTGGTCTGATGTGGTCTGGATAGGGGGAAAAAGGTTTTTATACAAAAACTCAGAGGGCGGATTAACTTTTTTTTTTGTTTGATTTTTCACAGTTGATCTCACCTGTTAAATCCCTTGTTGAGTTCCTTATGAAAGAAGATGAAGAAACAGGTTTACAGGTGAACAGGTAACAGTATAGGACACCTACATAAGGAGTCATGGTCCTGATATTTCCTTCGCTTTGTCATTTTTCCCTGGTCCACACACTTGAACTGTGAAAAGCCATAAAAGGAGAGAACAGATTATACGAGCAACATGTGGAAGTTCTCATTTGTTTTGACTGATCTCCGTGTTGCTGCTGGCAGAGCAACAGGCCGCTGGCTGTCAGCGCTATATGGCTGGAATTTTAACTCTGGCTTCTAGATGGCAGCGTCCATATATTTTAATTTTACCCCACAAGTAGCTGAGCCTGAAGGGATGGTGACGTCAGTCCGGTTCTTCTGTGGAGGGTAAGCTAAACGCAGGAGAACGAGCCTCAGACTTTTTCCTCTGGCACCAACAAATCTGATTATACAGAAGAAATCTAACAAGTAGATCACCATTTGATTTACTGAGCACAAGCATGTCTGCTCCTCAGAGCTTCAACCACGTTGTTTTTTTTTTATTAAAATTTACTCAAATAGTTATTGTCAGCACAAAGGGTGGTGTCTAGTGAACATAGGAAGGGTGAATTTACCTCTACTCATAATAAAGTCAGTATAATTTCCACAGCACCGAAATTTCATTGACTAATAACCTCAGATTACTTCTATTTTGCCGTTTTTTTGGTCACTGTCAAGCCACTGGCAATGTTACGCCTCATTTTCTACAGATTTTTCACATTAAAAGCCTACAAGGAAATGTGCTGTGTCTCAATTTGCCTACTTTCACACTCACACTTGCTTTTTTGGGTGCATATGTGCATTCACATTAACACGTACGGCAACATGCTGTGCACTGTAAGTACCTGGATGGTGCACTCAAAACGGTCAAAAAATTGAGTGTAAAACGCTGGACACTGGTCGCCATCTTGGCTATGTAGCAGAAGAGGAGGGACCATAAATGTTTTCAAATATTCGAAAACGCCAACTGAGGAAGGAGCACACGTCGTCAGTGCCAATGGCGACCTGATTTCCATGTTGCTTGACGCAGGAGGTGCACACAGGAAGTTAAGTGGCCAAAGCATCCGGCAGTTGGGCAATGATCGTGGTCAACTGTTGTGATCGTTATTTCCAGTGAGTGCACAACGGCAGTGTTTGATGTGGAATTCACACACTACACCTGTGAGTTTACAGTGTACACAGTGTACTACATGTGAGTGTACTGACTGAGGTATCTGAGCAAGGGAGTGATAATGCATTTTGAGATGCTGGAAGACTTTTAATGTGAAACATTTTTCTCTGAACAGAAACTGGTTTTGTACTGATGGAACTGGTGATAAATGGACATGACACTAATTCTGTAAAACCGAAAAAGGGAAAAATGGGTTAAACTGAACAGTGAACGGCATGAGCAGGGAGGCTTATGGCTAAAATATCATGGAAAATACTTCCAAAAATGAAAACCTTTTAAACAGCGGCTGAAGTACAAGAACCAATATTTGGGAACTGAGAATTTACAAAGCTACTGAACCACTGGCATGAAATGTTGACTTGAATTGCAGCTGTTTAATAACTTTAAAAAAAACTACTTTTACAGGTTTGAAAATGTAAAATAAAGTTTTCATATGACTTTATTTCATATGACTTATGCCTGTTTTTTGTATGATGAAAAGCGTTTGTCTGATTCTTACAGTGCAGATGGTGGCTGATGAAAACAGCAGAAAATGATCTGTTTCCTGAGATATTCTGCTGTTTTGTGTGTTTGTGTGTTCTGTTTCTTCCTTCATCCTCTCGTTCCCCTCCGACCTTCACAGGACGACTCGTCGTCTGATTCATTGATGGCTTTTTCATCTGAGGCCTGACAGACTCGAGCAGACGTCAAATACAAACATGGCCGCCCTCAGGCCTCCAGCTGAGCGGCCTGTGAGGTAGACTCTGAGCACACAGGCCTCACTGTGTCTATAAAGTCTTTAATGCAGGAAAAGACAAACTGTGGTTTATAATGGCCACTGTAAACCTGCTCCATCATTTTCCATTTACAACCAGTTGCTATAATGTGAGTCTCTGTGCAGCAGTGTCAGAGGGATTGTATGAGGAAACAGTGGGATTATATACTGTGGTACTGAAGTGCCCTTGAGCAAAACATCCAGATCTTCTCCTGTGATGCTGCTCGTTTGGTCGACAGTAGATGGAGGCTGTACAAAGCAGCGCTGTAAGTCTATGATAAAAAATATCTGTCGATGAGCTTTTAAAATTTATTTCACAATGAAAACAAGACTAGAACTAAATAAAAAATAAAGTGAGTAAAACTAAAACAAAATGTTTTACATTTTTAACTAAACAACAATATGAAAGGCAGAAGAATGGACAAATGAACCACTTCCTGTTTTAAAGTCTTATTCAGTGACCTGCAGAATCACAGACTGTACCTCAGTTTCCTTCACCAGCCAATAATATGTTGATTTATGTGTTTGAGCTGCTGCAGCTCAGTTTAACTTATATTATGTAACTTCCCCACATTAAAATGTATAAAAACAACTACACCTATGTTGTATATGTTGTTGAGTTGTGCTCTGACATTATCCCAGATGTTTCCATCAATTCTCAAAACAGAGAAATCTGTGATTTTAATCACGGTAACAGTTTGTTTCATTTGGTCGACTGTCAATGACGTCATATCCTCTATATGCATGTGTCAGTGTTGTGGTTGTCTGACAGAAGCTCAAAAATAACTTTTTTTTTCCAGTTTTAAGTCACATTTTTAAGATTCACTTTTAACCGGATGAAGGATTTTAGTCATCAGACATCTGGATCTTAAGTTACCAGAGAAATAAGCTGACTAAATGTTAAACAGCTCAGCTCCCAGCCACTCTGAGATGTCCTGTGTCCGCTGAACACAGTCGGTGAATCAATGATTTTTTAAGGAAAAGTGCTTTATTCAGTGTTTCTACTGGTTCTCATCACCTGGTCTGTTTGTTATGGAGAGGAGGACACCTCTGCGGATAATTCGGCTGCTGGTAAAAACCTCCTGAACATCTGGATCATAAGTTATCAGAGAAACAATCAAAACCAAGATTAGCAGCAGTCTCAGCTCCCAGTTCTTCCCTGACGTCTCGCTGTACAGCATCGGCAAAACACTGACTTTAAATGTGAAACTGCTTTATTCAGTGTTTCTACTGGTTATCATCACCTGGTCTGTTTTTCTTTGTTGAGGAGGAGAGCTCTGCGGATAATTCAGCTGCTGGCAAAAACCTCCTGAACGTCTGACCAGGAGACAAGTGAAGACAACAACTCCGTCACCATGACGTCACCACATGGCATCTTTTGTTATCACTTTGACTGAGGGACCCCTAGAGACAGAGGTTACATACTGTGCAGACACAAACTCAATCACACCTTTATCTCTAGTCAAATGAACCATTGTAATGCGCTGATTTCCCCAGCCTCTCTAAAAAATCAATATGTATTATGATTAATTAAGGCCCTGATGATCTCACTGTACACTATAGTTCTACCAAATAAACCCTCCTGTGAGTCTCTGACGGTCCTCGGCCTGGTGAAGATGTTTTCTCCTCCTCTCTCCAGCTTCAGCATGGAGCTAATTTACCACTTTATTTGCTTGTTTAGTGCAGCTTCCATCCCTGCATCATGTTTATACTGGAAAATACCTGCACATACACATTCTGTCAATCAGCCCTCACTCATATATCCACACATAAAGCCTCCCTCAGTCTGTGTGTTACGAGGTTTCACTTCCTCTTATGAGGTAATCGGGAGGAAAAACTGCTGCCATCAGTCAAATACTGAGAGCTATTTTAAAGCTCTAATTGGCTGTTCATAAAAAGATAATGCTCTTAATTCAACCCAATAATGGGTTGCTTAATTACCAGTGTCTTAAACAGTAAACAGCAATTAAAAGGGTTAAAGCAGAGTTTATGGACTCTGGCTGCAGCAGAACATTTACATAATATTCATGCAACTGAGTCTTATTTCCTTCACAAAGAAAACATAGAAGGTGTTTAACCAGCAGCTTTAACCCCCTCCCTAACCAGAGTCCTACTGTACCTCCTCTGTTTTTCTCTCTGAAACAGTGAACTCATGTTTCTGGCCCACGAGCAGAAGCTCTAAATCTGATCCTGTAACTGAGACCCGCCAGTGTAAATCTAGACTCCTGGGGGATGTTGACTGTGGGCTGAGGAGAAACATTAAGCTGCCGTCATAAGTTTAGAAATGTCTTTAAAACCCTCTCCAAATCGTTATAAAATAGTGTAAACAGCAGTCTTCCTTTAGATCAGAAATCCTGTCGACTCACTCCAACATCCTTACTTCATCTTTTCAATTCATCCTTTCAGTTCATCCTCTCACTATAAGACACCTCTGTAGGTCTGATCAGTGTCGAAGAACATAAGCTGTGAGGTTTGGTTTAGAAAACTCAGGTGCAGAAATTCAGGTCCCTGCAATCATTGCGTCCTCCGTCGTCACTGGTGGGTCAGTAATGTTACAATTAACAGTTAGTCTAATTACTTTTAACAACTCTTTTACTATCGTCTGTACAGAATCCGTGAAGAAAACTTAGTCCATGAAGATTAAACATTATTTAAAGAGGGTGAAAATAAGCTTGAGTGTCAGCAGCTTGTTCTTTCATCACAAGAAACCAAAATAAATTGATCTGGATCTGATGGAGGCCAGCAGGTTTGATGTTGGACTTTTTCAGGACCACCACAGTGAAGACCATGAAACATGGAGGTGGAAGTGAGCTGATATGAGGCTGCATGAGAGTAAAAGCTGTGGGAGGGATGACATTTATAGATGACTTTATGAATGTAGGTTTGTATCTAAATAGTCTCAAGAAGCTTCGATGCAATCACCCAAGAGTTTTTAAAGAAGAAAAGATATTATTTTTCATTTTTTATTGTTGAGATAACATGAACAAGTGTGTGTGTGTGTGTGTGTGTGTGTGTGTGTGTGTGTGTGTGTGTGTGTGTGTGTGTTTGAATGGGGAGAGTAGAAGAGAGAAAGTATTGTGATAATAAATGATGAAACCTGAATATAACTGTAGAAAGACTGTAGCAATAGAACAATATAATAAAATTCTATAATAACACTCCAGTTAATGTAATGGCAATATATCTTACAAGAAAAATATGATAAGAATATAAAATAGTATAAAATAATATGAGAGCAGCTGAACAGGATCAACCACGTCCAGGAGGATCCAGTCTGTCATCAAAGATACTCAATATTAACAAGATTAAAGAATAGAATCATATTAATGAAGGTTAACTGCAGTAGGTTTTTAATATGAATTTTTAATTATAGTTTAATTAGTCAAATGTTTCTGTTTTTTCAGATTAATCAGCTTCATTCTTCTTTGGTTTCACAATAACTTAACATTTCAGTGATATTGATCAGAGGTCTGTGGTGAACGGCCCAGTCGTTTTGTTTTTATTGATCTTCCGTGAAAAAAAGAGCAGTCAGACAGAGAGAGAGAGAGAGAGAGAGAGAGAGAGAGAGAGAGAGAGAGAGAGAGAGAGAGAGAGGAGAACCAGAGAATGGGCTATAGACTAAGAGACTGTCATCGGCTGCAGATTTAAATGCTGCAGTCTCCTCAGTTCCCGAGGAGGAAAACGATCGTCAGTGTACACACACACACACACACACACACACACACACACACACACAGTGAAGTGTCTGCCAGGGAAACTCATCAATGAGTTGATTGCTAATCCTCATCATGATATCATATCCTTACTGTGTGTGTGTATGTGTGTGTTTCTTCCATCTGTAGTTTATTTATAATTCCTGAAACAGTCAAATCTGTTAATATGACATATTGATGGTTACAGAGAAAGAGAAAGACACTTCTTGATCACTGTCAGAGGTCAGAGGTCACAATAATACAAAAGCAAATAAGTACAAATAAATTAAATAGAATAACAGAAGTTAAACTGTTTAAATAAATCATAAATATTGTATGATATTTAGATATTTCCAGCAGCAGGATGATGATGATGGACCATGTTTCTCTGCGGAGCTCTGTCGCCCTCTGCTGATTCGAAGAGCCGCCTTAAAGGAACAGTCCACCTTAAAACACTAAAAAAGCTCAAACACTGGAGGAGGATCTTTAAACTCATCGTCTCATTGAGATCGAGATCTCTTTTTCAAGAGAGACCTGCGTACAAAAATAGACATATACAATTTATACACTGCCAGAGATGCACAAAGAGGCAATTAAAATGGACACACGCAGACAATTCACAGACATACATTTTCACATAAAAAAAAATGCATGTACAAATGTGGTTGTAGATACATAAGTGCAACTTTTTAAAATGTTCCAGTGAAATAAGAGTGTAACTTTATAATTTTCTTGGAGCACAAGAAGTTTGGTTAAGGTTAAAATGTCCTGTGACCTGACAGAAGTTCTGTGTTTAAATGTAACCAGAGAGCAGAGATAACTGGGTAGTTTTTGCAGCAGAGCCTTAAAAATAAACAACATACAATGCTGCTCCCTTCTATTTGTTAAGGAGGACCATCCCCCCTTTTCATATAGGATGCAATGATGAGTTAGAAAAGTGTCACCTGAATGACCCTCAAGGGTTTGGATATGGGCAGCAGGCTGGATACTTTTTGGTGACCTCGGGAATAGCATACATTTAGTCTTACCAGAATTTAAGAGGAGCTTATGTTTGATCAGAGACATTAAAACAAACACAACATGTAAGCTAACACCCACCTGATGACTGTGTTACAGCAGCATGTGTTCCAGGAGCTCTCTCAGCCCGCCTCCTAATCAGTCCTCCATGAGGTTCACCTGGCCTGGGAGTGAAGTGGTTCGAAGCTCAGGTGTCGGCATCAGAACAGGAGCGTGGGGAAGGCTGGTTTCACTGGCTCACACTGGGTTTCTTGTGTTGTTCTGATTTTGTGTAATTAATTTAGTGTCCTGTTTGTGTCATATCTTTATGGTAATAAACTCTATGGACTTGGTTGTTGTAGAGGTATCTGCTGTGGTTGATGAGCGCCCCAGAGGGTCACCCGAGGGTGGGGGCGGAACAACTGACTAAAGACTTGTTGTAAAAACCTCGTTGGTTCAGCCCACCCCCCTCCTCCACCCTCTGATGTGTTCAGGATGGTCATTAACCTGCAGCAACATGTGACCACGACCGTTTTTATGACTCTGAACTTTATTCTGCTCCAGGCTTCAGAACTTCTCAACTACTCAACAGGTAACCTGAGAGCTGAAGCCCTCAGGCGGTCCTCCCCAACCATCCCACCCCCACCCCCAGCATCCATGTCTTTGTCATGATGTAGTCGTCCACTGGGAGAGTTTCACAGGTGGATCCTCTTCCAGCAGTTTGTTATGGATCTGCGGACGTCAGCGTCAGTCAATCTTTGGTCCAGACTCTCTCAACAACATCTGGATGTTTCAAGGACATTCATGCTCCCCAGAGGATGAATCCTGCTGACGTTAGTGATCCTCTGACTTTTCATCTGTTTACAGAAGATTAAAGATGCATCTTCAGCTTCATTTGTAACTTGGTTTCTCTACTTTACTAATTTTGTGTGAGAATTTAATTTATATATATTTAATCTAATTTCTAAAAAGTTTTTGTAACATGTACTTGATGCATGCTAACAAGCTAACATTAGCATGCCATGTTCAGCATGTTGGCGTGCTTTTATTTTGCTAACCTTCAGCCGTTTGAAGAACAGGTGAGTTTAACAAACAACAGGAGCTCTGGGTTATAGTTTATTATCTTTATCAAATTCAACGCTTCCGTTCCCTACAAACATAAAAGGCAGCAGTTCAAACAGCTCGTCTCATCAGAAAGGAATTACAAAGACCTATTTACACATTTCTCATTTTTTAAATCCATTTATATAAAAAACAAAAACAAGACAAAAAACAATGACAAAAGCAGTGTATGAATCATATTTACATTTCATGGTTACCCCAGAGACATGGCATGCTGTCACACTCAGCTGTGTAAATAAAAAAAAAACACAACAACAAACAAACATGTTAAAGCTGGAGACTGAAATCTGATTGATCATGTCGGCCGTTAAACTGTGTCTGAAATTTAATCAAAGGAAAAATTAAGTTCAAGTCAAATTGGAATCCTTTTGGTTTAGTTTTAAAACACTGCCGATTTACAATCAACACAATTATGATTTTACATATGGAGAGAGATGATTCAAAAAATCTTTAAGTACCTGATATTGATCTAAAACTATTAATTGATGAACGGAAAATTAATCAGGCACTATTTTCATGATCAATTCATTGTCCATGTTTGTGTTTTTTACTGTTGCAAGAAGAAACAAGAGATTTTAAGAAGAGTCCTTGGACTCTTGAGTTAATTCATTTCATTCATTTAGTTTTTTTTAATACAATTTTGATAATAAATTCCAGTGATTTTCAAGCAAAAAGAAAGACACACAATTCACTTGTTTCGCTTTTTAAAATATAATTTTTTTTTTGTCTTTTATGATATTAAACTGAAGATATTTGGGTTTTGGACAAACAAATCAAGACGTGAAGGATTTGGGAAATTGCGATGGAATTTTTTTTTCCTTTCTCTTTTATAGACAAACAATCAGACGCTCAATCGAGAAAATAATCATCAAAATAATTGATTATTAAAATATTAGAGACCTGAATTCAGCAACAACTCCCAGAACTTCCCCCAGTTCATCCTCAAAGTATTTAAGTTCAATTTCCAAATACAAAAAAATTGAAAACTTTCGTCGCGTCAGTTTATTACCGTTATTGCTCAAAACATTTTCTTTTTTTTTTTTTAAACAATTTTTTCATGAGAACATGATTCAGTTGTTTCCAAAACTCCACATTAACTTCATGCCCACTTTTTTTTTTTTCATCTTTGCATTTCTTTACACAAAAGTAACAAATTCATTCAGTATAAAAAAAGAATAATAAAAAAAAGGTAGCATCATTTTTCTCTTTTTCCAAACATGAGGAGCAGCAGTGCAGCGCGACACACACGACCAACAGCTTCACACACAAATAAAAAACACAAACACTCTTCAGCAACTGCTTGTTTCAGGAGTAGGACTGGGTTTCAACAGGCAGTGGACGTTTTGGAGCCGATTTCAAATTGGCAAAATGCTCTGCAGTTAAAGAAATAGTTCGACATGTTTTATTTTTTACACATTAGCTTTCTTGTCGGATGTTCAGATTGTTTCCATGTTCCTGTAAAACTGCAAACTCGTGTCAAGAAAGAAAAAAAGCACAATTATACCTAATCATAAGAAATTATACCTTTTTCTTACTGAATCTTTGATTTCTATTTGCATTCAGGTAGCTTTCTTGCTAAATACCAATAATGTGAACATTAAAAAGTTTTTGCTCTTTGATTGTCAGTCTTTGTGTTTTTTGTTTTGTTGAATTAAATTCCAGAAATCTTAAAGGGGCACTCCAACAATTTAGTATCACATCTGCACTAGTTCGGGGAATCACAAGAGACAATTTAAAAAAAGAACAGGAAAAAAAATTAAAGCAGCAGAAGTGAAAAGACCCTGACATTGATCACGGTAGTATACTGGCTAATACATTTCCCATAATGCAGCTCTAGTGTCTTTTGTTAAACCCTCCCTGTCTGATAAATGTCACATCAATTTAGAGAGCTCCCTCCAGAGCCACAGGAGTTTCTACATTTCCAGTAAACAGTTACAGTAAATGGCATATATAAAATTATTGGAATGCCCCTTTAACTTGTACAGCTTCAACAAAGGATTCAAAATAAACAGATTAGATGGATTCAGATGTGATAAAATGCTGCTGAAACTCAGCCACACACACACACACACACACACACACACACACACACACACACACACACACACACACAGTGGCAGAAACACAAAGACAAGAAACGAAAACAAAAGTTTTTGTGACAAAAAATATTTTTGGTTAAAAGAAAAAAAAAAAAAGTGTTCAGATTCAGAGTTGAGACATTTTATATAAACTTCATTTTCAAAATAAAAGAATTCAGTCCGGTCAAAGAGGCTCAATAATCGTGTCTTATTTTGGAAGAAATCATTTTTTCTGTTTTATTTTTTAGGAGGAACTGAAGCTTCCTACAAGTTAATTCTGTACAATAAAAAAAAAATCTACATTTTCATATTTCCATAAATATATAGTACCAGGACAGAAAATCCTGAGTTCAAACAGAGTGAATGACTGAATAAAGGTGGTTGGTCCAATAAACGGAAAATGCATTATTATTATTTTTTCACTGCAAGCTTCATGAGGATCTTTTTTTTTTCCTTTTTCTTTTACTTTTTGTTGCCAAAAGACAAAAAAAATTAAAAAAATTATAAAAAGTGACAAAAAACAAGCAAAATATCTACAGAGAGAACACTCATATTTTACAGCTATTAAATAATCCCCATTCAAAACAAGAACATGATTTCTCAATTAAAAAAAGAAACACGGATGAATCCGACAGACGCCACGTGAAGAAGGATCTCAGTGATACTGTGAAGTGGTTACTGATGCTGATAAGTGGATTTCTGGTTCGCCGACAACAGACGTCACAGATAATGAGGAGCCTCACAGTTTGAAAACATCTGTTCTTCTGTTCCTAAGAACCCAAATCAAAACTACTTGAGTGTGTGATTTTATGTTAAAAATGAATATCAGCTGATATATTTTTGACGCAGAGACAGAGATCTAACATCTGTCTGGTTCGTCAGCTCACATCAGGATCCCACTTCACGCGTTGGCCGTCAGCTCTGATATCAAACAAACATCGGGACTACACGTTCTCTGTGTGTGCAGTCTGATTACAAGTAACACAAATATACAATCTCCACGGAAACCACAGAGTGAGAGCATCAGTAGTGTGGAGTGTCTGTCCTGCCGGGGGCTGCGCAGTCACATCTGTTTCATTGCACCTAGCGATTTTTGCTTGTGATATATAAACTATTTTATTGCTGATCTGTGAATCTCTGAGGACAGAGAAGAGGTTTTTGTATGTGTCCTGTGAAAAGCAGAAAGTGTAACTGTGCAGCCCTGCAGCGCTCCCTGTCAGACAACACTGAGCGCTGCGACAGAAACAAACCAACTTTAACCTCAGCACCCACACGAACCTCCCACTCTACACTCCAACTGTACATTTTCATATTTAAATATTAAAATGCAGCACTATTTCTAAGTGCAGTGTGCTGCTGTGTCTGCATCTAACTTTTAGAAATATTTTCTTATATATTAGGGCATTATCTTCTAAAGAGGCTTTTATTTTTATTTTCAAGCCCAGAATCTGAAAGAGGACTTTGAGTTTAGTGACAGTAACAGCTGTGTTGAAACAGTAATGGCTGATTTAATCCCTCGATGTGTCTCGTGAAGGTTTGTCCAGAAAAGGAGGAGGGGAAACCTGCTGCAGGGATGATCAGAAGGTTTGGATGTTCCTCTCAGACTATTCTCCATGTTTTCTATTTTCCATCGCAACGTCTCCTCACACCCCTTCTGATTGGCTGATGAAATATTCAGCTGTCCGTCGGCGGGCGGGTAAAGGTTGCCTCGGAGACGAGGAGGAGGAGGAGGAGGAGGAGGAGGACGGTGAGGAGGAGGAGGACGGGTGATGTTGGTGTCGTCCTCGGAGTGAGGTGTGGTTGCCATGGTGATGGTGGTGAGGGTTGTGGTGGGAGGAGGGGGGAGGTGGGGGAGGGTCGCGGAGGGATGGCGGGACAGCGGAGGACTTGATGGGGACGATTCGGGTGTCCATGACCTCACAGTCAACCTGCATCATCATCTCGTAGCCCTGAGAGGAGTTATACAGACTCTCTGGAGGGGGGGAAGGAAGAAGAGAGGGCAGAAAGAGAGAGCAGTGCAGAGGGAGATGAAAAATAACAAAAGTTAAAAGAAACAGAATCAGAAAAGGAAAGTGTACATTCAGTCAGATTAATATTCATCTTCTTTAACTGATAGGCGATGTACGATGGCCCCGAAGGACAAAACACATACAAGAGAGGAAGCACAAGCATTGAAGGTCTCATATTGTATAACGGTAGATGTCCATGTGCTTTCTGATTATAGAGCAGGTCTAGGTTCTATATTAATACTGTGAAAGTATCAAAGCGCTCAGTCCACAGAGAAATGCACACAGCCTGTATTGTATAGAACTTGTAGTAGTCACCGCTCTCTGCCACGTCCCAAACCCCGCCCACCTGGACCCACCATCCAAACCTTGCGGGATTTGGTTTCTCTGAGTGTTTACCTGAAATCTGCTATATTTTTATTCAATCACTCAGAAAAAAAAGTCAGCCGATCAAAAGAGAGGCTCAGAGCCTCCTCTCTTCTGATTGGCTCACCGACCTGTTGTTACTAGAGCTCCAGAGAGAAGTCTTGAGAGAAGAGATGTAAAACTACATCGAGATGGTTTTTGGTTCTTAAAACCACAAATATATCTTCTTCTGGATCAACACTTCATATAAAACACAGGAGAAGTGTGAAATATGGACCTTTAAGGGAAACACAATTCAAATCCAGAAATGCAAAAAATATAAAATTACATGAAAACAGGGAAACAAGAANAAAAAGTCAGCCTTTAAACACAATTCAAATCCAGAAATGCAAGAAATATAAAATTACATGAAAACAGGGAAACAAGAACTGCT